>NW_026089622.1:15203857-15492635 GCF_024586455.1 Bactrocera neohumeralis | reverse complement strand
TCAGTAGTCGATATTGAGTTGCTTTAAATCCTTAACATCAAATATTAAAGGTTGTTAGCCTTCTTCATCTTATCGAAGTTGACATAAAACCATAACGGCACTGCATTTGGAAGAATTCGACAATCTTATATTCAGGTATATAGTCGATTTTCTTGTATATACACATTTAGCAGTCGGTATTGAGTTGCTTCAAATCATTAGCATCAAATATTTAAGTTAATTAGCCTTCTTCATCTTATCGAAGTTGACATAAAACCATAACGGCAGTGCATTTGGAAGAATTCGACAATCTTATATTCAGGTATAAAGTCGATTTTCTTGTATACACACATTTAGCAGTCGGTGTTGAGTTGTTTCAAATCATTAACATCAAATATTTAATTTAATTAGCCTTCTTCATCTTATCGAAGTTGACATAAAGCCATAACGGCAGTGCATTTGGAAAGAATTCGACAATCTTATATTCAGGTGTAAAGTCGATTTTCTTGTATATACACATTTAGCAGTCGGTGCTGAGATTGTTTCAAATCATTAGCATCAAATATTTAATTTAATTAGCCTTCTTCATCTTATCGAAGTTGACATAAAGCCATAACGGCAGTGCATTTGGAAGAATTCGACAAACTTATATTCAGGTATAAAGTCGATTTTCTTGTATATACACTTTCAGCAGTCAAAATTGAGTTGCTTCAAATCAATAAAATCAAATATTAAAGTTTATTAGCCTTCTTCATCTTATCGAAGTTGACATAAAGCCATAACGGCAGTGCGTTTAGAAGAATTCGACAATCTTATATTCAGGTATAAAGTCGATTTTCTTGTATATACACAATCAGTAGTCGATATTGAGTTGCTTTAAATCCTTAACATCAAATATTAAAGGTTGTTAGCCTTCTTCATCTTATCGAAGTTGACATAAAGCCATAACGGCACTGCATTTGGAAGAATTCGACAATCTTATATTCAGGTATAAAGTCGATTTTCTTGAACACACACATTTAGCAGTCGGTGTTGAGTTGCTTCAAATCATTAACATCAAATATTTAAGTTAATTAGCCTTCTTCATCTTATCGAAGTTGACATAAAGCCATAACGGCAGTGCATTTGGAAGAATTCGACAATCTTATATTCAGGTATAAAGATGATTTTCTTGTATATACACATTTAGCAGTCGGTGCTGAGTTGTTTCAAATCATTAGCGTCAAATATTTATGTTAACTAGCCTTCTTCATCTTATCGAAGTTGACATAAAGCCATAACGGCAGTGCATTTGGAAGAATTCGACAATCTTATATTCAGGTATAAAGTCGATTTTCTTGTATATACACAATTAGCAGTCGGTGTTGAGTTGCTTTAAATCATTAACATCAAATATTAAAGTTAATTAGCCTTCTTCATCTTATCGAAGTTGACATAAAGCCATAACGGCAGTGCATTTAGAAGAATTCGACAATCTTATATTCAGGTATAAAGTCGATTTTCTTGTATATACACAATTAGCAGTCGATATTGAGTTGCTTTAAATCATTAACATCAAATATTAAAGTTAATTAGCCTTCTTCATCTTATCGAAGTTGACATAAAGCCATAACGGCAGTGCGTTTGGAAGAATTCGACAATCTTATATTCAGGTATAAAGTCGATTTTCTTGTATATACACATTTAGCAGTCGATATTGAGTTGTTTCAAATCATTAGCGTCAAATATTTATGTTAATTAGCCTTCTTCATCTTATCGAAGTTGACATAAAGCCATAACGGCACTGCATTTGGAAGAATTCGACAATCTTATATTCAGGTATAAAGTCGATTTTCTTGTATACACATTTAGCAGTCGGTGTTGAGTTGCTTCAAATCATTAACATCAAATATTTAAGTTAATTAGCCTTCTTCAACTTATCGAAGTTGACATAAAGCCATAACAGCAGTGCGTTTAGAAGAATGCGACAATCTTATATTCAGGTATAAAGTCGATTTTCTTGTATATACACAATCAGTAGTCGATATTGAGTTGCTTTAAATCATTAACATCAAATATTAAAGTTAATTAGCCTTCTTCATCTTACCGAAAGTGACATAAAGCCATAACGGCAGTGCATTTGGAAGAATTCGACAATCTTATATTCAGGTATAAAGACGATTTTCTTGTATATACACATTTAGCAGTCGGTGCTGAGTTGTTTCAAATCATTAGCGTCAAATATTTATGTTAATTAGCCTTCTTCATCTTATCGAAGTTGACATAAAGCCATAACGGCAGTGCATTTGGAAGAATTCGACAATCTTATATTCAGGTATAAAGTCGATTTTCTTGTATATACACATTTAGCAGTCGATATTGAGTTGCTTCAAATCATTAACATCAAATATTTAATTTAATTAGCCTTCTTCATCTTATCGAAGTTGTCATAAAGCCATAACGGCAGTGCGTTTGGAAGAATGCGACAATCTTATATTCAGGTATAAAGTCGATTTTCTTGTATATACACATTTAGCAGTCGATATTGAGTTGCTTCAAATCATTAACATCAAATATTAAAGTTAATTAGCCTTCTTCGTCTTATCTGAAGCTGACATAAAGCCATAACGGCAGTGCATTTGGAAGAATTCGACAATCTTATATTCAGGTATAAAGACGATTTTCTTGTATATACACATTTAGCAGTCGGTGTTGAGTTGTTTCAAATCATTAGCGTCAAATATTTATGTTAATTAGCCTTCTTCATCTTATCGAAGTTGACATAAAGCCATAACGGCACTGCATTTGGAAGAATTCGACAATCTTATATTAAGGTATAAAGTCGATTTTCTTGTATACACACATTTAGCAGTCGGTGTTGAGTTGCTTTAAATCCTTAACATCAAATATTAAAGGTTGTTAGCCTTCTTCATCTTATCGAAGTTGACATAAAGCCATAACGGCACTGCATTTGGAAGAATTCGACAATCTTATATTCAGGTATAAAGTCGATTTTCTTGAATATACACATTTATCAGTCGATATTGAGTTGCTTTAAATCATTAACATCAAATATTAAAGTTAATTAGCCTTCTTCATCTTACCGAAGTTGACAAAAAGCCATAACGGCAGTGCATGTGGAAGAATTCGACAATCTTATATTCAGGTATAAAGTCGATTTTCTTGTATATACACAATCAGTAGTCGATATTGAGTTGCTTTAAATCCTTAACATCAAATATTAAAGTTAATGTTAGCCTTCTTCATCTTATCGAAGTTGACATAAAGCCATAACGGCACTGCATTTGGAAGAATTCGACAATCTTATATTCAGGTATAAAGTCGATTTTCTTGTATACACACATTTAGCATTCGGTGTTGAGTTGCTTCAAATCATTAACATCAAATATTTACGTTAATTAGCCTTCTTCATCTTATCGAAGTTGACATAAAGCCATAACGGCAGTGCGTTTAGAAGAATTCGACAATCTTATATTCAGGTATAAAGTCGATTTTCTTGTATATACACAATCAGTAGTCGATATTGAGTTGCTTTAAACCCTTAACATCAAATATTAAAGGTTGTTAGCCTTCTTCATCTTATCGAAGTTGACATAAAGCCATAACGGCACTGCATTTGGAAGAATTCGACAATCTTATATTCAGGTATAAAGTCGATTTTCTTGTATACACACATTTAGCATTCGGTGTTGAGTTGCTTCAAATCATTAACATCAAATATTTAAGTTAATTAGCCTTCTTCATCTTATCGAAGTTGACATAAAGCCATAACGGCAGTGCATTTGGAAGAATTCGACAATCTTATATTCAGGTATAAAGTCGATTTTCTTGTATATACACATTTAGCAGTCGGTGTTGAGTTGCTTTAAATCATTAACATCAAATATTAAAGGTTGTTAGCCTTCTTCATCTTATCGAAGTTGACATAAAGCCATAACGGCACTGCATTTGGAAGAATTCGACAATCTTATATTCAGGTATAAAGTCGATTTTCTTGTATACACACATTTAGCAGTCGGTGTTGAGTTGCTTTAAATCATTAACATCAAATATTTAAGTTAATTAGCTTTATTCATTTTATCGAAGTTGACATAAAGCCATAACGGCAGTGCATTTGGAAGAATTCGATAATCTTATATTCAGGTATAAAGTCGATTTTCTTGTATATACACATTTAGCAGTCGATATTGAGTTGCTTTAAATCATTAACATCAAATATTAAAGTTAATTAGCCTTCTTCATCTTATCGAAGTTGACATAAAGCCATAACGGCAGTGCATTTGGAAGAATTCAACAATCTTATATTCAGGTATAAAGTCGATTTTCTTGTATATACACAATCAGCAGTCGATATTGAGTTGCTTCAAATCATACAACATCAAATATTAAAGTTGAGCTTTCTTCATCTTATCGAAGTTGACATAAAACCATAACGGCAGAGCATTTGGAAGAATTCGACAATCTTATATTCAGGTATAAAGTCGATTTTCTTGTATACACACATTTAGCATTCGGTGTTGAGTTGCTTCAAATCATTAACATCAAATATTTATGTTAATTAGCCTTCTTCATCTTATCGAAGTTGACATAAAGCCATAACGGCAGTGCATTTGGAAGAATTCGACAATCTTATATTCAGGTATAAAGTCGATTTTCTTGTATATACACATTTAGCAGTCGGTGTTGAGTTGCTTCAAATGACTAAAATCAAATATTAAAGTTTATTAGCCTTCTTCGTCTTATCGAAGTTGACATAAAGCCATAACGGCAGTGCATTTGGAAGAATTCGACAATCTTATATTCAGGTATAAAGTCGATTTTCTTGTATACACACATTTAGCAGTCGGTGTTGAGTTGCTTCAAATCATTAACATCAAATATTTAATTTAATTAGCCTTCTTCATCTTATCGAAGGTAACATAAAGCCATAACGGCAGGGCATTTGGAAGAATTCGACAATCTTAAATTCAGGTATATAGTCGATTTCCTAGTATTTACACATTTAGCAGTCGATATTGAGTTGCTTTAAATCATTAACATCAAATATTAAAGTTAATTAGCCTTCTTCATCTTATCGTAGTTGACATGAAGCCATAACGGCAGTATATTTGGAAGAATTCGACAATCTTATATTCAGGTATATAGTCGATTTTCTTGTATACACACATTTAGCAGTCGGTGTTGAGTTGCTTCAAATCATTAACATCAAATATTTATGTTAATTAGCCTTCTTCATCTTATCGAAGTTGACATAAAGCCATAACGGCAGTGCATTTGGAAGAATTCGACAATCTTATATTCAGGTATAAAGTCGATTTTCTTGTATATACACAATCAGTAGTCGATATTGAGTTGCTTTAAATCCTTAACATCAAATATTAAAGGTTGTTAGCCTTCTTCATCTTATCGAAGTTGACATAAAGCCATAACGGCACTGCATTTGGAAGAATTCGATAAACTTATATTCAGGTATATAGTCGATTTTCGTGTATATACACATCTAGCAGTCGGTGTTGAGTTGCTTCAAATCATTAACATCAAATATTTAATTTAATTAGCCTTCTTCATCTTATCGAAGGTGACATAAAGCCATAACGGCACTGCATTTGGAAGAATTCGACAATCTTATATTCAGGTATAAAGTCGATTTTCTTGTATACACACATTTAGCAGTCGGTGTTGAGTTGTTTCAAATCATTAACATCAAATATTTAAGTTAATTAACCTTCTTCATCTTACCCAAGTTGACATAAAGCCATAACGGCAGTGTATTTGGAAGAATTCAACAATCTTATATTCAGGTATAAAGTCGATTTTCTTGTATACACACATTTAGCAGTCGGTGTTGTGTTGCTTCAAATCATTAACATCAAATATTTAATTTAATTAGCCTTCTTCATCTTATCGAAGGTGACATAAAGCCATAACGGCAGTGCATTTGGAAGAATTCGATAAACTTATATTCAGGTATATAGTCGATTTTCTTGTATATACACATTTAGCAGTCGGTGTTGAGTTGCTTCAAATCACTTAAATCAAATATTAAAGTTTATTAGCCTTCTACGTCTTAGCCAAGTTGACATAAAGCCATACCGGCAGTGCGTTTAGAAGAATTCGACAATCTTATATTCAGGTATAAAGTCGATTTTCTTGTATATACACAATCAGTAGTCGATATTGAGTTGCTTTAAATCCTTAACATCAAATATTAAAGGTTGTTAGCCTTTTTCATCTTATCGAAGTTGGCATAAAGCCATAACGGCACTGCATTTGGAAGAATTCGATAAACTTATATTCAGGTATATAGTCGATTTTCTTGTATATACACATCTAGCAGTCGGTGTTGAGTTGCTTCAAATCATTAACATCAAATATTTAAGTTAATTAGCCTTCTTCATCTTATCGAAGTTAACATAAAGCCATAACGGCAGTGCATTTGGAAGAATTCGACAATCTTATATTCAGGTATAAAGACGATTTTCTTGTATATACACATTTAGCAGTCGGTGTTGAGTTGTTTCAAATCATTAGCATCAAATATTTATGTTAATTAGCCTTCTTCATCTTATCGAAGTTGACATAAAGCCATAACGGCAGTGCATTTGGAAGAATTCGACAATCTTATATTCAGGTATAAAGTCGATTTTCTTGTATATACACAATCAGTAGTCGATATTGAGTTGCTTTAAATCCTTAACATCAAATATTAAAGTTGTTAGCCTTCTTCATCTTATCGAAGTTGACATAAAGCCATAACGGCACTGCATTTGGAAGAATTCGACAATCTTATATTCAGGTATAAAGTCGATTTTCTTGTATACACACATTTAGCAGTCGGTGTTGAGTTGCTTCAAATCATTAACATCAAATATTTATGTTAATTAGCCTTCTTCAACTTATCGAAGTTGACATAAAGCCATAACAGCAGTGCGTTTAGAAGAATGCGACAATCTTATATTCAGGTATAAAGTCGATTTTCTTGTATATACACAATCAGTAGTCGATATTGAGTTGCTTTAAATCATTAACATCAAATATTAAAGTTAATTAGCCTTCTTCATCTTATCGAAGTTGACATAAAGCCATAACGGCACTGCATTTGGAAGAATTCGACAATCTTATATTCAGCTATAAAGTCGATTTTCTTGTATATACACATTTAGCAGTCGGTGTTGAGTTGCTTCAAATCATTAACATCAAATATTTAAGTTAATTAGCCTTCTTCATCTTATCGAAGTTGACATAAAGCCATAACGGCACTGCATTTGGAAGAATTCGACAATCTTATATTCAGGTATATAGTCGATTTTCGTGTATATACACATTTAGCAGTCGGTGTTGAGTTGCTTTAAATCATTAACATCAAATATTTAATTTAATTAGCCTTCTTCATCTTGCTGAAGTTGACATAAAGCCATAACGGCACTGCATTTGGAAGAATTCGACAATTTTATATTCAGGTATAAAGTCGATTTTCTTGTATACACACATTTAGCAGTCGATATTGAGTTGCTTCAAACCATTAACATCAAATATTTGAGTTAATTAGCCTCCTTCATCTTGCTGAAGTTGACATAAAGCCATAACGGCAGTGCATTTTTAAGAATTCGACAATCTTATATTCAGGTATAAAGTCGATTTTCTTGTATATACACAATCAGTAGTCGATATTGAGTTGGTTTAAATCATTAACATCAAATATTAAAGTTGTTAGCCTTCTTCATCTTATCGAAGTTGACATAAAGCCATAACGGCAGTGCATTTGGAAGAATTCGACAATCTTATATTCAGGTATAAAGTCGATTTTCTTGTATATACACATTTAGCAGTCGGTGCTGAGTTGTTTCAAATCATTAGCATCAAATATTTATGTTAATTAGCCTTCTTCATCTTATCGAAGTTGACATAAAGCCATAATGGCACTGCATTTGGAAGAATTCGACAATCTTATATTCAGGTATAAAGTCGATTTTCTTATATACACACATTTAGCATTCGGTGTTGAGTTGCTTCAAATCATTAACATCAAATATTTATGTTAATTAGCCTTCTTCATCTTATCGAAGTTGACATAAAGCCATAACGGCACTGCATTTGGAAGAATTCGACAATCTTATATTCAGGTATAAAGTCGATTTTTTTGTATATACACATTCAGCAGTCGATATTGAGTTGCTTTAAATCCTTAACATCAAATATTAAAGTTAATTAGCCTTCTTCATCTTATCGAAGTTGACATAAAGCCATAACGGCACTGCATTTGGAAGAATTCGACAATCTTATATTCAGGTATAAAGTCGATTTTCTTGTATACACACAATTAGCAATCGATATTGAGTTGCTTCAAATTAATAGTTTAACATATTGAAGTTAATTAGCCTTCTACGTCTTACCCAAGTTGACATAAAGCCATAACGGCAGTGCATTTAGAAGAATTCGACAATCTTATATTCAGGTATATAGTCGATTTTCTTGTATATACACATTTAGTAGTCGATATTGAGTTGCTTCAAATCATTAAGATCAAATATTTAAGTTGTTAGCCTTCTTCATCTTATCGAAGTTGACATAAAGCCATAACGGCAGTGCGTTTAGAAGAATTCGACAATCTTATATTCAGGTATAAAGCGGATTTACTTGTATATACACATTTAGCAGTCGGTGTTGAGTTGCTTTAAACCCTTAACATCAAATATTAAAGGTTGTTAGCCTTCTTCATCTTATCGAAGTTGACATAAAGCCATAACGGCACTGCATTTGGAAGAATTCGACAATCTTATATTCAGGTATAAAGTCGATTTTCTTGTATACACACATTTAGCAGTCGGTGTTGAGTTGCTTTAAATCCTTAACATCAAATATTAAAGGTTGTTAGCCTTCTACGTCTTACCCAAGTTGACATAAAGCCATAACGGCAGTGCATTTGGAAGAATTCGATAATCTTATATTCAGGTATATAGTCGATTTTCTTGTATATACACATTTAGCAGTCGGTGTTGAGTTGCTTCAAATCACTAAAATCAAATATTAAAGTTTATTAGCCTTCTACGTCTTATCGAAGTTGATATAAAGCCATAACGGCAGTGCATTTGGAAGAATTCGACAATCCTATATTCAGGTATAAAGACGATTTTTTTGTATATACACATTTAGCAGTCGATATTGAGTTGCTTCAAATCATTAACATCAAATATTAAAGGTTGTTAGCCTTCTTCATCTTATCGAAGTTGACACAAAGCCATAACGGCACTGCATTTGGAAGAATTCGACAATCTTATATTCAGGTATAAAGTCGATTTTCTTGTATACACACATTTAGCATTCGGTGTTGAGTTGCTTCAAATCATTAACATCAAATATTTATGTTAATTAGCCTTCTTCATCTTACTGAAGTTGACATAAAGCCATAACGGCACTGCATTTGGAAGAATTCGACAATCTTATATTCAGGTATAAAGTCGATTTTCTTGTATATACACATTTAACAGTCGGTGTTGAGTTGCTTCAAATCACTAAAATCAAATATTAAAGTTTATTAGCCTTCTACGTCTTACCCAAGTTGACATAAAGCCATAACGGCAGTGCATTTGGAAGAATTCGATAAACTTATATTCAGGTATATAGTCGATTTTCGTGTATATACACATTTAGCAGTCGGTGTTGAGTTGCTTCAAATCAATAAAATCAAATATTAAAGTTTATTAGCCTTCTACGTTTTATCGAAGTTGACATAAAGCCATAACGGCAGTGCATTTAGAAGAATTCGACAATCTTATATTCAGGTATAAAGTCGATTTTCTTGTATATACACATTTAGCAGTCGGTATTGAGTTGCTTTAAATCATTAACATCAAATATTAAAGTTAGTTAGCCTTCTTCATCTTATCGAAGTTGACATAAAGCCATAACGGCAGTGCATTTAGAAGAATTCGACAATCTTATATTCAGATATAAAGTCGATTTTCTTGTATATACATATTTAGCAGTCGGTGTTGAGTTGCTTCAAATCATTAACATCAAATATTTAATTTAATTAGCCTTCTTCATCTTATCGAAGTTGACATAAAGCCATAACGGCAGTGCATTTGGAAGAATTCGACAAACTTATATTCAGGCACAAAGGCGATTTTCTTGTATATACACATTTAGCAGTCGGTATTGAGTTGCTCTAAATCCTTAACATCAAATATTAAAGTTTATTAGCCTTCTTCATTCTATCGAAGTTGACATAAAGCCATACCGGCAGTGCGTTTAGAGGAATTCGACAATCTTATATTCAGGTATAAAGTCGATTTTCTTGTATACACACAATCAGTAGTCGATATTGAGTTGCTTTAAATCCTTAACATCAAATAATAAAGGTTGTTAGCCTTCTTCATCTTATCGAAGTTGACATAAAGCCATAACGGCACTGCATTTGGAAGAATTCGACAATCTTATATTCAGGTATAAGGTCGATTTTCTTGTATACACACATTTAGCAGTCGGTGTTGAGTTGCTTCAAATCATTAACATCAAATATTAAAGTTTATTAGCCTTCTTCATCTTATCGAAGTTGACATAAAGCCATAACGGCAGTGCATTTGGAAGAATTCGACAATCTTATATTCAGGTATAAAGTCGATTTTCTTGTATATACACATTCAGCAGTCGGTGCTAAGTTGCTTCAAATCATTAACATCAAACATTAAAGTTTGTTAGCCTTCTTCATCTTATCGAAGTTGACATAAAGCCATAACGGCACTGCATTTGGAAGAATTCGGCAATCTTATATTCAGGTATAAAGTCGATTTTCGTGTATATACACATTTAGCAGTCGGTGTTGAGTTGCTTCAAATCACTAAAATCAAATATTTAAATAAATTAGCCTTCTTCATCTTATCGAAGTTGACATAAAGCCATAACGGCAGTGCATGTGGAAGAATTCGACAATCTTATATTCAGGTATAAAGTCGATTTCCTTGTATATACACATTTAGCAGTCGATATTGAGTTGCTTCAAATCATTAACATCAAATATTTAAGTTAATTAGCCTTATTCATCTTATCGAAATCTAAATAAAGCCATAACGGCAGTGCATTTGAAAGAATTCGACAATCTTATATTCAGGTATAAAGTCGATTTTCTTGTATATACACATTTAGCAGTCGATATTGAGTTTCTTTAATTCATTAACATCAAATATTAAAGTTTATTAGCCTTCTTCATCTTATCGAAGTTGACATAAAGCCATAACGGCAGTGCATTTGGAAGAATTCGTCAATCTTATATTCAGGTATAAAGTCGATATAAGGCATTTTACGATTTTCTTCTCATTAACATCAAATATTTAAGTTAATTACTTCTTCATCTTTTCGAACATTTGGAAGAATTCCTCAATCTTATATTCAGGTATAAAGTCGATTTTCTTGTATATACACATTTAGCAGTCGGTATTGAGTTGCTTTAAATCATTAACATCAAATATTAAAGTTAATTAGCCTTCTTCATCTTATCGAAGTTGACATAAAGCCATAACGGCAGTGCATTTTGAAGAATTCGACAATCTTATATTCTGGTATAAAGTAGATTTTCTTGTATATACACATTTAGCAGTCGATATTGAGTTTCTTTAATTCATTAACATCAAATATTAAAGTTTATTAGCCTTCTACATCTTATCGAAGTTGACATAAAGCCATAACGGCAGTGCATTTGGAAGAATTCGACAATCTTATATTCAGATATAAAGTCGATTTTCTTGTATATACACATTTAACAGTCGGTATTGAGTTGCTTCAAATCATTAACATCAAATATTTAAGTAAATTAGCCTTCTTCATCTTATCGAAGTTGACATAAAGCCATAACGGCAGTGCATTTGGAAGAATTCGACAATCTTATATTCAGGTATAAAGTCGATTTTCTTGTATATACACATTTAGCAGTCGGTGCTGAGTTGCTTCAAATCATTAACATCAAATATTTAAGTTAATTAGCCTTCTACATCTTATCGAAGTTGACATAAAGCCATAACGGCAGAACATTTGGAAGAATTCGTCAATCTTATATTCAGGTATAAAGTCGATTTTCTTGTATATACACATTTAGCAGTCGGTATTGAGTTGCTTCAAATCATTAACATCAACTATTTAAGTTAATTAGCCTTCTTCATCTTATCGAAGTTGACATAAAGCCATAACGGCAGTGCATTTGAAGAATTCGATAATCTCATATTGAGGTAAAAAGTCGATTTTCTTGTATATACACATTTAGCAGTCGATATTGAGTTTCTTTAAATCATTAACATCAAATATTAAAGTTTATTAGCCTTCTTCATCTTATCGAAGTTGACATAAAGCCATAACGGCAGTGCATTTGGAAGAATTCGACAATCTTATATTCAGGTATAAAGTCGATTTTCTTGTATATACACATTTAACAGTCGGTATTGAGTTGCTTCAAATCATTAACATCAAATATTTAAGTTTATTAGCCTTCTTCATCTTATCGAAGTTGATACAAAGCCATAACGGCAGTGCATTTGGAGAAATTCGACAATCTTATATTCAGGTATAAAGTCGATTTTCTTGTATATACACATTTAGCAGTCGGTATTGAGTTGCTTCAAATCATTAACATCAAATATTTAAGTTTATTAGCCTTCTTCATGTTATCGAAGTTGACATAAAGCCATAACGGCAGTGCATTTGAAAGAATTCGACAATCTTATATTCAGATATAAAGTCGATTTTCTTGTATATACACATTTAAGAGTCGGTATTGAGTTGCTTCAAATCATTAACATCAAATATTTAAGTTAATTAGCCTTCTTCATCTTATCGAAGTTGACATAAAGCCATAACGGCAGTGCATTTGGAAGAATTCGACAATCTTATATTCAGGTATAAAGTCGATTTTCTTGTATATACACATTTAACAGTCGGTATTGAGTTGCTTCAAATCATTAACATCAAATTTTTAAAATAATTAGCCTTCTTCATCTTATCGAAGTTGACATAAAGCCATAACGGCAGTGCATTTGGAAGAATTCGACAATCTTATATTCAGGTATAAAGTCGATTTTCTTGTATATACACATTTAACAGTCGGTATTGAGTTGCTTCAAATCATTAACATCAAATATTTAAGTTAATTAGCCTTCTTCATCTTATCCAAGTTGACATAAAGCCATAACGGCAGTGCATTTGAAAGAATTCGACAATCTTATATTCAGGTATAAAGTCGATTTGCTTGTATATACACATTTAGCAGTCGATATTTGAGTTGGTTCAAATCATTAACATCAAATATTTAAAATTATTAGCCTTCTTCATCTTATCGAAGTTGACATAAAGCCATAACGGCAGTGCATTTGGAAGAATTCGACAATCTTATATTCAGGTATAAAGTCGATTTTCTTGTATATACACATTTAGCAGTCAGAATTGAGTTGCTTTCAATCATTAACATCAAATATTTAAGTAAATTAGCCTTCTTCATCTTATCGAAGTTGACATAAAGCCATAACGGCAGTGCATTTGGAAGAACTCGACAATCTTATATTCAGATATAAAGTCGATTTTCTTGTATATACACATTTAGCAGTCGGTATTGAGTTGCTTCAAATCATTAACATCAAATATTTAAGTTAATTAGCCTTCTTCATCTTATCGAAGTTGACATAAAGCCATAACGGCAGTGCATTTGGAAGAATTCGACAATCTTATATTCAGGTATAAAGTCGATTTTCTTGTATATACACATTTAGCAGTCGGTATTGAGTTGCTTCAAATCATTAACATCAAATATTTAAGTTAATTAGCCTTCTTCATCTTATCGAAGTTGACATAAAGCCATAACGGCAGTGCATTTGGAAGAATTCGACAATCTTATATTCAGGTATAAAGTCGATTTTCTTGTATATACACATTTAGCAGTCGGTATTGAGTTGCTTCAAATCATTAACATCAAATATTTAAGTTTATTAGCCTTCTTCATCTTATCGAAGTTGACATAAAGCCATAACGGCAGTGCATTTGGAAGAATTCGACAATCTTATATTCAGGTATAAAGTCGATTTTCTTGTATATACACATTTAGCAGTCGGTATTGAGTTGCTTCAAATCATTAACATCAAATATTTAAGTAAATTAGCCTTCTTCATCTTATCGAAGTTGACATAAAGCCATAACGGCAGTGCATTTGGAAGAATTCGACAATCTTATATTCAGGTATAAAGTCGATTTTCTTGTATATACACATTTAACAGTCGGTATTGAGTTGCTTCAAATCATTAACATCAAATATTTAAGTAAATTAGCCTTCTTCATCTTATCGAAGTTGACATAAAGCCATAACGGCAGTGCATTTGGAAGAATTCGACAATCTTATATTCAGGTATAAAGTCGATTTTCTTGTATATACACATTTAGCAGTCGGTATTGAGTTGCTTCAAATCATTAACATCAAATATTTAAAATAATTAGTCTTCTTCATCTTATCGAAGTTGACATAAAGCCATAACGGCAGTGCATTTGGAAGAATTCGACAATCTTATATTCAGGCATAAAGTCGATTTTCTTGTATATACACATTTAACAGTCGGTATTGAGTTGCTTCAAATCATTAACATCAAATATTTAAGTAAATTAGCCTTCTTCATCTTATCGAAGTTGACATAAAGCCATAACGGCAGTGCATTTGGAAGAATTCGACAATCTTATATTCAGGTATAAAGTCGATTTTCTTGTATATACACATTTAGCAGTCGGTATTGAGTTGCTTCAAATCATTAACATCAAATATTTAAAATAATTAGCCTTCTTCATCTTATCGAAGTTGACATAAAGCCATAAGGGCAGTGCATTTGGAAGATTCGACAATCTTATAAGTATAAAGTCGATTTTCTTGTATATACACATTTAACAGTCGGTATTGAGTTGCTTCAAATCATTAACATCAAATATTTAAGTAAATTAGCCTTCTTCATCTTATCGAAGTTGACATAAAGCCATAACGGCAGTGCATTTGGAAGAATTCGACAATCTTATATTCAGGTATAAAGTCGATTTTCTTGTATATACACATTTAGCAGTCGGTATTGAGTTGCTTCAAATCATTAACATCAAATATTTAAGTTAATTAGCCTTCTTCATCTTATCGAAGTTGACATAAAGCCATAACGGCAGTGCATTTGGAAGAATTCGACAATCTTATATTCAGGTATAAAGTCGATTTTCTTGTATATACACATTTAGCAGTCGGTATTGAGTTGCTTCAAATCATTAACATCAAATATTTAAGTTAATTAGCCTTCTTCATCTTATCGAAGTTGACATAAAGCCATAACGGCAGTGCATTTGAAAGAATTCGACAATCTTATATTCAGGTATAAAGTCGATTTTCTTGTATATACACATTTAGCAGTCGATATTGAGTTGCTTTAAATCATTAACATCAAATATTTAAGTTAATTAGCCTTCTTCATCTTATCGAAGTTGACATAAAGCCATAACGGCAGTGCATTTGGAAGAATTCGACTATCTTTTATTCAGGTATAAAGTCGATTTTCTTGTATATACACATTTAACAGTCGGTATTGAGTTGCTTCAAATCATTAACATCAAATATTTAAGTTAATTAGCCTTCTTCATCTTATCGAAGTTGACATAAAGCCATAACGGCAGTGCATTTGAAAGAATTCGACAATCTTATATTCAGGTATAAAGTCGATTTTCTTGTATATACACATTTAGCAGTCTTTATTGAGTTGCTTTAAATCATGAACATCAAATATTTAAGTTAATTAGCCTTCTTCATCTTATCGAAGTTGACATAAAGCCATAACGGCAGTGCATTTGGAAGAATTCGACAATCTTATATTCAGGTATAAAGTCGATTTTCTTGTATATACACATTTAGCAGTCGATATTGAGTTGCTTTAAATCATTAACATCAAATATTTAAGTTTATTAGCCTTCTTCATCTTATCGAAGTTGACATAAAGCCATAACGGCAGTGCATTTGAAAGAATTCGACAATCTTATATTCAGGTATAAAGTCGATTTTCTTGTATATACACATTTAGCAGTCGGTATTGAGTTTCTTCAAATCATTAACATCAAATATTTAAGTTTATTAGCCTTCTTCATCTTATCGAAGTTGACATAAAGCCATAACGGCAGTGCATTTGAAAGAATTCGACAATCTTATATTCAGGTATAAAGTCGATTTTCTTGTATATACACATTTAGCAGTCGGTGCTGAGTTGCTTCAAATCATTAGCATCAAATATTTAAGTAAATTAGCCTTCTTCATCTTATCGAAGTTGACATAAAGCCATAACGGCAGTGCATTTGGAAGAATTCGACAATCTTATATTCAGATATAAAGTCGATTTTCTTGTATATACACATTTAACAGTCGGTATTGAGTTGCTTCAAATCATTAACATCAAATATTTAAAATAATTAGTCTTCTTCATCTTATCGAAGTTGACATAAAGCCATAACGGCAGTGCATTTGGAAGAATTCGACAATCTTTTATTCAGGTATAAAGTCGATTTTCTTGTTTATACACATTAAACAGTCGGTATTGAGTTGCTTCAAATCATTAACATCAAATATTTAAGTTAATTAGTCTTCTTCATCTTATCGAAGTTGACATAAAGCCATAACGGCAGTGCATTTGAAGAATTCGACAATCTTATATTCAGGTATAAAGTCGATTTCCTTGTATATACACATTAAACAGTCGGTATTGAGTTGCTTCAAATCATTAACATCAAATATTTAAGTTAATTAGCCTTCTTCATCTTATCGAAGTTGACATAAAGCCATAACGGCAGTGCATTTGGAAGAATTCGACAATCTTATATTCAGGTATAAAGTCGATTTTCTTGTATATACACATTTAGCAGTCGATATTGAGTTGCTTTAAATCATTAACATCAAATATTTAAAATAATTAGTTTCTTCATCTTATCGAAGAAAAGTACATAAAGCCTTCTTCAATCTTATAATCAGGTATAAAGTCGATTTTCTTGTATATACACATTTAACAGTCGGTATTGAAATACTTCAAATCATTAACATCAAATATTTAAGTTAATTAGCCTTCTTCTTCTTATCGAAGTTGACATAAAGCCATAACGGCAGTGCATTTGTAAAGAATTCGACAATCTTATATTTGGGTATAAAGTCGATTTCCTTGTATATACACATTTAACAGTCGATATTGAGTTGCTTCAAATCATTAACATCAAATATTTAAGTTAATTAGCCTTCTTCATCTTATCGAAGTTGACATAAAGCCATAACGGCAGTGCATTTGGAAGAACTCGACAATCTTGTATTCAGGTATAAAGTCGATTTTCTTGTATATGCACATTCAGCAGTCGGAATTGAGTTGCTTCAAATCATTAACATCAAATATTTAAGTTAGTTAGCCTTCTTCATCTTATCGAAGTTGACATAAGGCCATAACGGCAGTGCATTTGGATGATTTCTACAATCTTATATTCAGATATAAAGCCGATTTTCTTGTATATACACATTTAGCAGTCGGTATTGAATTGCTTCAAATCATTAACATCAAACATTTAAGTTAATTAGCCTTCTTCATCTTATCGAAGTAGACATAAAGCCATAACGGCAGTGCATTTGGAAGAACTCGACAATCTTATATTCAGGTATAAAGTCGATTTTCTTGTATAAGTTAAACACGTTGGTTTGTTCAGAAAAATTATTTTCTTTATTGCGATGTTATTCGCTTCGAATCCACTTTCTGATTGATTTTTCCATCTCTGTCAACTAAGCCAAAGCCCTAGCCCAAGCATGAATTCAACTGACTATCATGTGAAGTTGTTGGTAGATTAAATATGTAGCAATGCGGGAGTAGCAATAAACGATGTAGGTACCGTAGCGCTTAAAGCGTTGATATGCGCTTTGGTTATCTAACAAGCGGTAGTGAGCTGTTGCTATGTGCTCTTGCTGATTATCTTGATGATCATAAGAAGGTCATTTCAATGATAATGTTGATATGCAATTTTATGATAGCGTTCTTGTTGCGAATATTCCAGCATAGAAAACCCAGCAGATAATGTGGGTAGTTAGCGGCTTTGTTAGTTGAACATTTGTGATTATTCTGACTGCTATGTTAACTATCCCCCTGCTAAATCTCGAAACGTCCTCGATTCGTGGAAATATAGTATTCCGCAATTTGATGAGGATGTTGTGTTGAAAATTTGGGCTTTTTGCATAGTGGCTTGGCTTAAGTTTCACAGTTGATTTGTTTACAGATAATTACAATTAACGACTTAAAGAATATGAATATTTCACAAAACGAAAAAAAATTGACTAAGCTACATCATATGAGATCTATAGAATTTTCAATATTAACATTTTTCTAAACTAGCGTGATGATTTAAAAAATTAACAAGTGGTTTATTTAAAGACGTTTTGGTTGTTTAAAAGCCGTTTTCTTTTGCTTTCGATTTGGTTATTGTATTTCTGGCTTATTTTCAAAAAAAGAAAAAAATATGGAAAATTTGATTATTTTAACGAAGATTACTTTTATGGACTTTCTTGCCATTAATCAGAACTGTCGTACCAAGGTCTTTTTCGACTATTTTTTCAACAAATACCTTATCAAACTTATTTCCAAGCCTTTTATTCCTTCTTATGAAAATCTTCTCTCCAGGATTGTAAGTTCTGGCAGCTCGCCCTCGATTGTTTCTTTGCAAAGTTTTTTCTGGAGCTTCAGATAACTTTTTCCTTATAACCTCTAGCTTTTCTGTCGCACAATTGTGAAATATATCAATTGGCCTGGCGTTGATGACGGAATGGTAGCTACAATTATATTTATGTGTTGCTAAAATTACTAATTCAATTGTATCGTCTATCTTTTGCTGCTCTTTGATGCATCGTGCGATTTCCAACAAGGTGGAATGGAACCTTTCTACCTGACCGTTGCTTTCGCTGTGTAGTGTGGGAATAAAGAATTGGTCAATTGAAAAGGCATCTCTTAGTAAAACTTTAATTGCATTTGATTGAAAAGCTTTTTCGTTGTCAGAAACAATGACTTTGGAGTTATTGAAGACCAATAAAACTTCTAATATGGCGTGTTTAATATCGAACGTGGCTCTTGAAACAATAGGTTTTACTATGGCAAATTTAGAAAATTTATCTATGCACGTTAAAAACAAATGCTTGCCGCTTATAAAAATATCCATATGAAGAATTTCACCTGGTACGTTTGGAATTGGTGTCTTACCTATTCCAGGGTCAGGAGGTTTCCTCTGGTATTTGTTCTCTAAACATATCTTGCAATTTGATATTGCTGATTTCAATAATTTTTTTGTATCTGGAAAGTAATACTCACGAGAAATCTGGCGAAAATTCTCATGTAAGCCACGATGAGCACGATTGTGCTCCGTTGTTATCAATTCTATTTGATCATCTTTGTTGGTTATGTCAATTAGGAGAAGTTCGGTGTGAATAAATTTAATACCAGGAAAAGCCGATATTATTACATTTTGAATTTTTCCTAAAGTTTAAAGATCGCAGTAAATTCCGTTGGTGACATCAGGGTTAATAATAATTTTTAAACATTGGACAAGGCTTTCAAGAGTATCAAAAGTGATTGTGTGACGAATTAGTTTTTGAAAAAATATTTTAGTAGTTTTGCTAAAGGAATTAGACTTCGAGATCATTAACTGATTTCTGAATTGGTTAATAGGGCATTTTACAGATTTAATCGTATTACTTAACGATTCTTCGCTATGGACAGTTTCACTTGATGCCACTTCGCTCAAATTGTGGGAAAACTGCCTAGAAAGTGCATCTGCGACTTTGTTGTTTTTTCCAGGTTTGAAATGAAAACTGGGCGCAAACTCCTCTATGAACGCTCGCCATCTTTTCATTTTTGCGTTTGGATTTTTCTCGGACATAGCGAATATCAAGGGCTGATGGTCAGTAAATATTTTTATATCTTTCGTTCCATATAAATAATGGCGAAGCTTTTTTAATGACCATACAATCGCAAGTAGTTCACGTTCGTTAGTGGCGTAATTTTGTTCGGTAGCAGAGAGCGTTCGCGAAATCATAGTAACTGGTCGACCTTTTTGCGACAAAACTGCACCTAAGGCTGTAGAAGAGGCATCTGTGGTAAGCTCGAATGGTAGGTTATAATCGGGGTATTGAAGTAAAACGTCCTCTGAGGCTAGTATCTGTTTTATTCGTTCGAAGGCTTCGAGCGCTTCAGGGCTAAAATCTATTTTCACATTTTTTGAATTGCGTGCACCTACTTGTCCGTTTTCTCCGCGAAGATAAACAGTCAAAGGCTTAACGATGGCGGCATAATCTTTAATAAAACGCCTGTAATACCCTGATAGGCCAAGGAATGAACGTAACGCTCGAAGAGTTTGGGGTTGCTCGTAATTAATAATGTCACGAACCTTATCCGGACAAGTTTTAATGCCTGTGTTAGAAACGAGAAAGCCGAGAAACTCCACTTGGGTTTTAAAAATTTCGATTTTTCGGACGAGACTCTCATTCCTGCGCTTTCAAGCTTTTGAAGTATATGGTCGATGTGCTTTAAATGGGACTCCTCATCTGAAGAGTAAATGATAATATCATCGACATAAACATGACAATATTTCCCAATAAATTCTCGTAAAACATCATCGATGGCCCTTTGAAAGATACTGGGCGCGTTTCTTAACCCGAAAGGTAATCTACAGAACTCATATTTTCCGTTGTTGATACTAAATGCTGTTTTCTGTCTATCTTCCTCACACATAATAATTTGATGAAACCCTGATTTAAGGTCTAATGTTGTAAAAAATTTCGAGCTTCCTAAATTGGCCAAGATTACTGATGTATCAGGGATGGGATATCGATCTGGGATTGTTTTCTCATTGAGTTTACGAAAATCGATCACCATTCGTAATTTTGGCTTCCCATCTTCATCAAATCCTTTCTTAGACACGACGTGGACAGGTGAATTGTAAGGCGAAAAAGATGGTCTTATTATTCCTTCGTTAAGAAGCGTTTTTATTTCATTATTTATAAACGGAGCTACGGAAATAGGATACGGATAACTCTTGCTGTAAATTGGTTCATCCGTATTTGTGCGAATTATACCCTTAACGGTCGTGTTGTACGGCAAGGTTCTATTAGGATCAGCAAATGCATTTATGTTTTTATTTATCAACTGTCTAAATTGAGATTGCAATTTTAGTGGAACGGAATGCTCTTCTATTGTAATTAAATTGACCTGTTCGCATGTAAGATAATGCAGATGCGTATTTGGAATACTTTTACGCTGCCTATAATAACTTGTATTGTTATCAATTTCCATTGGAGTTGGTCTACCGGAAGGATTTGCGCTAAAGCGAGTACTTGCAAGTGGTCGATTATTGTGGTCTATTTGTTTATATTGAGGTAATATCGGCCTATTAGATTTATATGTATTTCCTACAGCAAAAGCTTCTGCAAAATCGTGTCGCCTATGGTTCGTTTCGAGCTCTTGAGCAATTGCAAGAGCAGTTGGAAGGTCTTTTGGTTTGGCGGAGAAAACAATGTCGGACAATGGACGACGAAGTCCTGATATAAAAACGCGTAAAGCGTTCTCTCTAGCGCGCTCATTTAGTGCAGCAACAATATCTTTATTTCCGCTATAGGTCATGATTTGTTTATTTATTATTAGGCATAGCTTTTTATCTACTTTATTGTAGTACTCAGTAATAGAGATATTATCTTGTCTAAGTATGCTCAATTCATTTTCAAGAACATAAAGCGGTGTTTTATCTGCGTATTCTTGATCTAACCTAGCTATAATTGCCTTGAAGTTAAGCACTGTGTTAAAAGATGCAAGTGTGGCGTTTGCAGAACCTATAATTTTATTTCGGAAGATTCCCATTGCGATGTAATATTTTTCCGAACCTTCCGTATAATAATTTATAGCGAATTCTGCTGCACTTCGCCAGGCAGGATAAGAAGCAGAATCCCCACTAAATTCAGGGAGAGACTTTATTAAGTCTAAACTTGAATTGTTTTCTACAACCAATGGATTAATAGAAACGGGTAAATGATTTTCTACGCCACGCGGTTGTAACTGATTTATTGCCAAGGTTAAGAGGCTTAATTGTTGCCTTGTACTTTCGTTGGCCTGATTAACGATTTCTAACACTTGTTCTTTATTAAGAAACATTTTTACTGCCTATAATTTATTTTTATTAAAAGGCTTGAGAGCAAATTTGATAGGAAGTGATACCAGTTATCAAAATTATTTAATAAAATTATTTTCTACTAAATATAACTGCTTCCGCGAACACACTATTTTTATACACTTAACTAGTTCTGATAACAGAAATAGTCGTCGTTATGACAAATAAACTTAGGTTATTTCAACACTTCACTTTCTTAAACGCTTTAAAAAGCGAAATTTTGTTAATAAAATATTAAATATTACAACAGGCCTTTACTTAAATGGAAAGGCGAAGTCACTCATAAATTACGATTATGAAAAATTTGAAAAAAAAAAAAAAAATTATTATATTTAAAGATGTTTCAATGAACCCTTTACTTTATTGAAATTTTTTAATCGAAAGCTATGAAACTGCAGAACATTTAGAAAGCTTTTATTTTAATTACAATCCCTTAACAGGGAACTTTGAATTTGTTACCAATTAAAATTCTTTTAAATAATGTCCACTTGACAAAGTTTTTAAATTATCACTTACACTTTTTTATTTAATTAAAATGAAGATTGATGAAGTTTCACGTTCTAAGTCCTCCAGGATTCACATGTCCTTTGTGATATTTTAGGCCCTTGGTCCTTCAGGATTCAGATGTCCTTACAATATTTGTGGGTCCTTGGTCCTTCAAGTTGGGCGCCAGTTAAACACGTTGGTTTGTTCAGAAAAATTATTTTCTTTATTGCGATGTTATTCGCTTCGAATCCACTTTCTGATTGATTTTTCCATCTCTGTCAACTAAGCCAAAGCCCTAGCCCAAGCATGAATTCAACTGACTATCATGTGAAGTTGTTGGTAGATTAAATATGTAGCAATGCGGGAGTAGCAATAAACGATGTAGGTACCGTAGCGCTTAAAGCGTTGATATGCGCTTTGGTTATCTAACAAGCGGTAGTGCGCTGTTGCTATGTGCTCTTGCTGATTATCTTGATGATCATAAGAAGGTCATTTCAATGATAATGTTGATATGCAATTTTATGATAGCGTTCTTGTTGCGAATATTCCAGCATAGAAAACCCAGCAGATAATGTGGGTAGTTAGCGGCTTTGTTAGTTGAACATTTGTGATTATTCTGACTGCTATGTTAACTTATATACACATTTAGCAGTCGGTGTTGAGTTGCTTCAAATTATTAAAATCAAATATTAAAGTTTATTAGCCTTCTACGTTTTATCGAAGTTGACATAAAGCCATAACGGCAGTGCATTTAGAAGAATTCGACAATCTTATATTCAGGAAAAAAGTCGATTTTCTTGCACATACACAGTTAGCAGTCGGTATTGAGTTGACTCAAATCATTAACATCAAATATTTATGTTAATTAGCCTTCTTCTTCTTATCGAAGTTGACATAAAGCCATAACGGCAGTGCATTTGGAAGAGTTCGACAATCTTATATTCAAGTATAAAGTCGATTTTCTTGAATATACACATTTAGCAGTCGATATTGAGTTGCTTTAAATCATTAACATCAAATATTAAAGTTAATTAGCCTTCTTCATCTTATCGAAGTTGACATAAAGCCATAACGGCAGTGCATTTGAAAGAATTCGACAATCTTATAATCAGGTATAAAGACGATTTTCTTGTATATACACATTTGGCAGTCGATATTGAGTTGCTTTAATTCATTAATTTAACATATTTAAGTTAATTAACCTTCTTCATCTTACCCAAGTTGACATAAAGCCATAACGGCAGTGCATTTGAAAGAATTCGACAATCTTATATTCTGGTATAAAGTAGATTTCCTTGTATTTACACATTTAGCAATCGATATTGAGTTGCTTTAAATCATTAACATTAAATATTAAAGTCAATTAGCCTTCTTCATCTTATCGAAGTTGACATAAAGCCATAACGGCAGTGCATTTGGAAGAATTCGACAATCTTATATTCAGGTATAAAGTCGATTTTCTTGTATATACACATTTAGCAGTCGGTATTGAGTTGCTTCAAATCATTAACATCAAATATTTAAGTTAATTAGCCTTCTTCATCTTATCGAAGTTGACATAAAGCCATAACGGCAGTGCATTTGAAAGAATTCGACAATCTTATATTCAGGAATAAAGTCGATTTTCTTGTATATACACATTTAGCAGTCGATATTGTGTTGCTTTAATTCATTAAAATCAAATATTAAAGTTTATTAGCCTTCTACATCTTATCGAAGTTGACATAAAGCCATAACGGCAGAACATTTGGAAGAATTCGTCAATCTTATATTCAGGTATAAAGTCGATTTTCTTGTATATACACATTTAGCAGTCGGTATTGAGTTGCTTCAAATCATTAACATCAAATATTTAAGTAAATTAGCCTTCTTCATCTTATCGAAGTTGACATAAAGTCATAACGGCAGTGCATTTGGAAGAATTCGACAATATTATATTCAGGTATAAAGTCGATTTTCTTGTATATACACATTTAGCAGTCGGTGTTGAGTTTGTTCAAATAATTAACATCAAATATTTAAGTAATTAAATGTTGACCGCGGCTGCGTCTTAGGTGGTCCATTCGGAAAGTCCAATTTTGGGCAACTTTTTCGAGCATTTCGGCCGGAATAGCCCGAATTTCTTCGGAAATGTTGTCTTCCAACTGGAATAGTTGCTGGCTTATTTCTGTAGACTTTAGACTTGACGTAGCCCCACAAAAAATAGTCTAAAGGCGTTAAATCGCATGATCTTGGTGGCCAACTTACGGGTCCATTTCTTGAGATGAATTGTTCTCCGAAGTTTTCCCTCAAAATGGCCATAGAATCGCGAGCTGTGTGGCATGTAGCGCCATCTTGTTGAAACCACATGTCAACCATGTTCAGTTCTTCCATTTTTGGCAACAAAAATTTGTTAGCATCGAACGATAGCGATCGCCATTCACCGTAACGTTGCGTCCAACAGCATCTTTGAAAAAATACGGTCCAATGATTCCACCAGCGTACAAACCACACCAAACAGTGCATTTTTCGGGATGCATGGGCAGAAATATCCTTTTTTTCCGCTCTGGCACCACTGTGCGCCGCCGCTTGAATTTAAAAGTGCGAATAAACTAAATAATAAACCAAAATAAAAAACTAAGAACGTGGTGTTTTTTTTTAATGAATCCCACATATATGAACATGTATTGTTTTATATAAGTGTATTGTTGTTTTATATGCGTTTATTTTTTCAATTAAAACGGAAGTAAGTGGTAATAGATACAGATATTACATGACAGCTTAACTTAAGTTACAGTGCTATGGATTCTTCGCAGGGTTGCAATTAAATTGCTTCGTTCTCTCCAACACCTCCCCTCGAAGAATTTTGATTGCATTATAATTTATGAACATTTTTTCGTCATGCCCATATTTTCGATGCATTTGTAGTGTTTTTCCATAGGCATTCCTTTGGTAAGGACATCAGCTGGCATATCTTCTGTTGGAATATAATTCTAGTTGATATCGCCGCTTTGATGCTTCTCTCGTATGAAGTCATGACGTACGTCTATGTGCTTAGTACGTGAATGGAATGCTTTGCTCTGGACTAACTTCTGTACACTTTGGCTGTCGTTGTAAATAGTTATACTTTCGTGCTTATACCCGATCTCATTCACCATTTCTCGTAAGTACATAGCCTTTTTTGTAGCTTCACTCCTTTCCAGTGAGTGATGACAACTGGCAGCACCACCGATGCGAATGGAAAACGAGCGAGTTAGCGAGGCAACCCTAGAGTGATGACAACTGGCAGCACCACCGATGCGGATGGAAAACGAGCGAGGAGCGAGTAGAGTTAATATAGTAGAGTCATCGAGTGCGCAGTGAATACATACGCTATTATATATTATATTACACAATACTGATACATTGAATATACATATGAAAATACTGAAACTATACTGTGTATTATTTGGAAGGCAATACAGTGGCGACGAGGATGGGATAACAAAAAAGGAAAAAATAAACGAATCGGAAAGGGTGGAGAGAATTTATTTTTGCAAATAACTGCGCAATTCAGCGAGTCAAAAAAAAAAAAAGCAACAGGTAGTGTGTGAGAGCGACTTAATTTTGCCTGCGCAAGTGCGAGTGCGCGAAGAAAACTTAAAGAAGAGAAAATTCGACATTGAATTGCATAGGCATTAAATTGCAAAGGCATTAAATTGCCAGTTGAAGAGAATCTAAATAATAAAGAGAAAATTCGGCGTTAAATTGCATAGGCATTAAATTGCAAGGTGAAGAAATTTGAGAAGAGAGAAAATTTGGCATTAAATTGCATATACATACAAACATAAAGGCATAATTATACTAAGAAAATGATGAATCCCAGTGTGGCACCATTTCTATGCGACGTGATGGACAAGTCGATAATCCGAACAGAGTGGGAAAAATGGCTTCGATCGTTTACGCTGTACTTAGAAGCAGAAGACATTACCACTGCGTCTAAGAAAAGAAGTAAACTGCTACACCTTGGCGGCGCTCAATTACAAGAAGTCGCGTATAATATCCCAGACGCGCTGGTAGAAGGAAAAGAAGGTGTAGATCCATATGAGGTGCTCGTGGGAAAATTGACACAACATTTCTCTCCAAAGAGGAACTCGACGTTCGAACGACATCTATTTAGGTCCCTGAAACCAATGGAAGGGGAAACCCTAAATAAATTCATTTTAAAACTAAGAGGTCAAGCTGCTAAATGTCAATTCGGTAAGACCGAGAAAGAAGTTATAGAAACGAATATAAAAGATAAACTCATCGATGTGTGGGCACCAATAGATTTGAAAAAACGACTCCTGGAAAAAGAACATGATTTAACGCAGGTGGTTGAAATGTGTCAGATACACGAATCAATAAAAAGCCAAACGACAACAATGGTTTCTGACGTAGTGCCACTAAACGTAAACAAAATCGCTAACAAAACTAAGTTTGATACTGCTGAATGCGATAGATGCGGGCGTAAAGGGCATACGAGTAATGACTTTAACTGCCCGGCTAAGAATGCTAAATGCAATAAATGTATGCTACAGGGTCATTTTGCAGTGAGGTGTAAAACAAAAAGGGTCAAACGTGAGCACGGAAGTGGTAGTTATGATAACCTGAAACGGCGGCGCATGGCAGCATCTAGAGTGCGCTGCATAAATGATGAGGGTGAGATGAGATCTGAAGAAATGCGGGAGTTCGACTGTTTTAAAATTGATGATGATATGAGCGATGAGAGGATTAGATGCTCTGTTGGTGGCCGAACGATTGACATGGTAATAGATTCTGGGTCTCGATTTAATTTAATAAGTGAAGGAGATTGGTCGGAGTTACGAAACGGACAGGCCGTAGTGTGGAACATCCGGTCCCACTCTCCAAATCAATTCAAAGCGTATGCCGCGGATAAGCTTTTGAAAGTGTTGCAGGTATTTGACGCGCCAATCGCTACAGCTCATACAGAACTGATTGCTACCTTTTATGTTATTGAAAAGGGAAGTCAATCACTCTTAGGGCGGGACTCAGCAGTAAAACTTAATGTTTTGAGAGTAGGGTTAAATGTCCATCGAATTGAAGATAAAGAGCCATTTCCAAAAATTAAAAACATTAAAGTTAGTTTAGCAATAGATTGTAGTATCCGGCCAGTCCAGCAACCAATAAGACGCATTCCGATTGCATTAGAGACGAAAGTGGCGGAAAAGATTGATGAAGCATTACACCAAGACATAATCGAGCGAGTTCCAGGGCCAAGCTCGTGGATATCGCCGGTGGTCATAGTATTTAAACCTAATGGGGACGTGAGGCTATGCATTGATATGAGGCGCGCAAATGAGGCCATACTACGTGAAAACTACCCTTTACCCACCTTCGACTCCTTCATGACAAAACTAAGACATGCAAAATTTTTCTCGAGGCTGGATTTAAAAAACGCATACCATCAAATCGAACTCGATGAGGCCAGCCGAGAAATAACGACGTTTATCACACACAAAGGGCTATTCCGGTACAAAAGGTTAATGTTCGGGGTAAATTCGGCACCTGAGATTTTCCAACGCATAATGGAAGAGTTGTTATCACCTTGCAAGAACGTTCTCAATTATATCGACGATGTCATCATATTCGGAAGCTCGGAACAAGAACATGACGAAGCAGTAAGGGACGTTATGCGAATATTTAATGCGAATGGTGTCGTACTAAACACAGGTAAATGCGCCTGGAAAGTGAAGGAGCTAAAGTTTCTGGGGCACATGTTATCGGAACAGGGGTTCACTGCCGATCCAGAGAAAGTAAAATTAATCGGGGAATTTCGAGCTCCAAAGACCAAAGACGAGGTAAGAAGTTTCCTAGGCCTAGTTACGTACATAGGGAAATTTATACCAAAATTAGCTGATATTACTGAGCCTTTGAGGAGTCTCCTAAAATCAAGTAGCACTTTCATCTGGAGTCACAATCAAGAACAGGCATTTAAAAAACTAAAAACTTATCTAGCGGAAATACCCAACTTAGCATTCTTCGATCCAAAGAACAGAACGCGCGTAATAGCTGATGCCAGCCCAATAGCCTTAGGAGCAGTCTTAATTCAATTCGACAGCGGTGGGGATCCGAAGATAATCACATACGCTAGCAAAAGTCTCTCAGACGTTGAAAAAAGATATTCGCAAACAGAGAAAGAAAGCTTGGCTTTAGTGTGGGCAGTAGAGAAATTTTATTATTATTTAGCAGGATTACAATTCGAATTGGTCACAGACCACAAACCCCTTGAAGCTATTTTTAAACCGACATCCAAGCCACCTGCCAGAATTGAACGTTGGCTTCTACGACTGCAAGCTTTCAAATTTAAAGTAATTTATCGTGCTGGAAGGGAAAACATAGCGGACCCCTTATCGAGACTAGTCAAGTTTTCAAGTAGTGACATATTCGACAGCAACTGTGAAGATAATGTTTTCCAAATCGTGTGTAGTTCCGTGCCAGCAACTCTTACAGTAACCGTCATTGATAAAAAAAGTACAGGGGATGATCATATATCTGATGCAATCACTCACATAAGTAACAACTCGTGGAGCTCGGGAACATCCAATATATATTATCCGTTCCGACTAGAACTTTCGGTGCTAGGCAATATACTCCTGCGTGGGAGACGCATTGTGATTCCCGAATCTCTACGGCAAAGAGTACTGGAACTCGCACACGAAGGGAACTCAGGGGAGTCGGCGATGAAAAGACGACTAAGAGCAAAGGTTTGGTGGCCCCTGATTGACAGAGAGGTCGAACGTTTTGTAAAAAATTGCCGAGACTGCTTGCTGGTATCACTACCAAACAATCCAACCCCAATGCAAAGACACAGATTCCCCGACGGACCATGGCAATGTGTGGCAACGGATTTATTAGGTCCTCTTCCCAATGGCGAATATGTACTCGTATTGATCGACTATTTCTCGCGCTATCAAGAGGTTGTGTTCTTAAGGAAAATAAGTTCCGAAGCTGTTATAAAATCAATGAAAGACATCTTCTCTAGACTAGGGTTACCTAAATCCTTGCGTACTGACAATGGGAGGCAATATGTGAGCAATGAGTTTAAAGAATTCTGTAGAGAGAATAACATCGAGCTAGTCACAACACCGCCGTACTGGCCTCAAGCTAACGGAGAGGTCGAGAATATAAATCGATCACTAGTAAAGCGCTTGAAAATTGCCCACTCTAACAAGGTGAACTATAAGTCAGAGATACAGAAATACTTAATGATGTACAATGTGACACCTCACAGCACAACCGGGGCTACACCAACGGAATTAATGTTCAATCGGACCATTCGTGACAAGATCCCAGACATACGTGATCTAACACAAGAAATCGGTGATTCGTCGGCAAGAGACTTGGACTGCATAAATAAACATAAGGGGAAAGAGAAGGCTGATGCAGCCAGAAGGGCGAAAAGCTCGGACATAGGAGTTGGGGATATTGTGCTTTTGAAAAACGTTATATTCCCGCACAAGTTAACACCAAATTTCAATGCAACCGAATACGTTGTGGTTAAAGGGAAAGGCGATGAGGTACAGCTTTCAGGCGATGGTAAGGTGCTGCGGAGGAACATCAGCCATGTTAAGAAAATTCCCTCCGCTAACCAACAACCAGCCAGTGAGTCAGAGAAAGCACCAGGAACATTGTTACATCCACCAATTGAACAACATTCAACACTATCCAGAAATTCAGGCGCGGAGGAGACAGGAACGTCACAAGGGTCACTACGTCCTGAGTCAGCGGCTAAGGTCACATCACCACCTACAAACGTGTTCACCGGCGACCAACCATCAGCTCAGCAAGAAGGGATTAAGTTGAAGCTAAAAAAAATAGGAGGGATGTGGCAACCCTAGTGAGTGATGACAACTGGCAGCACCACCGATGCGAATGGAAAACGAGCGAGGAGCGAGTAGAGTAATAACGAGGGTCATCGAGTGCGCAGTGAATACATACGCTATTATATATTATATTACACAATACTGATACATTGAATATATGAAGATCATTCGTAGCAATGAGTAAATCGTCTACATACACTGTAATTAACATAATCTTTGATTTTTGTTTCAATATAAATAAACATGGATCGCATTTAGATGTATTAAATCCTATTTGTCTTAGTTTATTCGTTAATTTTTGATACCATTGAGAACCAGACTGTCGTAGCCCATATAAAGATTTGTGTAGTCTACATACCGGATCTTTGCTTTTCGATATTGACTTCTGCAAATTTTCTGCTGTACGTCGTATATCTTCAGCTTTAGCCATTTTTATGTTTGTCGGATATCCTGCTGCTGCCTTTTTAAGGATTACATCTAAGTATTTAGATATTTCCATATATACTGCTTCATCTAGGTCACCGTTCAAATAAGCAGTCATAACATTCATTTGATGTATTTGAAGATTCTTCTGGGTTGCAATTGCAGCCATCATAAGTGATATTGAAATACTCCCCTGGACGTTGCGAGCACCCATTTGCCACCAGGTGTGCTTTTTTAACTTTGTCTTCTTTTGTACGAAACACAAAACGATCCCCAATAACTTTTCGTTCTACGGGTCGATCTACTATGTCCCATGTTTTGTTTGAAATTTGAGCCATATATTCGTTTTCAACGGCACGCAGCCACATATTACATTCTTCCCTGTTTATAGCTTCTTGAAAAGTAGTTGGATCATTTACTAGTGATATATTTGCATATTCACATTCTTCAAAATCTACACTAGATTCAGATTCATTATCAGTTCTTTTAGTTGAGACTTCTTGAAATGACTTCTTGGGCCGTCCACGGGTTCCACTTCGAATTAACTTTGGTCTACCTTTGTCCCTTTTCGGAACGATTGATTCAGTATTTATGTTTTCATTTTCAACTATACTTTCGTCTTTTCGTATATCGAAATCTATCTCCATTGATCCATCTTCAGAGTATTTATCATCATTTCTACCAAATGTTTCATCTAAGAATATTACATCTCGATTGACTACAACCCTCTTCTTTTGAGGAGACCACAATCGATAAGCTTTAGCTTCATTCGAATAACCTACTAGTATACATTCTTCAGACCTGGAATCAAATCTGCCATTGGGCTTATCTTTTATTAAAACGTAACATTTTAAACCAAATGGTCTGAAGTGAACGACTGTGGGAGTTTTACCTGACCACATCTTGATAGGTACTTCATCTTCGAGGACTTTTGTGGGACACCTATTTCGAATATAGTTCGCTGTGTTTACAGCCTCTGCCCAAAATATTGTTTTTAATCTTGCCTGTGTTAACATGCATCTAGACATTTCTAAAAGATTATATTTTTTCTTTCAGCTATGCCATTTTGCTGTGGTGTATAAGGAGCGGTCAAACGCCGTTTAATTCCACATTCATTTAAATAGTTTTGAAATTTGTTACTCATATACTCCAACCCGTTGTCTGTCTGTAGTGTATTAACTTTCTTCCCGGTATACGTATATTCTTTAATATTTTACATTTTTCTAAAACTTCTGACTTATTTTTCTTGAAATAAACCTCGGAATGTCTCGAAACTCGTCAGTGAATGTTACGAAGTACTTTGCACCTGAATGTGAGCAAACCTTCACTGGACCGCAAACGTCGCTGTGTAAAATCTCTAGTAACTCGGTTGTACGTTGGTCCCTCTGCTTTGAAAATCTTTCTCGTGTTTGTTTTTCGCTTAAACAGATTTCGCAAGTTCGCAGTTTTTCATTTGTATGATAATTTATACCGTGTACCATACAAATTGCTCGTTTTAAATCCTTTTCGTTTAGATGGCCCATTCGTACGTGCCATGTATTTATGATATTTGGCTTCATTTGCGAAAACCTCGCAGATCGTTCAAAACCTTTACCATAGTACAAATCACCGATTCTTATCGCTGTCAGAATAGTTTCCCCATTCATTGGAATGACAGCTTCATTTCGCCGAAAAATTACTTCATACCCCTTAATCGCAATTTTCGAAACGGAGAGTAAATTCGTTCTTAAATCTTTAACGTACAATACATTTTCGAAATTAATTTTGCTCTTCGCTATTATTTTCGTTGATAATAACTTTAGCGTTACCTATACCCGTGATTTTAGCCGCGTTGTTGTTTGCTAAGCTGAGAGTCTTGCTAATCTCTCTAAAGTTATTGAATTCGCTCTTTTTCGCACTCATATGTGATGAACAGCCGCTGTCTAAGCACCAATATTCGCCGGCGTTTGTTATTGTACATGCTGATTCGAATAACATGGATGTTCGAAGTTCTCCTTCTTTGTTCCTGTAGTTGTGTTGTAGTTTTTCACCTTTTGTCGTGATGGACAATTTGGCGATATGTGACCAACTTCGCCGCACTTGTAGCAAGTTCGTCTATCTTGCTTTTCTTTTGTTGACTTTTTGTTGTGATTTTTAGTGTTGTTTTGTTGTGATACATCATTTGTGTATCTGATGTTTGTTCTTCGTTGAGCAACTAACACGTTATGCTTTGCTGCTGCTTCTTTTGCTTGCCTGGATTGTTCTTCTTCCAGTATTTTAACTCTTAAAATATCTGGCTTGGGGAGTTCATCTCGAGTTTCCAGCGCACATCGGAACGTCTCAAACGAATCTGGTAAACTATAAAGAAGCAGTATAGTTAATAAATCATCCCCAACAGTAACATTTATTTCCTTCAATTTGTTGACAGCATGGAAAAATTCGTTTAGATGTTCGCGAACGTTATCGCCCTCCTTCATGCGGGCGAGTGCAATACGTTTCAGCGCTTTTCGCGCAGGCCCCTTTGACTGGAACGTAGACTCTAACTTTTTCCACATTTCGTGTGAAGTTACGCATTCAGTTATCAGATCCAATTCTGATGGTGTAATAGAAAGCATTATATCCGCACAGACCTTCTGATCGTAATGTATCCACTTCGCTGCGTTATTGTCGTTTGGACAAGGTATAGCTCCAGATGCGTAGCTCCATAAGTCAGCTTTCACAAGAATTGCACGCATGTGCAACTTCCATGTGTCGTAGTTATCCGCGTTTAGCGGATCAATCCTCACAGTTGAGCTCGCCATTTATGTTACTATCACCATATACTATATAATTTAGTTGATGATGTACGAAACTTTTTAGTCAATGGAGCCAATAAAATATAACTTTAATTTAAAAAATCTATGGCCTGGGCCCATAACCTGTTGTTTTACATGCGTTTATTTTTTCAATTAGAACGGAAGTGAGTGATATTAGATACAGATATTACATGACAGCTTAACTTAAGTTACAGTGCTATGGATTCTTCGCAGGGTTGCAATTAAATTGCTTCGTTCTCTCCAACATATATTATACACTTTCTTATTTTTTCTGTATGTATATATATGTACATACATATGTATTTTCTTTCACTATTTCACCTCTTTAGACCTCAACTAATTTTCCAAATCAAAAACACGTTTGTATGTATGCACACGCGTTTTTTAAAGGGTTTAACAAACGAAAATTTAAATATATAACTGCGGTATAACGTGGAGTGTGAAATTGGCGAAAATGCGCACCGCTCGATGATGAGATCGAAGAAAGAAACTATTACCGCACACGCGTACGAGTAGCTGTTGAGGTCGAAAGCGAAGTGAAGTGTCATCTCTTTTTGGTTCCTCTTTTCTCTTTGGTGTGTGGGATCAGATGATGTGATGTGGTTGGTTGGTGTACGTGTATGTGGGTGTCGATGTGTGGTGCTCTCATGAGTAGTGTGGAATGTGGGTTGTAAGCGCTGATGGTGAGTATGGTGAAGGTGCTTGTCAGTGTTGTGAGGTTGAGTTGATGTGGTGTGATCGTGTGGTGTATGTGTGGATGTCGGGGGAGGATGCTTATTTATGCACATTGTGTAATTTGGTTGGTTTATTAGTGGTTGCATAAAACTGATACCTCAGTTACCTCGAAAAAAAATCCTTGGAATGTTTTTTGTTATTTTTTAGGATTATCTCTTTCAAATGTTGGCTGCGGCTATTCGTCAGATAGCCAATCCGTTGAGTTAAATTTTCTAAGACTTAATCGGCCATTTCCACTGGTAACTGGCGAATGACACGCATTATGTTTTGATCCAAGGCTTTTGACTTCACATATACGCATAGGAAGAAGTCTTATGGTGTGATATCACACTATCTTGATGGTCAATCGACCGAACCACAGCGTGAAATCTGACCGAAGTGTTCTTTAAGTAAATTTATTGATTGATGCGATGTGTGGGAAGTGTTACTGTCTTGAAACCAAATGTCGCCGAGATCACGAGCTTAAATTTCAGGCATAAACGAGTCGGTTATCGAGGCGCGATAACGATCGTATCATTTTTGAAGAAATATGGATCAATGATTCCTCTGGCCCACAAACTACACCAAACCGTTGTTTTTCGGGATGAAATAGCAGCTCCTGAATTTCTTCAGATTGCTCTTCGTCCCGAATTCGGCAATTTTGCTTGTATATATGTATGTACATCTTTTGAGCCAGAAATAGGTCTCATCGATAAACGAAATTCGGTTCGAAAAAGTTGAGTCTTCCTGGAGTAACACAACCTGCATTTTGTATGCCTTTTTGACACGACTCTCGTCTGAGCTGTCAAAAAAAAATATTGAAAAATGTAAATGCATTTAAAATTTTGTATGCCTTTTTGACACGACTCACGCATGAGCTGTCAAAAAAAGAATATTGAAAAATGTAAATCTACTTGGATCACCCGCTACATATTATCTTACATTACAATAATTGTTTGGGCTAAAGCAGGATATACACTTGCAGACTTGTCTGTGCTAAATGTCAAGTATTGCCTACATCGTGTATAGGTGAAAATAACAAATTCTAAATATGCATACAAGTATGAACAAATTTGAAATCTTTCAATTTTTCTGCTCGTTGTGGCGACGGATAGCAACGTGTATAGTGCGGTATGCAGACCGATCTCATACTTGTTTAAATTTTGAAGTGAAAAACTGCTTTAGGAAATAAATAAATGAATTTTACAAGAATTAGTTAAAAAAAAGCAAAGTTGGCAAAGACTTGTAAATAAATATAAAGAAATTAAAGATGTCACAATCCATATAGTAAAAAAGCGCATTAATGGCATGTGAATTTCTTATAGGAGAGAATTATGCAATTGTTTGCTTCTTATTCTTCGCGCACACCGATATTATAAGTAGCGCCAAAATGTCCTATTCTGAGGCTATGTCTGATGTCTGAACAACATATCGCACAAGTCTATAGTGAATTGACTTGCGACCCGGTTTGTATACAAGTCCGCATGTGCATATCCCGCTTAATATTTATACCATGGATTTCTTATTAAGAATCTTCAAAACATTATGTTTGGCTACCCTGAAAGATAAGTTTCTGTTAGTCAAAGTGTATGCGACTTGTTATTGTTCACTTTATATATGATTTTTGCGGGCGACATACCTCATAAAAATAATTATATGTGCATAACTAGGTTCCCTGTTTTTACGCCATATATGAAAAACTATTGAGCAATTCCTTGGTGATATGTTGTTGTTGTGAATTGACCAAAATTTTAGCTTTCTGCTCTCATTCGTCGTACCGTTATGCGTTCAAAATGCCCGTGAGCTTTCGGTGCTGCGTAGTAATTAACTACATATATGTGCACATCAGTGCGAAATGATCGCAACTGCTGATAATAGCGTTTTTGGAAGTTAAGTTGCAAAAATTAGCTTGAGATATTTATTGTAAATATGGAATTGTTCAAAATAGTGAAATTAATTTAAATATTTCGACATTGGTTAGTTAAAATGCCTCATGAAACCAGTTTGACAGACCATGTACAAGGTATCATAAAACGAATGTATGATAGCGGTGCGAATATCACCAATATCGCAAAAAAAAGTAAACCGGCACCGGAACTGCATCTCTAATTACCTAAAAAATTTAAGTAAAAATGGTACAATTCGACGAAGTGGGCGGAAAAGCAACATTGATTTGCGTTGCAAACGGCAAATACAAGGACTTGCTGTGGTTCATTTGATGAATAGCGAAAAAATTTAAGGTCTTATGGGTCTCCAAATAACTAACAGTCGAATAGTGCAAAGAATCCATAAAAATTTACTGAAATACACCTCGATGGTGCCTAAACCCAAGCCTTCACGGCGACACTTGAAGGCTCGCATGGAGTTTGCAAATAAGTACCGTTTTTTATGCTAAGAATGGCATAACGTAATTTTTAGTAATGAAAAGAAGTTAAATCTAGGAGAGATATACGCCAGGATCGGCGATCCTGTTTTAAGCGAAGGTTTGGCGGTGGCAGTGGGATGGTATGGGCTGCGTTCTGCTATGGGGGAAAGCCATATATGTGCTATATCTCTACCCTAATGAATACCCAAATGTATGTGGATATCCTGGCGAGTGAGTTAATAGAATTTGGTGGCAATTTATACTACTATTTTAGAATGATGACGACAGGACTTTTCAGGAGGACAAGGCTTCAATACAAACAGCTTATGTCACCAAATCTATCTTTACTGGGCAAAAAATACCTGTATTGGACCGGTCCGCCTTAAGTCCGGGCCTAAATCCGATTGAGATCCTCTGGGGTATCGTCTCTGACAAAGTGTTCAAGAACGGTATACAGTTTGAGACAGCAAGGACCTTAACAAGGCAATAGACCAGGAATGGGTCACTATTGACCCAGCCCACCTTAAATCCTTGGTGGATTAGATTCCATCCCGACTTAATTCCGTAATACTGAATAATGGTAATAATATTGACTATTAATAACAAATTTGCATAATCATTAATAATATTAAAAAAATAAAAACCAAATATGCACATATAAATATTTAGTACTAAGACTATTTTTGATTTAACTTTATGTTTTTATTTTTTAAACTTTAAGTGCAAATAAAACTACATACCCAACATTTCGATATCAGCTTTTGTACTTTTTTAATCAAGAAAATACATGATCCATATATAATTCTTTATATGAGGTATTTACATGTGTATACAGATATGTATATGTAGCGATTAGCATCTCTCCAAATTGTAATAGATCCACTTATTAACTATTTCTAATATTGTAACTACTTAACTACTTTCATCTGGTAACACTGTATTCAGCAAACTAAAATATTTAATCCCGTTACAATATTGATCACCTCATATTAGCTTCTCTAATTCGTCCTATTCCTTTTGATTATCGGACGAGATCACACGTGTTCTATCGCATAAAACATTTACATATGTATATTCATATTCAAAATATATGTATTTGTACTTTACTTGTAAGCAAATAAATAAAATAAAATTAAGTAGCTGGTTAAATATTGTTTTACTTATTAACACCTTAACCTCCACATTTATGTATGTAAATTTGTGTATGAATTATTTGTGTGGCATTTTCATACGAACATATGTATGTATGTACTAGAGCTCCCACTCCCGGGCTCCCGGGCTCCCGAAATCCCGGGATCCCGGACTTAAAACTCCTCCCGGGATTTAAAATTAATTTCCCGGGATATTCGGGATTTTTGTCCTTTTTTTTAAACACTGTTAATTATTATTTTTTCATAAACAAAGTTGTATTTACAATAGATGAACATTGCCAAAAAACAATTAGTAAGAATTTAGTACTTTACAACAACTTAGTACTCGCGTTTTAAAAAGAGATGTCTCATTATCAGTAGAGGAAGCGGTACCAAAGGAAATAAATTTACTTCTTGGGGGTGGCGGGCTTGGCAGCAATCTGGAGGTTGCTTGTAATTTTTTAAAGACAATACCACCAACTAGTGTCGAATGCGAGCGTTGTTTTTCAGTGTCTGGAAGCCTTTGCACTAAAATCAGATCTAGTTTTAACGATGAAACAATGGATGCGCTTGTATTTTTAAAATACTATTTAAAATTAGTTTCTACAGAAATCGATCTGTAATTTTTATTATTTGTTTTTTGACAAAATAATATATGCATATATAATACAAAATACATAGGTATATTTTTAATTTAATTCATGTAACTGATTCGAAATAAAAAGTGAATTATATATTTTTTTCAATTTATAAGAAATAATAATTATTATTAAATAATAATTTTTTTATTATAAAGAACCCAAGAACATGGGCATACTTAATTGAATCTATGTAACTGATTGAAAATAAAAAAAATAATTTAATTTTTTTTAATTTATAAGCAATAAATAGCAATTTTTATTTTCTCCCGTTTTTCCCGGGAATCCCGGGAAATGAAATTTCGATATCCCGAAATCCCGGGAATTCGAAAACATTCCGGGAGTGGGAGCTCTAGTATGTACATATAGAGCAGCGCGCGCATATTATATTACTGATAAATGACAATATATTGATTGGAAATTGATTTGTACTTACATACATATTTGCAGGATAGATGCCTATGAAAGTTTTAAATCATAAATTTACATATATTATTTTTGTAATATATTATGTTTTTAAGATATTACGATAATATATCATATAAGTATACATGTATATGAAATTATATGATACTAGCTTACCCGGCGCGCTTTGCTGCGCAGTTCGTAAGTATATTAATAATTTATTCATTTTTTTTTAAATAAATATTTATCGGCTATTATACTTCATTTAATTTTTTTTCATTATAGACATTTTTGTCATCTTCTTTTTAAACATATTGAATATTCAAATATGCGATAAATTTGCCAAAGCAATTGCCTATTTTCAGATTTTATGAAATATCCACAAACGACAAATCTAAATTTTTATTTATTTGACGTTTGAGTGTAAACAAAAACATAAGAAAAACAAAAACATAAGCATTTGACATGAATGAGTAATGTCACATTATATTGTTACTTGAGCAAAAGTCCACTTATTTAGCAAACAAAAAAACCAGAAATTTCATGGTATATAATTATATTCTGCGATAATAATTACTCTGTATTTGAAAATAATGTGATTTTCCATTCATAAAAGTGTAATAAAACAGTAAGTTAATAGCCAAACAAAAAAGTCAATAACAAATACAGTATAATTCAATATAATAAAAAAAAATTTTTTGTTTCCAAAGTATTCCATACAAAAAATGACGATGAAAAGATTCGATATGAGAAGAACATTCCATTCTGATTATCTTCAGGAAAAAACAGTTGTTGTTCAGTCGATTGATAGCCCATCGTGCGTCACCGTAAAATTCAGACCGGAAGAAAGGGAATACCAGGATGTAGAGCAAATTCTGAATTGCCGATTAGCAAATATCAAGCCAAGTAATGGGAAATACTGTTCCCGAGAAGCTATCAAATATTTTGAAGAAATTGCTTTGAACGAATCTTTCACTATGAAAATAATAAAACAAATAGACGAAATCTTTTTCATAAATTTAGACGATTATGAATTAAGGATGAGGATTGACCAAGATATTGTTGATAAAGGATATGCAGTTCATGAGAATGCATTCGTACGATATTATCCATTTACTCCAAAAAATTGTTATAACGCTAACATTGAGAAGCGTACATAAATATGAATAATAAGAAAATTGTCATAGCGATTCAATAAAAAATTCAACAAAGTAATACTCTTCAAACATTGAAAGTATTTATTCTTCAGTTTCCTCTTATTTTTACATAAGCGTATATAATAAATTGTAAATCTCAAAAATTCGAGTTCTAATCTAAAACATTTTGATAAACAACGTTCTTAGTTTTACTGTCCGGTGCATGAATGAATAAACGATGTGCAGTACCGACTCTCGAACATGCAACATATAATTGTCCATGTGAAAAACACGATTCTTCCAAATTTACTCCGCATATTTGAAATGTTTGTCCTTTGTTTATAGTCATGGCAAATGATAAACGCACCGGAAATTGCAGACGTTTGAAATCGAATGGCATGTCTGTTGGAATCATTGGAATACGTGGTATAAGCACATTTCGCTTTGCCATTGAGTATAGCTGCTTCAATCAAATTTGGTATTAGCTTCTTTATTGCCAGTCGTGTACCATTACACATTTTTGGAGGATTGATATTCCGTAGTAATATGATTGGTGAACCAACCTTAAAAATGGAATCAATAATATATTTCATTGAACCTTACAGATTTATATTCTGAAATGATTAAAGTAATGAACAAACCTTTAAATTCAAAAGATGTGGCGGTGTACCAGGTGGTTCCAATGAATTCAGAAATTCAATTGGATAATTCACAGCTTCATCTTCATCCATAACGCTGTCAATGGCTTTATAAGTTATGATTTCACCTGGCTATTTTTCTTGAATTTGGAAGTTCATTGCATTGACGTGCATATTCTTCGGTGCCAATATTGAACATTCTGCTAACCAATCATGGCTTCTGTGATTCTGAATGATATTTGGGAAAACGCATTCGACCAATTCTTCTTTTGTTTGCAAAATTCTACAAAAATTTCCGGGCAAGGTGATCATTCCATTAGTATTGTCGATTTACATTTTTCCATTTTCGATATCCAACAATTGTTCCGAAAACTGATATGCAGATGAATCGTCTTGTAATAGGACACGCATATTGCTATTCCACGTCAATTTTTTCACAAATCTCCAGAAAGCAGAAGATTTCAGGCATGCATTTCTTTCATCGGCAGGAGTTGATCGAGGAAGAAATTGGCAATGTTTGTCGAAAATCACCTGATAACAATATCAAGGCACCACCAAACAGCTGTTGATTTCCGCTTAATTTGTACACTCATCCCACAGAAACAGCTTGCAAAATTGTTTGATATACATAGTTTTGTTGATCATTTAATTTGTCAATATTTGATTGCACAAATTCAATCAATTCGTCACAATTGAATTGTTGTTCACGTTGCAATTCTTGATCCATCAAATCATGCATCGGACGATCAGGTGAAATCATAGATAACTGTGGTAATGCTTTATGCGCAATTTTGAGACACATATCTTCAATGATTATTAATGCTTCATTGTACATTTCAAAGGTAATCATCAAATCTGGATTATTTGACGTACGACGCATCCGAATCAAAATATCTTCCGTCATGTAATCTTGATATTTGTTCTATAATTCCAGTGGACTCGACGGCATGCATGTTGATATTATAATCGAGAAAAGCATTTTTATTTGTTGTGGTAAAGATGAAACACATGCATCTTGAAGCGTCGATTCCCAATGTGAATCGTTTTCCAACAAATGCCGTCAACTATTTTCAAATATTCGAACGATCTCGGTCCTTGAACGTTCATCAATAGCAATCGCAAATAAAAACATTCCGCGTTGTTGGGATGAATCGTATACATTCTCCCCAAAGCATCTGTTGAATATATACCTGGGTGACCATCAACTGCTGTACCCTGTTTACGTCGTTGAAATTCTTTTGATGATGTATTCCATGTGTAATACTGAGATACATAAGTATATAGCAAACTTCTGGCAAATGTATCGGTTTCACAAAGTCAAAAAAAAGCAGTTAAAGTAGTCGCTAGTGGTTGTGCTGCTCTCTGCTGTATATTTTCAGTAGTAAAATAAACACGTTGACCATTTTCAAGATGCACCGCTAGATGAACAACAACAGGATGTCTTTCGTGCAATGGAAACGCAAATATTTGCCAAATTGCTTCATTGCTGCTAACGTATCGGCCCATTTGATATCGGGTAATTTCATCGTTCCTATTGTCAGCATCAGGTACTTCAAAGACAGCCATATCACTTCCTTTATTCACATACTTGCAAATGTATTTGATTGACTTGACGGAATTACAATACTCAACGTTAATGTGAGACTGAAATATTTTAGACAGAAGTTGTGAATATGGCACAACCCAGCGATTATCGACGATGATTTCTTGATGACGAATGTTCATCATTACTGATTGACCGTTATCTTCAGTAGACCGTCGTCGATACAACGGGTATCCATCATTGCCTGTTATTGTGTCGGAAGTCAATGCTCTGGGATAACGCTTTGAGCTTTTGCCATCAATCATGCATAGTGAATTTATATTTAGTACGCCATATGGGCCATGAATCATATGTTTTGTGACGACTTCAAATAATTCTTGATCAATTGTTTGATATTATCAATTTCATCTGGTGTGATTTTACGAACCAACCATATCAGTATCACCAATATGTGCGTGCGGCAATCCTCTCTTTTGCCATTCGATTGAATACATATAACACCGCACTTCTCCAAATACGCGCAATTTCACAATTTCATCCATCAGCGCTTTTAATTTTTGCCGAAAAACACGTGCATTTATATCGTGACGATTTGTTGTTGATTTACCGTCAAACAAATTATTTTGAATATCGCTCCACTTCGGATTACATGTGAATGTAATAAATAAATCTGGTCGGCCGTATTTTCTCACGTATGACATCACATCTTGAGCATATTCATGCATATGGCGAGGACTTCCAATATAAGATGCTGGTAATATCGTCAGATGTCCAATATCACTCAAATTCCCATCATTTGTTATTGCATCACGCAAATGTATGTATTCTTCTGATCGCAATTTACTTTGATTGAACCGGATGTAATTGAGACGTTCAGTCTCAATTTTCGCATACATGTCCACAATGTATTGATGAAACAGTTTTCCACATCTCAAAATGTAATTTGAACTTCCATCGCGAATCATTAATCTGTATGAATAATAATTCATGACGCTGACCTTCTTTTGAGCATCAAGACCTGTAAAAAATACATTTCAAAACGTATTTAGAAGTTTTCAATTCAAAATCGAAATCTTTTATTTAAACGAAATATTTATGAGCACGATATGTATTATGTACCAGTGCTTGGATTAATCATTGGGATACTATATCCATCATGGCCATTCCAGTGCAATGTAGGATACTGTAACGCATCGTAACAACGATGAAGCTCCGAAACACATTGTAATTGTTCATTTCTACGGTGAAGAATAATATCTCGAGATTGAAAATGATCGCCAACGATCACAATGGCCACTTCATCAATGGTTGGTGCATTGAATCTTCTTGAATGCTCTCCAGTTGGAGTTTTATCGGCTCTTATAACGATTCTGTGATTATCAGATGGCAACCGATCCATAGCAGTTTTGAACAATTGGACTAATTCATTGTGCTGATGAAAAAAATCTTGTAGTTCGCAAAGAATTTCTCTTTTTGTGTGAGAACCAATTGTGCAGCGTTGATTTAATTCACGATTTTTATCTCCGATGAAATATATTTGTAAAAATTGATGGTTAGCGTCGGAGAGCGGTAACAATGAACCCGCTAGGTGATAAATTTGACCTTGGATCTGTAATATGTATGCAATGTTATAGGAATAAATTTTTCCCTATTCATTGAAAAAACCATCAAATATTCCATGCAATCACCTTAAATGTCGGCATAAATTGATCTCTTATAATTTTTGTAGCGCCGAAAGAAGTCATTTGAAAAGACGAATTGTTCTCTTGTATATGATTTAAAAATGTTTCGATTCTGGTGATGTCTCAAAAATTAATGATTGTAATGGTTCAGGAGGCGGTTCAAATTCCGGCAATTTTACTTTCCCGTTAACGCAACACATTCCAGCCGTTTCACCCGAGAATTTAGCCGCTTCACAATGTGGGCATATAACATCCATCATTCCAATATATCCATGTACATTATAGTCGATTGAAGGGTCGTAATCAAATGCAGCACGGAACATATCTTCCAAAACACGACGTCGTATTCACGTAGGTCTTGCTGGATTTCTTGCATGATGAGCTTCTTCAAATCTATTTCGGGGACGTCGCACTGCACTTTGTGATACTCTTTGTGACAACACGCCCCGAGCATTTCGAATACGTCGACCTATGTTTGATTTTGGACATGCCGGCATTTTCTTTAAAATAATTTCTTATATGATCACTTCGTTTCAAACACACATAAAGTTTTCACTGAAGAACTTTCAATAATTATTCTTTTAAATAGCCGGAATAAAAAAGTAAGCGACCGAAATTGAACGATTCAAATAATTTACTAATAAAAATATTGAAAAACAAAACAAAAAAGAATTGTATGAAAAGTCACTTTTTGGAAATTTCCAATTTTTCTACTTTTCCTTATGAAAAGTATATGGTATGGTATATCTAACCCTTTCCTGATCCACAGCGAACAACTTCTGATTTCATGAAGATTGGTTCCGCCGTTCTCGAACGTTAGCGTTACTAACAAACAAACAATCATTTTTACTTACTTATGTAAATATGTATGTATGTACATATGTATATACATACAAAATAAAACGTTTGTATGGGAAAAAGAAAAGGGCTGTTTTTGGACGTTTTCCGGCAACTTTCGTAATTTTTTCTTACATAAGAACCTTCTCCTAATAATAAAAAATACAACAAAAAAAATCAGCCAAATCGGTTCAGCCGTTTATGAGTGATGAAATTACAAAGAAAGTGGCATTGATTTTTATATATATAGATTGTCTTGTAAATAAATAGTTTAGCACAAAATCAAAAGTGCCTACAAAAAGTGAAGAAAAGTAAAAAGTGAAGTAAAAATTATATGAAAAATTGTCTTGTAAAGAAATAGTTTAACACGAAGTCAAAAGTGCTTACAAAAAGTGAAGAAAAGTAAAAAGTGAAGTAAAAATTATATAAAAAATTGTCTCGTAAAGAAATAGTTTAGCGCGAAGTCAAAAGTGCCTACAAAAAGTGAAGAAAAGTAAAAAGTGAAGTAATAATTATATGAAAAATTGTCTTGTAAAGAAATAGTTTAACACGAAGTCAAAAGTGCCTACTAAAGTGAAAAAAAAACATAATTACACAAATTTTTGAAAAGCTATTTGTACCTACCAAAGATTTAGAAGAATAACAGTGACCAAAAAAGTATAAGTGAAAAACTTTCACCAAAAAATAACTGTGCGAACAAGAACAAGCAACGAAGTTGGGAAAATTTTTTAATTGATAATTATAATAATTAATTAAAACTCAACTAACCAACAAAACACAAATAGAAAGTGACTTAAATCAGAAAATTACAAATATTTTGCATCATCAGCAACTTATTAGAAAATTAACAGTGACAAAAAAATTGTTAACAGCAGCAGTAAAAACATCAGCGGACGTGTCAACAGCAGCAGCAGCAACCATAAAGGAAGCAACGGCAACACCAGCATCATTTAACGAGAGAGCCAACAAGGGAATATATTTGTAAGTTTAAAATTAGAATATACTATATATTAAGAAATGGGCAATAGCCCAAGTATTAAATATAAAAAACTTTCGTACTGCAATTTTTGTAGGGGCGAACACGATACTAAGAAATGTCCTAAACTCAAAAAATAAAAAAAACTAAAGACTATAACTAATGGTTTGTACAACCAATAAATTACATAATTAAAAGCTGCGATTCACCACCCTCGGGGGGACCCTCCAGCTTATAACAATTTAAAATTCTCTGCGATTCACCACCCAAGGGACCCTCCAGAGAAATATAAAAAGATAATTCAACCAAAAATTTGTTTTAATAAAAACAATAATTAAAGGCTCGACCAGCCATGTAACAAAAATATATTGAAACCGCGATTCACCACCGCAAGGGGGACCCTCCGGTTTATAATAAAAGCTTAATTCTGCGACTCTGAACTCCAGACCCTCCAGAATAAAAAAGCATCTCTTCCTAGAAGGGATAAAATAAAAATAACTAACAAAAAAAGAAAAAACAAGTAAGGAAGGGCTAAGTTCGGGTGTCACCGAACATTTTATACTCTCGCATGGTAAAGTGATAATCGAGATTTCATAATACGTCATTTACATATTTTTCAAATACCGTATTTTTGTAAAGTTTTATTCCGCTATCATCATTGGTTCCTAATGTTTATACTCGTATTATACAGAGAAGGCATCAGATGGAATTCAAAATAGCTTTATATTGGAAGAAGGCGTGGTTGCGAACCGATTTCACCCATATTTCGTACATGTCATCAGGGTGTTAAGAAAATATTATATACCGAATTTCATTGAAATCGGTCTAGTAACTCCTGAGATATGGTTCTTGGTCCATAAGTGGGCGGCGCCACGCCCATTTTCAATTTTTAAAAAAAGCCTGGGTGCAGCTTCCTTCTGCCACTTCTTCCGTAAAATTTAGTGTTTCTGACGTTTTTTGTTAGTCGGTTATCGCACTTTTAGTGATTTTGAACATAACCTTTGTATGGGAGGTGGGCGTGGTTATTATCCGATTTCTTCCATTTTTGAACTGTACATGGAAATGCCTGAAGGAAACGACTCTGTAGACTTTGGTTGACATAACTATAGTAGTTTCCGAGATATGTACAAAAAACTTAGTAGGGGGCGGGGCCACGCCCACTTTTCCAAAACAATTGCGTCCAAATATGCCCCTCCCTAATGCGATCCTTTGTGCCAAATTTCACTTTAATATCTTTATTTATGGCTTAGTTATGACACTTTATAGGTTTTCGGTTTCCGCCATTTTGTGGGCGTGGCAGTGGGCCGATTTTGCCCATCTTCGAACTTAACCTTCTTATGGAGCCAAGGAATACGTGTTCCAAGTTTCATCATGATATCTCAATTTTTACTCAAGTTACAGCTTGCACGGACGGACGGACAGACGGACGGACAGACAGACATCCGGATTTCGACTCTACTCGTCGCCCTGATCACTTTGGTATATATAACCCTATATCTGACTCTTTTAGTTTTAGGACTTACAAACAACCGTTATGTGAACAAAACTATAATACTCTACTTGCGAGAGTATAAAAACAGAAACTTAAAAACAGACAAAATGGCTAACGGTGACGCTTTGACCGTAGACCTCATAACGCGCCTTATTGCTGACAGCAATATAGCATTACGTGAGGAAGTAGAGCAATTACGCTCACAAATAATAGTCAATACCACTAGTGCAACCGATTTTTTAACACAGACGATTGACGATAATATAGCCTGTGAGGAATCGTTAGACATAGTTAAATCCGTACCAGAATTTACTGGTAGAATGAATTCATATGTTAGTTGGAGAGAGGCAGCGCTTAACGCTATAAGCCTATACGAAAGGAAAAAAGAAAATACTTCGCTGCACTCACCATACTCAGGAATAATATAACACATGATGCAAATGACGCATTAACATACCATGGAACAGTTCTAAATTTCGATGCAATTCTATCTCGCTTAGACTTTGCATATGCGGACAAACGTCCGATACCACTAGTGCAACCGATTTTTTAACACAGACGATTGACGATAATATAGCCTGTGAGGAATCGTTAGACATAGTTAAATCCGTACCAGAATTTACTGGTAGAATGAATTCATATGTTAGTTGGAAAGAGGCAGCGCTTAACGCTATAAGCCTATACGAAAGAAAAAAAGAAAATACTTCGCTGCACTCACCATACTCAGAAATAATATAACACATGATGCAAATGACGCATTAACAAACCACGGAACAGTTCTAAATTTCGATGCAATTCTATCTCGCTTAGACTTTGCATATGCGGACAAACGTCCTATACACATAATTGAACAAGAATTAAGCATCTTAAGGCAGGGTGCAATGTCGGTTGTAGAGTATTACAACCTCGTCAATAAAAAATTGACACTATTAATAAACAAAACTATCATGACACATGGAAATAACGCAGACTTAACCAAAGAACTAAACAAAAAGAATAGGAACACGCCCTACGAATTTTTATAACAGGATTAAATACCCCATTAAGAGACATAATATTTTCTTTAAATCCACAAGATTTACCTGATGCTTTAGCAAAAGCTCAGGAGCTAGAATCTAACAACCAAAGAGCCCGGTTTGCTCAAAACTTCACGTATGATAGAAACAGGGTGAAGTCAACATACACAAACAATAACTTAAGGTTTCCTCAAAGGAACAACGCTCTCAATAATAATACAAATTATAATTTTCCAAAACCAACTCCTATGGATATATGTAGATCCATCTCTATCCAGAATTTACAATAGAGATCTTAATATGAGGGGGCAACAAAGCACCAACAATTTTTACCAACAACAGAGAAATAACAATTTTAATCAAAATGTAAAACCTATGCAAACAAATGCAAAATTTCAAGCCCATAGGGGGCAAAATCAGGAAGCACATGGGGTAAAGCGGCATAGAGAAAGTAATAACAGCTTTCGCCCGCAAGAAAAGAGCCAGGGAATTAATAATATGAACGAGAGCCATTTTTTAGGCGAAGAGGGGACGAACTCCCCTATCTCAAATTACACGACTCAAAATTAAATAAAAACTTAAAAGCTCTAGTTGATACGAGAGCAACCTCATGCTACATTAAGCCTGGGGTTTATATTAATAAAAACGCATTAGCCATTTATAAGCGCATAAAAATCGTTAATGGCTATTCCATAATCAAATTTTACCACTTAATTACCTTATTTGGAGACGAAGAAATTTTCTATGAAATAGAGGGATTAGAATCGGATCTCCTTTTGGGATACAATAATACCGGCAAATATAAAAAAATAAATACTGTGGAGCAGGAAAGCTCTACAACGCCAGCCGATGATAATACCGGCAAATTTAATAATAAATATATTGTGGAACAAAAAAGTTCTACAACGCCAGCCGATGATAATACCGGAAATATTTTATTTAAAGAAATTATTTTGGGACAAAAAGGTCCTAAAACGCCAGCTGAATGGTGAAAAACCAAATAAAAATATAAAAATACAAAATTTAAACTACTTGGGACAAGAAAAGCCTAGGACGCCAGTCGAAGATAATGCCGACAATAAAATCAAAAAATATACTCCAAAAAAAGGAGGTACTAATATTTTAAAAATAAATAATTTCAATATTACCGATGAATATAATTTCGAAGAATTAACTGAGCTTCAAACACATGTAAAAGAAAAAAATTCTCAAGTGTATTCAGGCAATGATACAAGTTTCCCATTTCACCCTGGATAAATCATTTACGAGAAAATAATAGGAGAAAGGAATAAATTAGAACCTAGATATAAAAAGCAACAAGTTAAGGAAAATTTAGAGAATAAAATAATAATTAATAATATAAATAGAATTATTCATAGAGATAATGTAAAATCATAATTATTATAGGTTTCCGATATGATTATTTTAATTTTGACTGCACTAATCAGCTCAGCAATCGCTGATGTTATAGATTACACCCGACAAGACTACGTACTTATCGAAAATGGAGATGTTTCCATTTATGAGGAATACGGGGACCTATTTCACATCACTAATTTATCTTATTTTGAAAATATAATAGCGGACGAAAATAGAAATTTTTACAGTAATAATGAACAAAATCACGACAGCTTAGGAATTATTAGACAGGAAACAGAATCAGAAACTTTGTTAATTAAAACTTTATTGGAACAATTAAAACAAACCCATTTTAGGCAAAAAAGGGGTATAAATGAATTAGGAACACTTTGGAAATGGATAGCTGGTACACCAGACCATGACGACTTTGTAAAAATTAATAACAAATTGGACGAACTAGTAGTAAATAGCAATAAACAATATACAACAAATTCAGAAATTTTTAAAATAATAACAGAATTAACTGACACAGTTAATAATATTAAAGGTGATACCATAAATAGGAAAATAAAAAGAAAACGAAATCAATATGTTATACATGAACTGCAAAATTTAATAAATACAATAACCTTTGGTAAAATTGGAATTTTAAATCCAACAATTTTACACTTTGATGAACTAAAAAACATAACATACTACCAAAACGGTATAATGACAATAACAGATTTAATGGACATTTCTAAATTCAAAATAGCCCAAAAAGGAGACATAATTATAATTTATATAAAATACCCTAAAATAGAACTAACATGTAAGTACTATGATATAAGAGCCATAGCTCAATTAGATGGTAAGCTTATTATTGACCAGAACATAGTAATATACTGTAATAATAATTTTTTTAATATTCAGAATTGTAAAACAGAAATTTCAGAACCATATTGTAAACTAAATAAAAAAAGCACATGTTTGTCAGAAATGTTAAATAAAAAACAAGGAAAATGTAATAAATTTAAAGAAAAAAACCTACAAATTGAAGAAATTAAATTAGGAGCGATATTAGTTTCAGGAAAAAATATTGTAGATAATCAAACATTAAATGGAACATATCTAATAACATTTGAAAATTATACAGTAATAAATAATCAATCTTATGCAAACATTGAAGTAAAAATGTGGAATTATTTTAAAAATAACCATATAAACAATTTTGAAATTTTAGAATATTTTGAAACAACCAACAAATTGTTAAAATTAGATAATATAAATATTTTAACAGAACGGAACAAGAACATAACAGTCCATTCATATTTTGATACATAATTTTAATTTTGGGAATCATTTCCATAACTTACTTATTACTAAAATTAAAAAAATCTCGCGAAATTCCCAGACTAATCCAAAATACGCAATTTCAAGAAATCACTTATAATGCTCTTTTGCACCAAATATATAAATTAACTCAAAATAATAGTGAATCGGGGACGATTCATTTTAGGAAGGGGGGGGTTAACGATAGTCTCCGCATAGAAACCTTACCCTAACTGTAAATAAAATTGAATCTTTGCACTTTGCAATTACATACATTGTCTCATAAATTAGAAATATAATTAAAGTTTTTGATTATTTACGAATTCGATATGCTTTTTCCGTTCTGACTCCAAAAAGCCATTATTATCAAAACAATATCGCTCGCCCTCACAAGAAGGCATAACAATAACAAATGTAAAGAAAACAGAACAGCTAAAATTGTAATTAACTCTTTGTTCTGGATCCAATCAAGCTGATGCTTACACTTCAGCTTTGACTTTAAGTAAATAAAACCAAAATGTATATGTATATATTAGTATTTCTGAAATAAAGAATTGATTTGTATCTTGCAATCCACTAGAAACACACGTGTTCTCATTTCATCCGCGGGTTCGCGGATATAAAATATATATTTTTTTAAAAATTCCCTCGTTGCGGGAATTAATTTACATATATACATTAGGGTGTGTCATTCTGGGTCAACCTTTTTTTTCAACTAAAAAACAGGCTAAAAACTTTCGAAAATGTGAAAAAGAAATTCACTCAAAAGATGAGCTCTTAATATTAATATTAAGAGGTGCCTATTTTAAATTTTCTGTTTTCCATATAAATAACATGGAAAAAAATCATTTTTTTTGTGGTGGTTATTGTGCGGCGGTTATTATATGTGCACGCGATGGCTGCCAGTAGGGATGGTAAACTCGATTCGGATTCTACTCGAGAATCGAGTTTTCTCGTAAAATAATCGATTTTTCGGAATCCGAATCGAGTTTACCATCCCTACTGGCAGCCATCTTGTGCACATATATGTAATAACCGCCGCACAATAACCACCACAAAAAAATTATTTTTTTTTCATGTAATTTATATGGAAAACATTAATTTTGAATGACTTTTTTCACATTTTCGAAAGTTTTTAGCCTGTTTTTCAGTTGAAAAAAAGGTTGCCTCAGAATGACACACTCTAATATACATACAAAAAAAGAAAACAAATTTTTCGAGAAAAAAAAATATGTTAAAAAAAAGAAAAAGTGGTGTATTCACATATACATACACATACATATGTAGATATAAACCAAGAAGTTTCAAAAAAATATATATAATAAAAAAAATTTGCGGTATACATATACATACATATATATACATACATATATAAAAAAAACAGTTTGAAAAACGGACACCAAGCGGTTCCGTGCTGGGGTAACAAAATCAAAAAAAAAAATAATAATAATACAATAATAACAAAACTTAACTCCGTGTGAGCAGTTATAAAGAAAAAAAAACAGCAATATATAAATACATGTACATACAATACAGTGTTTAAAACCAAAAAGCAAAAAAAAAATAATAATATCAAAAAGCGGGCGCGAAATATTATTTAACAACAAAAAAAAACATCCTCACGGGCGCGGAGCTTAACATACATGACTAAAATATAGTCTTGGTGAAAATTAAACATTCATAAACGTGAAACAAAAAATTAAAAACACAAAAAATAATAATAATATTAAAAATAATAAATACCTTAAAGGCCAACCAACGTAGGAAAGTCAACCCAACGAAGGAAAGCCAACCAACAAAGGGAAATTAACAACAACGGAACAAGGAACACCATACAGGAAAGGAAACGGACAAGAAATCAGATTGCACGCATTGGCATAAACTAAACTCACCCACATTCAAAACCGTATAAAGCCCTCAAAGTCCCTTGAAGCGGCACAAAGTGAGTGTATCAACTCCATCTATTATTTTAAATAATTTATACTTATTTGCATATATGTACACTAGGCGTCAAATGAAAGTATAAATGTAGTTTATACTGGCAACCTCAGATCATTAATTTACTTCCTACATTTTTGCTTAAGAATAAATTCATAAAGCATTTTATGTAGAAGCACCGTTATGTAAATAAACAGTTGGAGTAATATTTACACTTATTATTTAGACGAAAAAAATATTTACTGCATCGGGAGTGATTAGTCTTCGCTGGTGAGCCTATGAGTGCGCGTCGAATGAAAGTATAATTTTAGTTTTGGTCCATTTTTTTCAAGGTAAAACTGAATTTTACTATATATTTAATTCATTTGTATTTATTAAGGGAGTTTATGTCATGGTGAAATTTTTTTGTTCTGCTCTTAGAAAAAATATAAAAAAATTTAAGAGAATCGGATCTTAATTGTAGAAGATGGGAAGAGGGGTGAAACTTATCAAACAAATTTATGAAAAATATTCCATTTCGAACAGAGAGGGAAGAAGAAAGATTTTTGAATAATCCAAGAGAAGAAAGAAGAAGCAAGACTCAATACGGTGGAGGTACAAAGTCCAAAATTTCTATACACGCTGAGCAACTTGTACGAAAAAAGGCTTCTGAAAACCCTGAAATTTTATCGCGGGAGTTGACCGAAAGTTTTGGTTTGGATGTTTCCATTAGCACAATGAAAAGAAAACTACAAACATCTGGTTTTAAGAACTATGTCGCAAAAAAACGAGCAATGTTTTCCATTTCGAGTAGGAAAAAAGGACTAGAGTTTGCAAAACAATATCCAAATATGCCAACCCCATTTTGAGATAAAGTAATTTGGTCCGATTAATTCAAATTCGAGCTAAGGAGTTAAAAAACAGTGTAGTGTAAACCTTCTAATCACTTAAGCCACAGTGCATACAATCATCAGTGAAGCATGGAGGATGTTCTCTCATGGTTTGGGGCTGTTTCTCAAAATTTGGTGTAGGTTGTGTACTTAAAATCGATGGACGAATGACGGTTGCTTCATATGTTAACATTCTTAGCGAAAATTTTAAAATAAATGCGAAAAAAGTTAACTTGGGGTCGTTTATCTTCCAATAAGACAACGACCCCCAACACACATCTCGCCTGACTACTCGCTTTTTTGAAGAAGGCTTAAAGAAAAACTGGCCTGGCCAACTCAGTCACCGGATTTAAATCCAATTAAGCATTGTAGTTAATTTTTGATTCAAAAATACCAAAAAGCAGCCGTACAAACTTGGAAGAATTTTTCTTAGAGACGAAGCGTCAACTTGACATTATTCCAATAAAAATATTAGAAAATTTGGTTCGAGGCATGCCAAAACGTCTTCCTGCAGTAATTCAGAATAAAAAAGGCAATATGAATTACTAAATTTACTTTTAAATCAAACGTTTCGTATTTTTTTCAAAATTTATACTTTCATTTGACCACTTTTATATAAGAGTCCCTTTTTTAAAGTGGAACAAAATTTTTTCCTTTCTATTCCGGAAAATTTTTTTTTTAATATATAATTTGTTACTTAAATACTAATGTAAATGTAATATAAATGTATGAATTATTAGTTGTTTATTTTAATAAAACTGCATTGAAATAACGTCTGTGAAATTTATACTTTCATTTGATGCCTAGTGTATGTTGAAATTTACAGTTGATCTCTCTAAAAACTGTATACGATCCTGTAAATTTCAATGGACCGGTTGCTACCAAACTGTCCGAACTTACGGTTGATTTCCGGGAAACTGGAAACAGTTTGGTACATTACATATGTACATCCAAATATGTGTATGAACGGTATATAGTATGATATATAAGTATATGTATATAAATAATTATATATATACCGGCATATACATATCTTGTAAAAGGCTCTACTTATGCTTGTATCTAAACACACAACATAAAAATCAAAAAGAAAAAAACAAAATTTCAAGTATTCACTTGACAAAATTTTCCGGCAATACTCCTTATACTCAAAACAGTATAAGCAGGATTGCGCAAAAAGTAAGCTAGGGCAATTGCGAAATTTAAAAAGAGAAAAGAAAAATAACAAAACCAAACATACATAATAGGTTCTCAAAAAAGTCTTGCGGTATTTTCGCTAGTTGGCGCTGAAAGCGCGTAGTTCTAGTTTTATTCGTCGCATTGAGTCATGCTATACCTTTTTGGAAAGCTTATTTCACACGCTAACACGAGTTTGATTGATTGTCGTTTCCTCTAAGTCGTTCGTGAGTTATAGCGTCGCAAACATGGAGCAAAGTAAAGAGAAAATACGGCGTATTTTACAGTACTACTACGATAAAGGCAAAAATGCATCTCAAGCCGCCAATAAAATTTGTGCAGTTTATGGACCCGATACAGTTCCCATTTCCACCGCACAACGATGGTTTCAACATTTTCGTTCTGGTGTAGAGGTAGTCGATGATGCGCCACGCTCCGGAAGGCCTGTCGTCGAAAATTGCGATAAAATCGCCGAATTGCTCGAAAGAGACCGGTATAGTAGCAGCCGTAGCATCGGTCAAGAGCTGAGAATGAGTCATCAAAAATACATTTCAATTTCAATAAAAAAATTCAATAAAAAGCAATCGCTCTCATCACGAAGAAAGTGCCCAACGTGGCAACAAATGAACGATATCTTAACTACCCAATATGAAATTGCGGAAAGGATAGATAAAAAAATGGTCAGAACTAAAAACGTTCAACACGACCTAAATTGAAGCTTCATTAAACCCCAAGCGAGTAACAACAACAACTTAAATAGTAGTTTTTTCAAAACACAAGCGTTCACATCCGAACAAAATAAACATACGTCATGCGAACTGTGTAAAGGAGGGCACAGGTAGAAATCTTGCGAGAAATTTAAAAAACTAAATATCAACGAAAGAAACAATTTCGTAAGAACGAAAAAACTTTGTACCAACCGTTTGTCACATACGCATGCGCTCAAAGATTGCGAAAGCAAATTTAATTGCGTTTATTGCCATAAACGACATAACTCAATGCTTCACATTACAAATTTTTCCAGCTTCGCGCAAAATAACTCCAATGTTAAAAGAGCTGCAGGACTAGTTGCAACAGCAAATCCCGACTTACAAAATTCAGAAAATTGCCAAGAAGCACCGTGCTGCTCAAAGGCTTTAAAAACTCAGACGCTACACAGCGAAAACCAAAGCAGTGTATTATTACCCACAGCAGTGGTCTCCATCAAGCACCGAGGAGAACTGTTTAAAATTAGGGCCTTAATAGACCAAGGATCTCAACGATCTTTTATAGCGTCAAGGGCACAAAGTAGGCTACAACTGCCAACAAAGCTACCTAATTTTGAAATTACGGGAATGGGCGGAAGAGTAGTACAAAACTCAAACAAAATCTGCCCCATTACCCTTATTTCCCCCCAAGCGGATAAGCGCATACAAGCAGAAGCTATTGTCTTACCACAACTAACAAATATGCTTCCAAGCTATCATATAAATAGCAAGCATTGGCAAAAGGTTTCACACCTTAAGTTAGCAGACCCAAACTGCAACACTCCCGCTCAAATAGATATTCTATTAGGCAGCGATCTCATACCACAAATTATTCTCGAAGGTGTTGAGAAAATTACAAAAACGCTTCTGGCGCAAAATACCATTTTCGGATGGTTCCTAAGCGGACCAGTTGCGGAACCAGTCACAACAATGACAACTCAAGTTGAGGAAATCTCGAACGAGTACCTCAATACTCAACTGAAGAAATTTTGGGAGATAGAAGAACTTCCTCCCATATCAATCACAACCCCATAAGATCGATATTGTGAGGACTTCTACAAATCCACAACTACTCGATTAGATAATGGCCGGTACGTCGTACGACTACCACTAAAGCCAGAGTTTCCCCACACACTCGCCTTAGGTCATTCTCGCACCTCTGCTATCCAACAGTTTTTAAGTATGGAAAAAAACCTACTTAAAAAAGGCGAGCTAAAACCAGAATACGATAGGGTTTTAGAAGAATACCTCCATTTAGACCACATGGAGGACGTCAGCCCTGGCGAAAAAATTATAAAAGGTAAATACTATTCATTTTACCTGCCTCATCATGCAGTAATAAAGCCAGACAAAGAAACCACAAAGAGTTGTCTTTAATGCATCAAAATCATCAAGTTCGGGGAATTCCCTAAATGACATTTTATTTACGGGACCCACGCTTCAGCCAGATTTAATGCTCCTCATACTAAATTGGCGTATATACAAATACGTTTTCAATGGGGATTAAATTAAAAACAGTTACCTTCGGGGTAAACTGTGCCCCATACCTAGCCATTCGTACACTCCACGAACTGGTAGAAAACACAAAGTCAGAATTTCCTCTGGCAACACAAGTGTTGAAAACACAAACGTATGTAGACGACATTCTGTCTGGAAGCCACAGCCTTCCACAGGCATACGAGTCACTAGCACAAGTGACCCAAGCGCTCAATACAGCAGGGTTTCCGTTGAAAAAGATAACGGCGAACCACTCTAATATTTTAAAGGACATACCCAAAGAAAATCTATTAGACACTAATTTCCTTAAATTCGAAAAGGAAAGCACAACAAAAACTTTGGGGATACAATGGAATGCGATATCTGACCAGTTTTCATACACTAACGAGTCAATATCCGCACTATCAGTTATAATAAAAAAAGGTGCGTGGAGTCCCTACGCGCGGATGAAGTTATACTTCTTAGTGATATTCCAAGAAATGCATATCATTTTGTATGAAAGAAAACTAAAAAACTTAAATTCACATTTTATAAGTTTATTATGCACATAAAATGAAGAATAAAGCAAAGTCTAAATGAAGGAACTTTGACTAGAAAAGTGGTTCTGTCTCTTCGTTGCGGAAGAGAATATGCAGCGTAATCATCTCTCTTTTGTAATCCATCAACACGCGTTGAAGGCCCAGCAGTTATCGGTGAATTGACGACCGTTGATTCATCAGTAGTTATAGATGCTCCCGCAGAGATTGATGGAACAGCAAACGTTGAATCTTTTTTTACGCGATCTCTGATATTCCGCAGCTGTTTTCCTTTCCTTCGTTTGACTGCCAGGTATCATTTCCAATTTCTCCTTTTCCCGCTCTGCTTTCTTTCGTGCTCGGTATTCACGATAATATTGTGCTGTTTTCCTTCCTCTTGAAACAAGGTCTACACTGTCTTTTTCCGCTGTAAAATCAATTTAAAATCAAAACATTAAAATTTTTGCCAATCCAATTGATATTAGTTTCAAGGCACAAGTTTAATGCACAAGGTGCAAATTAATTTTTTATTGTCTTTATTGGTTTTTTTTAAAAGTAACTTATAACTCTCGCTTATAACTCATAACTGCCCTATTTATCTCTTAATATTTATTAATTTAGTTCTTATAGTATTATAATGCTGATCATGCAAAAAGGATGGCTGTAGCATTTCTTGTTGCGTGATCAAGTTCTTCTTGTAATCGTATTCCAATAGATTTTATGATGACTTTGCAAATTGGCTATTGTTGATTTTAATATTCTTTGTTTACGTTACTTCTATTTGTTATGATAGTCGGTTGGCTTGATCCTATGGATGAATGTGGTGTCGACTTACATCACATATGTGTCTACTAGAGATGAATGGGATAGGCGTTTATTTTAGTGGGTTTGGGTTGCATTAACTACCCCCGTTGTTAAAAAAAGAAACGTCCTCGTTTCGGCTTAGGGTGTTAATTCATCAATTTTGTGATAGATTCAAGCATATTGGCATTAGCTTCTTCAATTTTCCTTTTTTTATATTTTTTAATTTTTTGCCGGATTTTGATAATTACATAAATCAAAGCAATAATTATTGCCAAAAATAAGAGTGCCCAAAGAGTTGGGTGAGATTTAATTTCTTCTTGGCCCATATTTAAAAGGTTTGTATTTTTAAATTTTAAATCTATATTTTCTGATTCAAGATATTCGAGGACATCAAACCGACTAGGCTGATTTGATTTAATATAGTTCCAAATTATGCTACTTGGATTTTCATAAATTTTGTTGTCAATTACTATGGTGTTATTGAAGGTTACTAAATATGTACCATCGAGGTCGATGTTATCAACTGTGTGTTTTCCTGATATTAAGATTATACCATCTTTAATAATTTCTAATTGTTTGTTTTTTTCTTTATTTTTCATACATTCTCCTTTTGGATTATTTAAAATTTTAGAAAAGCAAGTTTCTTTAAAATCAATTTCACAATAACTAGCACTTAATTCTATTTTACATGTTTTAAGTTAGAGTATGTGTTTTTACATTTAATTATTTCATTTTCTATTACTAATTTTCCATCGCTTTGACTTATAGATTTAGCTTCATATAGTATACATATATCTTTAGTTACAGGGTATTTAATATATATTACAATTATTTCATTATTCTGTACTATTTTAAATTTAGATGCGTCAATTACATCTGTGATTGTAAAATTATTGTGTTCATGACTTACAATATCTTTAATTTCTTTTATATTCAATATTGTTGGGTTAAGAATTCCGACTTTTCCTAATACAATAGTTTGGAGAGTATTTTCTAGATCTGTTAGTATTAATTTATTTCTGTGTTGCATTATGTTAATTAAGGTTGAACTATTCTCTATTTTACTGACAATATTTGTTAGTTGTGTAACTACCTTAAATAATTTGGAATTTGTAGTAAACTGTCTATTGTTATTTTCTATGAGTTCACGTTTATTCGTACAATATCGTCATGGTCTGGTGTTCCCGAAATCCATTTCCATATTGTACCGAGTTCATTTATACCTCTTTTCGATTTTCTCTCCGTCGTAATTTCTAATTGTGATATCAGTCGTTCTATTTGGTCCATTTCTAAGTCCGTGTTGAATTTATTATAATAAACTGTGTTTCCCGTATCACTAGTCTTGATTTTTATAAAGTTTGAGCTATGTGATTCCTTAATTAGTTTTGTTTTTGTGTCATATAGAATTTCTTTATGTATAATATCTCAAATTTGTTATGTGAAATATGTCTCCCCAGTCAGTGTAAGTCGCGGCTGGTCCAATTTCTATTAGGACATAATCGTCTCTCGTATAGTCAGTAATTTCGCATTGAGTGAATGGTGTCAAAAGGATAATTATCGATGTAAGAATCATTTTCTGGAATTCATTTTATAATTTTATATTATCTTTATAAACTATTCTTGACTTGCTATATATTTTTACAGTATTACCTAAATCTTCTTTTCTTCTTCTTAATTGGCGTAGACACCGCTTACGCGATTATAGCCGAGTTAACAACAGCGCGCCAGTCGTTTCTCCTTTCCGCTACGTGGCGCCAATTGGATATTCCAAGCGTAGCCAGGTCCTTCTCCACTTGGTCCTTCCAACGGAGTGGAGTGGAAAAAAAATCTTCTTTTACCCTTTGTTTTTTGTATTTTGGTTGTAACTTATTTTTTTCTCCTATTATTTTTTCATATATAACGTCATTCCTTTTATATGTTTTTATTATTCTATTCTTATTATTTCTTTCTATTTTTTTCCTGTGCGTTGCTTAGCTTTAATGGTATTTCATTGTGTGTGATTTGATTAAGATATATGTATATCTATAGGTTTTTTATCAGTTACGGAATGGATTGATTTATTGTATTGTTGTGCAGCCCTGTAGATACTTTCTAAATCGCTAATTAAATGGTGTTCCTGTTGGATACAACGTGATAGTTCTATTAGGGTTGAATGTACTCTTTCAACTTGACCATTTGTGGTACTATGTTTCGGGGTGCAATAATAAACTTCAATGTTCATTCTCTGCATTAAAGATTTGAATTGAATTGAAGAGAAACCTGGTTCATTATCGCAGGTAATGTGTTTTGTCTCGGGAAAACTTTGAAGTATGTCAAGGACCTTTTGATCTAGGTCTATTCTGTCATCTATGTGTTTGATTATTAAGTATTTGGAATAAGCGTCTACTGCTGTTAAGAACTTTAATTTCTGTACGAAAAATATGTCTATATGAGTTTGGCACTCTTTGAGGGTGTCGATTGTGTTTGTTTTTGTTACATATGTCACAATTTCGAACATATTCCTTAAATTGTTTGGTCATGTGGGGCCAATAATATAATTTACATATTTGTTTTAAGTATTCTCTAAAATTTCTATGTGCTCGATTGTGTGTTTCCTCGACAATCAAGTTTTGATCTTCTGTGTTAGTTATGTCCGTTGGGAAGTTTTTAGTATAAAGAAATTTAATATTGAATATTTCTAATAATTTGGATTTTCGTACAAATCTTCTACGGTGCAATGTATACCTGTAACCACATTTGGTTTCAAAAATTCTTTAAGTATATTTATCAAATTGTCAACTGTAACATAATCTATAATGTGTCGTTTTTCCGTTTTGTTATTATATTTTAATATTTCATTCTTTAAATCTATTACAACTCCTGCTTTTTTCAAAACATTAAGCCCTATTAGCATATCTGCTTCTAAATTTTCTATTACGTAAAATCTCTGTATCGTATTGAAGATATTTACATCACTATAATCTTCAATAGTGGTGAATCCGTTAATTGTTTTTACTCTTTTAATTATATCTAATTTATCTCTATATAAAAAAGTGTTTGGTATGCAATAGCAACAAGTGGCTCCTGTGTCAATTATGACTTTTAGTTTTCTTCCTGTTACTCCGCAGTACCTATAAATGTATGGGAGTCCTGTCTTCAGCCTAAAAAAGCTTGTTCTTGAATATTATTTATGCGTTGAATTTTAGGTGGAGGTTGTGGTGTTCTTTTGGGTTCTTCAAAATTGCGTTTGGCGTATGTTTGTTCGTGTTGAGTTTGTTTGTGGATACTGGAATCCACGTCCATTGGTTCAGGTTGGTTTCTTTGGTATCCTTGATTAAATCTTTGTACGTATTGTTGGTTAATTTTGTTCTGGAATCCTTGGTTATATCTTTGGGCATATTGTTGGTTATTTTTGTTTACTTGAGGGAATCTTAAATTGTTCTGGAACTGGTTATTTGTGAAGTTTAGAAGAGATGTTCGAGGATTATGAACTTGCAAGTTTACTGGGTTCGGCTGAGCCTGACTCCTACTGAATTGGAAAGCAAAATTTGCTCTCATATTGTTTGAATTTAATTCTAGAGCTTTCGCTAAAGCATTTGGCAAATCAGATGGGGCTAACGAGAACAAAATATTTGATAGGGAACCGTTAAGTCCTGAAATGAAAATTCTCAAGGCATTTTTCCTGTGTTGGTCATTAAGATGATCTACTAGTCCCCTATTTGAACCATGTGACATTATCGTCTTATTAATTATCAAAGTCAATTTTTTATTGACTTCGTTATAATAATCAATAATGGACAAGTTTCCTTGTCAAAGAATGCTTATCTTCTTCTTTTCTTCTGTGGTTGTTGTTGCTATTACCGCTGTTCTGCTGTAGTTGCTTCTGCCGTTGTTGCTGCCACTGCTGCCGCTCCGCTGTAGTTGTTTCTGCTGTTGTTGTTGCTATTGTTGTTGTTCTTTATACGCAATGTTTTTTATTATTATTTATTTTCAAAATTTTATTAAAAAAAAATTTTAATATATTTTTTTTTTAAGTTTTTTTTAGTTTATAAAAGTTTTATTTTGTTTTATTTTTCTTTTCTCCCTTTCTTTTTCTGGGATACTTGATTAATTTCTTTTTTACACTTTTTTCTCCCCTTTATGGGATATTCGATTTATAAGTTTGTTTCCGTTACCTTTGTTGATTCGGGTAACCTTATTGAAACTTGGAGGTTTATATTATTTTTTTTATTTATGAACCCACACTTTCTATATGGACATCCGTGTCCTTTTAGTGGAGTCGAACCACACTTGATGAAGGATCTTTTTGTGCGGGTCCCTGCTTTTTTTTTTTAAAGTAACTTATAACTCTCGCTTATAACTTATAACTCATAACTGCCCTATTTATCTCTTAATTTTAGTTCTTATAGTATTATAACGCTGATCATGCAAAAAGGATGCCTGTGGCATTTCTTATTGCGTGATCAAGTTCTTCTTGTAATTGTATTCCAATAGATTTTATGATGACTTTGCAAATTGGCTATTGTTGATTTAAATATTCTTTGTTTACGTTAATTCTATTTGTTATGATAGGCGGTTGGCTTGATCCTATGGATGAATGTGGTGTCGACTTACATCACATATGTGTCTCTACTGTTATTTTAGTGGGTTTGGGTTGCATTAACTTGCATCTATTACGGACAATTGAAATATTCAAGAGAAACTTACCATCACATAACCTGGAATCCGCTGTGTTATGCGTATTATCACTGTCATTTATTTTATCAACATTGATCGGAGGTCCAGCCAATTTGGCTGCCATATTGTCTTGTGAAGGTCAGGTAGGTCGGAATTCGCCTCGCAATTTTAACATTTTTTACAATTCTCTCACATATTCTAACCGAGAATATGAAGAGACAGAAATATATGTATTTATAAAATGATTTCTTTGATATTCCATAGGATGGAAATATGTATGTAGAACTTTTTTATTTTTGATTTATTATTTTTCAAATTATTTAATGCTAGTTTGATCTTATTTTATAATAACTCATTTTAAATATATAAAAGATTTACCTAAACATTATGATGATATTTTCATGATTCATACGCAATGTACGAATGTGAGCAAATTCGTTTTGCCGTCGGCATTTCCATATTGACATGCAAAAGTAATTATGTATTTCATTGTTTCGTTTTCACCCAATTTTGTATATTAAGACAAGTGTCAATAATTGCGCCAAAATCAAATATATTATATATTCATATGTAAACATGTTTTAAACTTTACATAAAATTGAAGTGTCAATAATTGCGACAATTTTCATAAAGTTGGAAATTTTGCGCGAATAAGACGTGTGCGGATTAAGTCGTGAATTTTACTTATATTAATTGATTTGAAAGTGCCGAAAAATGCGAAACGAAATTTCAATAAATTTAAGTAAATTTACATGTATTTTCATTTATATTTAATTGTCAATAAATTTTTTAAAAATTATTTGCCTTAGTTGTCCATTTTTTATTTTCTCACACATTTCAGCCGATTTTTGTATAGAAATTTGACCGGCGTAGAAGCAAAATGCGAAACAATCATACATACATATATTATGTCGTTTGCACATTTGTCTGTATGTTTGCGAAAGCAAATGTTCTACAAAAGCATATTTCTATTCTTAAACAAAATTATTAGAACCATCGTATGTTTCTTATGTACATGCATAACCAAACCATATTTGAGTCAGCGCAACCTAAGTGTCAATGGTGGTGTTGGTGGTAAGCGCTTGGAAAGTCAAGATGCTACTACAGGTTCGAATTTCGACAGAATAAATTTTTAATTTTTTGCTTTTAACATCGTATACTATACAAATAAATATTTTTCTTACTAATAGAAATTAAATTTATCACAGCAACATTATGTATACGTATATTATGTATATTGCTGTGATAAATTTAATTTCTATTAGTAAGAAAAATATTTATTTGTATAGTATACGATGTTAAAAGGCATACATCTTTTATCCTATGTTGTGTATCTGCACATGCTCATATGAGTGTATGTATACTAGGCCGGGTCGATTTGTGGGGAGACAAAAAAATCGCCCATTGCTCTATGAAAATCATATTCTAGGGATCAAAATAAGAAACTTTGCCGAAGGAACCATACCTCTGAAACGAATTCTGATGTCCCCCAATTTGGGTCGGACTTTTGGGTAGGGGCAAATTTTGAAATAGAATTGAAATTACCATTTCATTCTTATTACCTCTGAAAGTGAGGAGAACTAAAGCAATAACCGCTATGGTATTTCAAAAAAAATAATAAGTGATGTGACCATTCCAAATCAAAAAGTTTACAATGAATCCACCATCCTCTACACCGCAAGATGAAGCAACTACATTAACAACTATCGAAATCCCAATGAGTCATATAGCCAAGCATGATGTTACTGTTTTTGGTGTGTCTACTGATTTGACTGATCTTAATTTACCATTTAGCTGATTTTTTCATGTAAAGGCCAAAAATGATGATTTTTTGAAATGATTGTATGTGGAACCCCCCAGGGGAGTTCCAGGGGGTATGCCACTGGCATGGGGGGATCGGCCGTCCAAAGTTAGTGGGGGTCGGCCATACATTTGGACTCGATTGGAGCACTCTAAATGGGTCAAAGTGGGATTTTTCAAAATTTGCCCCTACCCAAAAGTTCGACCCAAATTGGGGGACATCAAAATTCGTTTTAGAAGTATGGGTCCTTGGGCAAAGTTTCTTATTTTGATCCCTAGAATATGATTTTCATAGAGCAATGTGCGATTTTTAAATCGACCCGCCTTAATGTATATGCATGTGCGCGTTCAGAAATTGAAATCATATTTTCATCACTTATTAATATACTTATTACATGTGCGCGCATTGACTTGCATGTTCATACATACATTCATATATACTTATATGTACATATATTTGCATACATTGCCAAACAAATAATGCACAAGCATACAAACATACATATCCGTACACATATGAATATGTCACCAACAAAAAATTGATCTTCACAAGACAATATGGCAGCCAAATTGGCGAAGAACAAGTGTAGTACATTTTACAACAAAAACGATTTCATTCATGAACGCAGGCGCAAATTCCACAAGCGATCTCGCTTCATTCATAAAAACAGAGGCCGTAACATCCCCCGAGCATGTCTTTGCCAACAAGTCGTCTTTTCGCGACGATGGCAAAAGCTAAAAATCATAAATTGCACAACTTTCTGGTGCTTCTCGCAAAAATCTGCGTCGATATGTATTTACGATCATACGTATACATACATACTTATTTACCCATGTTTGTAGGCGAAGCTGCTACAGCGCCAAAGGGTGACAATCGGCGGCCATTACTTTATTTATGCCATCGAAATTCTATTGCTACGAATATGGAAATGACAACGAAATAATGCAAATATACATATTTTTAAAGGTCATTAATTTCAATGAAGAAATGAAAGGAATGAATGATCCTGAGAAGTATAGTCTTAACTTTCCAACTGCCAACGCAGAGCATTTCAACCAAAAGGAATTTTTTCATTAAAATCACCACTCAGAAGTCGTTTTATCCGTTGTAAGCGAACGATTTTCGAAGAAACATCATTTCTAATATGCCACAAGGCAAAATTAGAAATGAACTTCTTAAACCTCACGCTGTCAGATAAAACGATATACCTCGTAATCGCGGTTCGATTTCCAAAAAATGTAAATGAAGACTAACTTCAGAAATGATCCTGTAAAGTATAGCCTTAATTTTTCAACGGCCAACGCAGAGTATTTCAACCAAAAGATACGCAAAATAGTTGAGAACTCGCAGAAATGAAAGACAAACGAAAGAAAAAGAAGCATAACTTCAATAATACACAAGCATACAAACATACATATGCGCACACATGTGAATATGTCACCAACCAAAAATTTAAACTTTGTTCTACAAAAACAACAACAGCATAAGCATGGCAACATTGTGTTGTTGGTAGAAAAGCCGAGCTGTGCTGAAAGAAACGAACAAACGATCGCCGATTGTCACCGCTCGCTTGCTGCTCGAACATCTTCGCAGACAAGGTTGCGTTAGATTCATATTGAGCAAGGTTGCGCAACCTGAATCCATCGCAACCTTTTCCGAACTCGTATAAGAAGTATAACTTCAAAAAGGCAAATTTTATCCTCGGTGGCAAAACTTTTCGACCCCGCAGGATGGCTTTCGCCAATTATGATACAAGCAAAAATTCTAATACAAGAATTGTGGCTAGACGGAACCGACTGGGATGAACAAGTGAAACCACTTCGTTTAGAAAAGTGGTTCCAGTTCGCGGGTAATCTGAATGATATCTCACAGATACAAATCCCACGATGGATAAATTATGCCCCAGAGCACAAAGTCGAACTGCATGGCTTCTGTGATGCCTCTGAAAAGGCATATTATGCCACCATCTATGTGCGCACACAATCTGAAACAGCGACCACCAGTCACCTACTAGTAGCCAAGGCAAAGGTGGCTCCGCTAAAAACAATAAATCTGCCACGACTGGAAATATGTGGTGTGCTACTACTAGCCAAACTAGTATCCATGGTGCAAACGCATCTAAATATGACTAAATATAAATTGTATCTCTGGTCTGATTCCGAAATTGTATTAGCCTGGTTAGAAAAACCTCCACATGCATGGAAGACGTATATTTCCAATCGAACGTCTCAAATCCTTGACCTAGTGGGATCAGCCATTTGGCGACACGTAGCCAGTGCTGACAATCCCGCCGATCTAGGTACAAGAGGGTCCAAGCCTCTGCACCTTGCAACCACCACTCTTTGGTGGAATGGTCCTCGATGGTTAACAGAATCCCCCGATTCTTGGCCACGATCGCCCATGCGCAACATCATTGCCCCCGAAAGTCGAAAAATCGACTCTTTTCACACAATATTGGATGATACTGACATCCTTCAGCGATTTTCATCATACCCTCGAGCATTTAGAGTAATCGTTTATATGTTCAATTTCATCAAGCGACTCAAAATTAGAGTGAAGGGGGAGCACACGCTATACTCCCAAGGCGATACATTGACGCACCTAGACCTAGAAAAGGCAAAGGTCGCTCTTATCATTTATACTGAGTCGCGCCACTTCAGCTGCGAGATGTCGCTACTAAAAGAATCGAAGCCGATTGTCAAGAAGAGCTCACTCTTAGTACTAAATTCATTTCTGGATACGAAAGGTCTGCTTCGTGCTAATGGTCGACTTGCTAACTCAAGCCTGACATATAACGAACGCCATCCTCTAATAATAACAGAGAAGTCTCGACTTGCAACATTGGTACTCAAGTATATACACACACTAATATTGCACGCGGAACATCGCCTAATGCAACATATAATCCGCCAAGAGCCTCAAAGAAAAAAATGCATTTTCATGTGCAAGATCTGCACTATGCATAAACAGAAGATGAGGACGCAGGTTATGCCAGCACTTCCACCGGAACGCTGCAACTTCGCTCTCCCTTTCACCATTACAAGTGTCGATTTTGCTGGGCCTTTTCAGATAAAGGCGTCCATGCTAAGGTCTCCCACACTAATGAAAGGCTACGTGGCTGTCTTTGTCTATTTTACGACAAAAGCAGTGCACCTCGAGCTATGTACTAATCTGACAAAAGAGGTTTTTCTAGCGGCATTTGCTCGCTTCGTCGAACGACGCGGTTTTCCGTCCAAACTTATGACCGACAATGGAAAAACCTTTATCGGGGCTTAAAGAGCCACAGAAAAACCGTTTGTGGACTTTATTAGACAAGTCTCCTCTGCGATTGTACAAAAGTACGCTCCCCAAGGCATTAATTGGCAATTCATCCCCCCAAGAGCTCCTCATATGGGTGGTTTGTGGCAGGGATGGGCACATTTTTAGCCCGCAAAGTTAGCAAAGTGCGCACGGGGGCTAGATGAGGGGAATATCAGTTTACGGAGAAAAGGGCATAACAAGTTGCGAAAAGTTGCGAAAAAAAATCAATTACATTCCTCAGTAACTTAATGTTCATCGCAGAGTGGTTGCGGCAATACTGACATTGTATACAAATTAAAGAGCGGAAGTTTACTGCATATCGGAATTGTACAGTTGTGTGAACAAAGAGAGGTAAACATAATTTGCAGGGTTTAGAGTTTCGCGCTAAAATTTGTTTTTATTTACCTTTGCATGTAATGTAAACATATTGCTTATATAAATATATGATTTTATATAAATATATGATTTGTGATATTTTCAGCTTAGTTGTTTTATCAAAATATTCAAAGAACTGAGGTTTTTCTATAATTGTTCACTTAAATTTTAAAAATCTAAGTTGCCTCTGGAAATGTATTAAAATAATAATACGCGCTATAGAAAGGGAACACATATTTTCAAAAATATAAGAAATCATCAAATACAAATATATTTGCGCGGTATGGCATTATTGATTGAGAGTGGCTAAGCACACAAATAGAATACAAACGCTATTAGCAGAAACATCGTATTTCGCTCCTCCCTCCGCTACGAGCGGCAAGCGTTTTGTTCTCGTTTTCATGCGAACAATGTTGCCATTACTCAATACGCATATGTAGTTTTGCACACATATAACTTTTCAATTACAATTTTTCATAATATAAAATATCAAAACTGAAATCAAACTAGTAAAACTAGTTTATATATTTATAAATAATAGCATTTGATTCTGATTTTGAGTTAGTTTAAAAAAATTTCGAACATATTGAAAACAATTTTTATAATTACTACAGTATATAGAGCCTGGCAACCCTGCGTTGCAATCAGCAGAGTCGTTTCTATGGGGAAAAACCCAAGTCGTTGGAAATTCTATGGTAAGCGGGCGGAAGAAGGGTTGTTGGGTAATTATTTACGTTGGCGCTCTCATAAGATTCATTTATGTGTATGCGTTTGAAGACAGTGGTTCAGAAACTGAAATTATTATAATTTAAATCTGCCGAAATGTTATCAGAGGAAGAAAGCAGTGCCCAAAATTTGAAAAGAAAAATTAATCCATTTAATGTGGAATGGGAAGAAAAGTATTTTTGTCAGCAGCATACAATGTCTGCTATGTAAAAAACATGTTCAGATGAAAAAATACAATATTCAAAGGCATTATGAAGCGCAACACAAAGAATGTGATAGGTATACAGGTGAATCCCGTACCAATTTTTTAATGAACTTAAAGTCGTTAGGCAACATTAAAGAAGACGTTTGTAGGTTATTAAGTTATTTCAAATATGGTATTATCTGTAATATTCTACTTTTAGGAGTGTTCTGTTGATAGTAATGGTGCAATCTATGTTAGTTATGCGATTGCACTTAAAATGGTGTTAGGTAACCATAACCATCCATTTTCTGATGGAGATTTCATTAAAGAATGCCTTTTGGAATCAGCTGGAACTTTAACTAAAGAACATCTTCCGAAATATCAAAAAATCTGCTTATCGCGCCGAACCATTGCACGAAGAATACAGGATATGGCAAGTGATAGTGAACGGCAATTAAAGAACCGAATTTCCACCTTTACTTCTGAATCTTTGGCTCTAGGCGAGAGTACGGATGTAAACGATATTGCACAGTTGGCTGTGTTCGTTCGGGGCACAGATATTGAGTTCAATATCACAGAAGAGTTGCTGGACCTCATACCTATGAAAGGAACTACAACAGGAGAAGACATTTTTAATGCCGTTATGAATTGCGCTGCTGAAAAGCGCTTAGGAAGCTTAAAGAGGAAGCTTGAACTTTGGAAAGAGCAATTGGCTGCAAGCAATTTTTATTTTTTCCCCCGTCTAAGGACATTAGGTGAAAATCAAGAGCTCAACGTTGAAAAATATTGTTGTGAGCTTTCAAATTTATTAGTTTCATTCTGTGAAAGATTTACAGTATTAAACACACTTCAAGAAAGTTTTGACATTTTCGTAGCTCCTTTTACCTTTGATGTTCGCAATGCAACACAGGAGTTACAGCTTGAGCTAATAGATCTGCAGTACTCTACCATTTTAAAAAATTAGTTTGCGCAAACTTCAGACAGAATTACTTTTTATAAAGATCTTTGTGTAAAGAAATATCCTTGTTTGAAAGTTTTTGCTTCGAAAATTATATCTATGTTTGGAAGCACCTACACTTGTGAACAATTTTTTTCAATAATGAAATTAAACAAACATAAATAAGAAATAGGTTATCTCATATAAATTTTGGTACAATAATGCGCGTAGCTACAGCAAATGAGATTTAACCAAACATAGAATTTATTATGGCAAATAAACCAAATTAAATGCTGTTATAAAGACATAATAAAAATTATTACTAAAATAAAATATTTATTATACTTTTTGTTATTTGTTTTATATTTTATAAATTTATAGTAGTTACAAAGAAACTTAAAATTGTTAGGCAATTTTACAGTTATTACCCACAGTGCTACTTCCCATGTATGCGCGCACTCTCATTTGTAAACATGGTGTGGCAAAATACGATGCTCTCATTTGTAAATATGGAGTGGTAAAATACGTTGCTCTCACTTCCCTCTTCATGTTTGCCTGCGATGATCCCCTCACCTAGCCCTCAAAATGTGCACTCGTGCCCGCACGGGCAAAATGCCACTGAGGGCTAATATGCCCATCCCTGGTTTATGGGAATCAGCTGTAAAAGGCTTCAAATTTAATTACGAAGAATTTACAACACTATTAATTCGCATTGAAGCCGTTCTCAACTCACGGCCACTAACAACACTCTCGCAAGATCCCTCAGATCTCACAGCCCTTACTCCAGAGCACTTTCTCAAAGGAGCACCCATTCTGGCCACACCCGAGCTAGGCGTGGAGTCGCTATCCTTATTAAATCGATGGGAGAGAATTAAAATTCTCCATCATAATTTCAGTCGCAAATGGAAAGAAGACTATTTAAAGGACCTCCACAAGAGCTATCGATGGAAGACATCAGAAAATGCGCCAAAGCTAGGAGTTTGTGTACTTATTAACGACGATTGTCTCCCACCTACCTAGTGGCGACTTGGCCGTAAACAAGAGCTCCATTACGGCTCAGACGGTCACATCCGGGTAGTTGATCTCCGTACTCAAAGCGGAATACTAACCAGACCGCTGGTTAAATTATCTGCACCACGTTGCACCAACCAGGCGTCGTCCAAAAGCGCCACAGCATCGCCCCGCTACTGGACTCAGCAACGTAGTGGCAACTCTCCAGCAACTACAAAGATTTCTATGCTGAATATTCGCCTAGGGGGGCCTGGATGGCTAAATGAGATAAGCCGCCCCCCCTTAATGCCACTACACCAATACACCACCACCACACGCAAGAGGACATCCACCACCACACACAGAACCTACATTCCACAGGACCCACATATCAACACCACCCACACGCGAGAGGACATCCACGCACGCAAACACATGCCACACGGGTGAAAAGGGTGAACTCAAAAGTTTGAGATTAGTCTCGTTTTGACCTGGAATCGAAGCTTACGCATCGCCGCTTGATTCTTGCGCCTGCTCATCCGCACATCGGTTTACATTAGAAAATCTGTTTTACCTTAAAATTACCTCTTAGTTCCGCAATATTGTTCAAATTGAAACCGAATTAAAAGTAATTCGAAACTCGTTTTGCAAATTTGTAAAGAAATTAAAGAAGAAAAGGAAAATCGAATTAAATTCTGTTTGAATTACCCTTACACATTAACCGGGAGTTTTATTAAAATAAGTTAAAGTGGTAAGTGTCATTGTGAATAAATAAATAAAAAAAAAAACAAATTGCGAAAAATTAACAAATTTTTTTTTATTTGTCACACACTTCTGAGAAACAAAATCTTGTTAATTTTATAATTGAAAAAACTGCTTCTAATATACTACCACATCTGGATGGTAATTGTTTTTTCACTTTTTTAATCTTTAAAAAATAAAAAATTTGATATTTTTAGACGACAATAGCTATTGGAAACACTTTTGTTAGGGAATAAGCTACCTATATATTATGCGTATTTGTTAGCCAAATTACTGTTAGTACTATGATTTTCGTTTGCAGTTTGCTATCTTTAACTTAGAAATATGTTAGCGTGTTTGTTACCTGCTCGTTAGCAGTAACAAGCATATCTAAGACCTCGATATGTTATTTTATTTTTAGCCCTTTGTTACTTTTAAAAAATTCATGTGTTAAGTTATTGGTTACCGTTTTGTTTCCTTAAACTAGCTCCTAAAATTTAAAAATTGCTGTGGTAATATTTCACTTTTTATTTTATTATTTAAACATTCATATTTAAGGTAAATATTAATATTACAATAACTTTGCAACTTGTATATGTATTATTTAGTACGTGTGTGCATAGAAAATAGTTATGTTTAAAGATTTTCAAGTGAAGTGGTTGCGTTATTGGTGCGTTTCTTTTCTGTGGCTTTTTGGAAGCTAAAAGTACAATAAGTACAATTTGTATTTTTTAATTAAAATTCATTTGTTTTTTGTTCAAAACACATCGTTTTCCACTGTAGCAGCAATCCACACAAAGCGCGTGCTTAATTTTTGCATTGACTTTTGTTTTGATTACTCACTGTTCTCCTTTTTGTTTTCTCTTTTTCGTATTCCCTTTGGTTTTGGCATTGCCAACTACTGAAAATATAAGCAAGGTTGTAGGGACAGTGACTGAACACACTTTTCGTTAGGAGCTCCCAACTATTTTTCTCATTGAGGTATGGCCTCTGAGGACAGTAGTAGATGCACCCCGGAGAATCAATTTAGAAGGAAGGGAAGCATGAGAACGCCTCCTAATGGAAAAAGTGAGTTATCCACCGCTGCTGGATCAACAAATAAATGCGAAGATGCCAACAATACATTTAGATGTAGCAAACTCTCTGAGGAAACGCCAATTAACGAAACTACTCAAAATTTTAACCAGTTGGGAAGGAGGATGGCTGGCCAAAGACATATAAACCAGGCAATGCGTGACTTAGTTAGTAGCATAGTAGCGCTCCACGCAGAGGCTGAGAAAGGCGGAAACTTACCCAAAAGGATTATGGTAGAGGAAAGCGTTCCAGGTTTCCCCAATGGGTAAGGATTTATATACCCCGAAAAGGCTACGTGAGACAATAGTCTTTTTACCTCCCACTAAAAAGCCGAAAAATCTATATAAAGCGGAGCAGCCCACCACAGCGAGACAGCGAAGTTGATTCAAGCTAATACAACGGTTAGACTCACCACATCCGAAACTTGGGTGGACGTTGTTAAGCGAAGAACCGGAAATTAGATCGAGGCCAGACGCTATCATACTCACGAAAAAGGAGGACGCGGATATTCTCCGGAAAATAAAAGGTGATACTGGGTTAGAAGAATTGGGCTCAAGTGTCACGTATACAAGGAAAACCATGAAAGGAGGTCTGCTATTAGAGAAAAACCAAGCGGATAAGAGAGCCGAAGCATTCCAAAGTACCTTAGAGTGTGTGGTAGGTGAATGGCTGTGATACAGCCAAAACCCTACACTGTCACGATCATATGCAAGGATTTAAGGTATATAACAACTCCGGCAGAAATTTGCGAGGTACTGAAAAAAGAGTGCGGGATAGAAAACCTAGGGAAAATAAATATTAACAGCATGCAAAAAACCCGAAGCGGTGCCTAATAGCTCTTCTATGCCTACGCGCCCAGGATACGAAGGCTGTTCTTAATGTAGGCAAGATAAAAATCGGGTGGTCCGTCTGTCGCTTCCGGGAATACTCCCCTATTCCGCGTTGCTTTAGGTGTTTCTATCTGGGGCACATGGCGCACAAATGTTGCAACCCTGTGGACAGGTCGTCCCTGTGTACACTTTGTGGAGTAGGTGGACATCTAGCGAAGTCATGCACTAACGAGCCTAGCTGCATGTTTTGCAAAGGAGCACACTCAGCCTTGAGTACTACTTGCCCCATGTATTTGGAGATGGCGAAATCTTTAGGAAAATGAATTTGAAAAAAAAAACATTGATGTCGCTTTATTAAGCGAGCAATACTCCCAGCGTTCGGAAAGCACTTGGACCACAGACATATCCGGCAAGACTGCAATATGGTTATGTAATGGACAATCATTTATATCTCGCTCCAGATATCACAACTGTTTCACATGGGCATACGTGGCATATACTTTGTTAGCTGTTATACTCCTCCCAGCGCCTCAACTAGAGATTTTGAAGAATTCCTCTTAGAACTTGCCCTAGAAACCAAAGGCAAAGCACCAATTATAATCGCAGGCGACTTTAATGCGTGGTGCACAGACCATCGTGGGCGTCTGATACTTTAATTCCTCGGCCAAACGATCCTGAATAGAGGAGCACAAAATACTTTTCAAAAAGGAAACAAAGGCTTCATAATCGATCTCATGTTTGCCAACGACGCCCTTATTAAGCACATTAAGTGGGCGGTGTCGGACATATTTACAAATAGTGACCTCATGGCTATTATTTCTGAAGTCTCATATGCCGGAGGGACGGAACGCCGCAGCAGGAGCACATGCCAAAAACGAACCTGGAAATAAAAAGATTTTGGTGCCGAATTTTTTAGATGGTCTGGAGTTCAGCAAATTTTCAAGGCGAAGACGCCATGCATAGAACAGTACACCACAACAACCGAAGGCCAGCCTATTGGTGGAATGAAGAAAAACCTTTATCGGGGCTTAAAGAGCCACAGAAAAACCGTTTGTGGACTTTATTAAACAAGTCTCCCCTGAGATTGTACAAAAGTACGCTCCCCAAGGCATTAATTGGCAATTCTTTCCCCAAGAGCTCCTCATATGGGTGATTTATGGGAATCAGCTGTAAAAAGCTTCAAGTCCCACTTAAAAAAGGTAGCTGGAAACTATAAATTTAATTACGAAGAATCTACAACACTATTAATTCGCATTGCAGCCGTTCTTAATTCACGGCCACTAACAACAGTCTCGCAAGATCCCTCAGATCTCACAGCCTAACTCTAGGGCACTTTCTCAGAGGTGCACCCATTCTGGCCACACCCGAGCCAGGCGTGGAGTCGCTATCCTTATTAAATCGATGGGAGGGAATTAAAATTCTGCATCATAATTTCAGCCGCAGATGGAAAGAATACTATTTAAAGGACCTCCACATGAGGTATCGATGGAAAATATCAGAAAATGCGCCCAAAATTTGGAGATTGTGTACTTATTAATGACGACTGTCTCCCCCCTACCGACTTGGCCAAGTCCGTATACTCAAAGCGGAATACTAACCAGACCGCTGGTTAAATTATGCTTTCTACTAATCGCGGATAATAGCGAAAATCCGATACTAAATAATCTGAACATAATGCCGAAACACAAATGAAAAAAAAATCAATCACTCAATGAAAATAAATCAATAAAACCGCAACCCGCAACAAACCGTTAAAAATAACAATAAAAATTACAAAAAATGGTCGGTCAATACGACGACCCAGTCATGCCACATAACGTGGCACAATCACACATTCTATTTATATACTACCATGTATATTCAAATATAGTTTTTTACAGAGATCAAGATGGACGTGGACATGCCTACGATCCCAACACCAACTGTTCGGTCGGCAACCAACGTGGCACGTACTGGGCCTACTCCTCCGCCCCGCTCAATCAATGCTACTATACGAGTATCGACTACCGCTTCCGGTAGTGGCTCACGAGCACCCCATCAACGCCATCCGCCCAAGTCGAGCCGCGTCGCATCCGATGCCCGCTATGTCAACGGAAACACCGACTACAGCACTGTGGGCTCTTTAAGGAGTTAACACCGACACAACGCCAGCGTGTTGCCCAGGCACATGAGCACTGCCTCAACTGTTTGTCGCACACACATGTGAAGCAGGAGTGTGCTTCCGCTGATTTATGCTTACGTGTGGCAGACCACATCACACGCTGCTGCACAGGACCCCACGACGCGATGTAGGTCGGCCAGCTGCCTCAAGCACGGGTAGATCAACGCAAGGAAACCGGACGGTACGACGCCGAACCACTGCAGCCCGGCCTGAGCCCCATAAATGGTGTCCACACCAGGTTGCACCAACCGGGCGTCGTCCAAAACGCCACAGCATCACCCCACTATTGGACTCAACGACGTAGTGGCAACTCTCCAGCAATTACAAAGATTGCTGGGCTGAATATTCGCCTAGGGGGGCCGGAATGGCTAAATGAGCCAAGTCGCCCCGCCCCCCTCCCCCCCACGCTAATGCCACTACACCAATACACCACCATCACCAATACACCACACACACAGAATCCACATTCCACAGGACCCACACATCAACATCACCCACACCCGAGATGACATCCACACACGCAAACACATACCACACTGGTCAAAAGGGTCAACTTAAAAGTTTGATCAGTCTCGTTTTGATCTGCAATCGAAGTCTACGCATCGCTGTGATCCTCTCGCCTTTTCGGTCGTCTTATATCAGAATAGTTCCGCACATTTATAAATTAAAAAATCTAATTAAAATCAGTTTGTGATTCTGCAATTCAATGGAAAATCGAAATTAAAGCATCGAATAAAAAAATTGTAAATACCCTCATATTTGTGAAGATTTGTAAAGAGATTAAAAACCAATCGAATTAAGTAAATTGAATTGAAATACCCTTATAAGCGAAACGGGTGGAAAAAAATTACACAGGAAGAGCATGTTGGATCACAAAAGGTTATGTGTGCGAATTTGTTTGTTTTGCAACCAAAGCAATACATCTGGAGACAGTAAGTAATGTCACAACCAACGCACTCATGGCCGCATTCGCACGTTTTTTTTCCAGGCGCGGATGTCCCGCCGATCTCTATTCGGACAATGGTACTAATTTCGTTGGAGCGTCTAAGCTTTTAATTAAAGATCGGCGAGAAATTCATGAAGTCATTAAAAACTCAAGTAACAACTAATGAAGCTCACCAAAACATCAACCGACACTTTAATCCTCCAGGAGCTCCACACATGGGTAGACTTTGGGAGTGAAAAGTTTAAAGAGCCACTTAAAAAAGGTGTCTCAGAACCAGAAATTCACTTTCGAAGAATTAGGTACCCTCTTAACCCGAATCGAAAATTGCTTGAATTTTCGCCTTTGAGCCCATTAAGTGAATACCCAATGAATTTAGAACCGTTAACTCCAAGCCATTTCTTAAAAGGTACCCCTTTATCAATCCCAGCGGAACCCAACTTAGAAGATGCACAGCTAAATATCGCACAAAGATGGTAAAAACTGAAGATACTCCATCAGCACTTCTGCAAACGAAGGAAATAAGAATATCCGAAAAAACTTCACAAAAGATATAAGTGGAAATATCTTCAACGCAATATATGTAGACGTCCACGTTGTGGTAGTTATATGCCAAGAAACACTACCCCCAAATGAGTAAAGACTTGGTCACATCTAAAAAACGTATCTCGGTGCAGACAATAAAACAAGAGTAGTTGACATACATACGTACCTCGTAGGGAACAATTACCCGACCAATAACCAAAATAGTATTCTTCTTCTTACTTGGAGTAGACATCGCTTACGCGATTATAGCCGAGTTAACAAAAGCGCGCCAGTCGTTTCTTCTTTTCGCTACGTGGCGCCAATTGGATATTCCAAGCGAAGCCAGGTTCTTCTCCACTTGGTCCTTCCAACGGAGTGGAGATCTTCCTCTTCTTCTGCTTCACCCGGTGGGTACTGCGTCGAATACTTTCAGAGCTGGAGTGTTTTCGTCCATACGGACAACATGACCTAGCCAGCGTAGCCGCTGTCTTTTAATTCGCTGAACTATGTCAATGTCGTCGTATATCTCGTACAGCTCATCGTTCCATCGAATGCGTAGCCAATGCGCAAAGGTCCATAAATCTTTCGCAGAACCTTTCTCTCGAAAACTCGTAACGTCGACTCATCGGTTGCTGTCATCGTCCAAGCCTCTGCACCATATAGCAGGACGGGAATTATGAGCGACTTATGGAGTTTGGCCTTTGTTCGTCGAGAGAGGACTTTTCTCAATTGCCTACTCAGTCCGAAGCAGCACCTGTTGGCAAGAGTTATCCTGCGTTGGATTTCCAGGCTGACATTGTTGGTGGTGTTAATACTGGTTCCAAAATACACGAAATTATCTACAACTTCAAAGTGACGTGAGAGCCAAGTCACGAGTGCGACGACTGCTTGTTTGATGACAGGAGATATTTCGTCTTGCACTCGTTCACAGCAAGACCCATTTTCTGTGCTTCCTTGTCCAGCCTGGAGAAAGCAGTACTAACGGCGCGGGTGTTGAGGCCGATGATATCAATATCATCGGCATACGCCAGCAGCTGTACACTCTTATAGAAGATGGTACCTTCTATATTTAGTTCTGCAGCTCGAACTATTTTCTCAAGCAGCAGATAAGAAGTCGCACGATAAGGAGTCGCCTTGTCTGAAACCTCGTTTGGTATCGAACGGCTCGGAGAGGTCCTTCCGGATCCTGACGGAGCTTTTCGTGTTGCTCAACGTCAGTTTACACAGCCGTATTAGTTTTGCGAGGATACCAAATTCAGACATCGTGGCATAAAGGCAGCTCCTTTTCGTGCTGTCGAAAGCAGCTTTGAAATCGACGAAGAGGTGGTGTGTGTCGATTCTTCTTTCACGGGTCTTTTCCAAGATTTGGCGCATGGTGAATATCTGGTCGCTTGTTGATTTTCCAGGTCTGAAGCCACACTGATAAGGTCCAATCAGTTTGTTGACGGTGGGCTTTAATCTTTCACACAATACGCTCGATAGAACCTTATATGCGATGTTGAGGAGGCTAATCCCACGGTAGTTGGCGCAGATTGTGGGATCTCCTTTTTTATGGATTGGGCATAGCACACTTAAATTCCAATCGTTGGGCATGCTTTCGTCCGACCATATTTTACAAAGAAGCTGATGCATGCTCCTTATCAGTTCTTCGCCGCCGTGTTTGAATAGCTCGACCGGCAATCTATGGACCCCCGCCGCTTTGTTGTTCTTCAGGCGGGTAATTGCTATTCGAACTTCTTCATGATCGGGCAATGGAACGTCGGCTCCATCGTCGTCGATTGGGGAATCGGGTTCGCCTTCTCCTGGCATTGTGCGTTCACTGCCATTCAGCAAGCTGGAGAAGTGTTCCCTACATAGTTTAAGTATGCCCTGGGCATCGGTGACTAGATAACCTTTTTGGGTTCTACAAGAGTGTGCTCCGGTCTTGAAACCTTCTATAAGCCGCCGCATTTTTTCGTAGAATTTTCGAGCATTACCCGTGTTGGCCAGCTTATCAAGCTCTTCGCACTCACGCATTTCGGCCTCTTTCTTTTTCTGTCTGCAAATGCGTCTCGCTTCCCTCTTCAACTCTCGGTATCTATCCCACCCCGCACGTGTTGTGGTCGATCGTAACGTTGCGAGTTAGGCAGCCTGTTTTCTCTCCGCTGCGACACGGCACTCCTTGTTGTACCAGCTGTTCTTTTGGACTTTCCGAAAGCCAATGGTTTCGATTGCAGCTGTACGTAAGGAGTTTGAAATGCCGTCCCACAGTTCCCTTATACCGAGTTGTTGACGAGTGCTCTCAGAGAGCAGGAGTGCAAGCCGACTAGCAAATCGTTCGGCTGTCTGTTGTGATTGCAGCTTCCCGACGTCGATCCTTCCATGTGTTTGTTGGCGTGCGTGTTTTGCTGCACATTGGCGGGTGCGAATCTTGGCTGCAACAAGATAGTGGTCCGAGTCGATGTTAGGACCTCGGAGCGCACGCACATCTAAAACACTGATCGATCTGGTTGGTAGTTTTTCGATCCGGAGACAGCCAGGTAGCTTGATGAATCTTCTTATGCTGGAATCTAGTACTACAGATAACCATATTTCGGGCCCCGGCGAAGTCGATCAGCCTCAACCCATTTGGGGATGTTTCATCGTGGAGGCTGAATTTACCGACCGTAGTGCCAAAGATACCTTCTTTGCCCACCCTGGCGTTAAAGTCGCCAAGTACGATTTTGACATCGTGGCGGGGCAGCTCTCATATGCGCGCTCCAAGCGCTCATAGAAGGCATCTTTGGTCACATCGTCCTTCTCTTCCGTCGGGGAGTGGGCGCAAATCAGCGATATGTTGAAGAACCTCGCTTTGATGCGGATTGTGGCTAGACGTTCATTCACCGGAGGGAATGATAGTACTCGACGACGGAGTGTCTCTCCCACCACGAATCCCACACCAAACTTGCGCTCCTTTATATGGCCACTGTAGTAAATGCCACAAGGACCTACTCGTCTCACCGGCACCTTCCCAATTAAGGGACCGGACATTCCAGGTGCATGCCCTAATATCATTGTCCTTATTTCGTTTGCCATGGTCGTCATCAAAAGGCGGGTTTCTTATCCGAGGCTGTTGGTAGTTTTTCATTGGGGTGAGTTTTTTACTTCAGCTTCGAACGGATGTTCTTAGGCTACCCAGAGGATAATTGGTGAAAGACCGGAAGTCGTGAGCTGCTTGAGTCATATGTAAAAGAATCTTTTGTGGCCACTCCAAAGTGAATGGCGATCAGAGAACTTTCCTCACTTGCGTGAACTTCTACACATGACTCCATCCTCCTAATTTAGTTAATGTATTATTATGTTTTTTTTGAGAAAATAAGGAATCATTAAAAAAACTAATTTTTTTTTTTTAAATTTTTTAGAAATTAGTGTATTTGTTGTAGTGTTGGGCGAGGTCGAGCTATGATTTTTTTTTTTCTTAATAAACTACATGGTTTCTACTTAACATATCAGCTTAAACATTTTCTCCTTCTTTCCCTCCTGTAAAAAAACGCGTTGAAAAAAGTTGATCAGTTGCAAAAAGTGAGTACTGCTTTATTTATTGTTTTTTGTTTTAAATTGAATACTGAAATCCTGCTAAATTAGTCTAGACGGGTGGGAAGAGGGTATACATTTTTCGAGTAGTACCCAAAATTACTGGAATTGAAAATGTGCAAGGACTACGTTTGGAATTTGTTCTATTATTTCGTTTTTTCAGGTTCAAAATCAAAAGTTATAGAGATGTCTCGAAAAACATTATATATGTATGCTTTAAAGGGAAAGCGCTGCGAGATAATGGTAAGATAAAACGTCATATATGGAAAAAAAGCTTGAAGAAATGATGAAGTATCCAGAAGACGAATTTCAAATTTTAAGTACTGATTTAAAGTATTTCATATGGGATTTAAAAAAAAGGGGTATTGTTCAGTTATACTGAAGAAAGATTTGTCAAAAAATACGAAGGATGGATAACGCTTCCACTTTAGTACAGAACTGGACGCCGAATACTAACTCTGGGTGCCCAAGCATACAATTCCAAAAGTTGTCTCATCGTAGTAAACGCCGGAAACTAAAGACCTTCGCGAGCAGATACCTGTCCAGGAGCTTACTTACGCAGCTAGCGGTAGTCAAAGGATGTCAGGTAATGCTGCGTCGTCTAAACTTATAATAGTAGACGTAACTTCTTCACCAACAAGAGCCATAAAATACAAAAAAATAATAGAAGCTCAGCTCAAAGTACAAGTAAACAATTTCTCTTTGAATTTGTTTTAAAAATTTTATTTCCCTTGGTAATACCAAGGGCAGCCGGTCTCAGCGGAAGAGTTGAAATAACTGAATTACATACGAGCGACGTTAGCGTCTAAATATCTACACTACTTTGCCCAAACTTTAGTTGCTGCACGTTATTGGCCGTGTGACTTCTTAGTTGCTTACACTTTGTTTGTTGCTGTCACGCGCAAGGCTAAAAGCGTGCGATCAGCATAATAGCCGGATGCATACTTAATCAGACGCGCCGTCAGCGAATTCGGTGGAAGTGATATTTTTGCCGGATGTTTGGTTACCTGTGCTAACTACTCCCCCTCTTGAAGTGAAAGCGTCCCCGGTTTCCTTTATGATGTTCTTCAGTACTACCATATTTCTTTGTCGTTTTCGCAGAAATATTGCTATGCTCATAGCTGTGGCAATTAGGATTAGGATCAAGGCGGTTCCCGATTGTATGGAGCGGGTTTCAATAAGATTCTGTAGGTGCGCTATGTGCCTGAGGTTTTTTATATTAACTCTTTGTAGGTGTGGGAGTGATAACAACTCGATATGTTCTGTAAAGTTAACGTGCTGCGCGGGTACTGCTTCAGGATGCGAAAATATTACCTCGTTCCAATTGCTATAAACGGTGGAGTTTATTGTAATTTCCCCTTTGAATGTTATGAAAAAGGTTCCTCCAGCTAATCTTGTCAAATTTTCATTTTTAGTTGTCGTACACAGGAACTTTCTTTCAACGGTTGGCAGAAGTTTGCTATTATGGCTTCCTTGCAATTATAAAGTGGGATGTATTCTCTGTTGCATTCGGCAATAAGATTTGTTTCCAAGGAAATAATCTTTCCTTCCTGGATTACGGGCAGCAACTTAACCTTATTACAAACTCTAGCTATTTTTGGGTATTTAATAATGAAATAAATAAATTGTGTATTTTGAAATATCTTAAGTTTAGAAACAGAAAGTATGTCAGTTATACTGGTATTTGTAGAGAGCTCAGCAGCTAATATATTATTTATTTCCATGCCATTAAGCAGAATGGGGTTAATAACATTTACTTTTCCTAGAGCTACCGACGTTATAATGGTTTCTAATTCCATTATCACCGCTCTATTTCTAGTACTGACTAAAGAAAAGAGATTTCCAGTGTCGATCTGTGTCTGTTTTGCCTGTGCTAAAAGTTTATTAACTGTCACCGTCAATTCGTTTATTTGTTTCTGTGTAACTAAATTAATTGTTGCCTGCTGTTCGTTTGCTTCTACTAGGGCTTTAGCTCTGGTCTCAATTGTTTGAAAGTCATCAAAGTCCGGGGTGCCGGTTATGTATTTTAATGCAGTCCCTAGGATATTGATGCTTCGCGCATGTCGGTGATGTACTCTGACCGCGTCTAGTAGTTTTAATATTTCGTTAGCGTCGTTTCGAAGTAGTTACCTGGCGCGGGAATGCGGAAATTGCTTTAATATTGTGTCCGTCTCTTCGGCTATCGTCTCGAATTCTGATAAGTTTGTCTTGTGTAGTAAAAACTCGTATTGTTCATGGAGGATTACTTTCCCTGTTGTTAATGGAATGTAGTGAGAGGTGGTATAGTTGAATATCCTCGCGGTAGTCCAATGGTTCATTGCCAAGAGTAGGGTTATCCTAAGGAGGAGGGAGAAGTTTTAGTTTTTTAAGTTGGATTTGTGAACTTTGCGTCCGTCTATCAAAACATAGGTACCTAAATCGTTTTGGACTGTTTTTTCGGTGTAAAGTATAGTAAATTTGTTTCCTATTCTCTTGTTGGTCTTTACAAAAACTTTTTCTCCTGACTTATATTGTCTTGTTTGTTTTTTTATGTTGTGTATTCTTAAGTCCTTTTGTTGGGTGCATATAAGTTTGTTTTTTATTTCGTTAAGAAGTTCGTCAGGCGCTGCATGTATGACATCTATGGGTTTCTTGCCTGTTACGGAGTGTATGGTGCGGTTGTATTTAACCGTGGCTAGCAGGATTAATTCGGCAGTGTCGGAAATGCAGGTCTCGAGCTTTTGGCAGCGTGCGATTTCCGTTAATCTACTGTGGAACCTTTCCACTTGGCCGTTAGTCGCACTATGAGCCGGTGGTGTGACTCCGAAGTGGTTTTTTAGGATTGCTCTAATAGTCTCAGAATTCAATGACCTCTCGTTATCGCAAACCAGAACTTTAGTATTTTTGTAAAGGTTGAGGAGTTCATAGATTGGTTCCTTAATATCTACTATGGCTCTAGATTTTATTGGAAAAACTATTGCAAATTTAGAGAATTTATCTATTGTTGTGAGAAAATGCGCTTTGTCTGTTGAATAAATGTCAACGTGAAGGATTTCTCCTGGGTAGGAAGGTATGGGGGTGGACCCTATTTCAGGGTTTGGGGGATGTCGTCGTTATTTGGCTTCGTGACAAATTTTGCAGTTTGAAACTATTTCTTTTAACATTTTCCTTAAGTCAGGAAAGTAGTAATTCTCTAAGACTTGTTGTTCATTTTCGCGACAGGATCTATGTGCGCGACTGTGTTCGGTTTGGAGGATCTCTCTTTGGTTGTTGTTTGTAGTGTGACGGAACTTTATTCCCGGGAAAGATGTGGTAAGTTCGCTTTGGATCAGTGCCAGAGTGGGGAGTTCGCATAGCAACCCGTTAACGACGTTCGGGTTAACACATTGTTTAATGAATTTCAGTAAATCCTGTAGATTACTGAACGATATTCGATGCCTTACTCGTGTCCTAAGGAGGATTGACGTGCTAACTGGTAATTTGGCTCCCTCTTCCAGAATAATCTGAGTTTGGAAACAATTAATGGGGTTCTTTACTGTAGTTATTACTTGAGTGAGTGATAACTCGCTGTTGGTGGCCATACTTTCTGTGTCTGCCTCATGATCCAAGGCATTTATGTATTGCCGGGAAAGTGCATCGGCGATAAAGTTTTCTTTGCCAGGTTTGTAGTGAAACTTGGGTGAAAACTCCTCAACAAAAGCGCGCCACCTTTTCATCTTTGCATTTGGGTTTTTATCGGACAGAGCAAAGGTGAGTGGTTGATGATCAGTATAGATGTTTAGGTGTTTTACGCCATACAAATAGTTGCGCAATTTTTGTAGGGCCCAATCGACCGCCAAGAGCTCTCGTTCATTGGTCGCATAGATTTCCTCTGTCTGAGACAGAGTTCTCGAGATCATGGTGATGGGTCTGCCGTTTTGCGACAAAACAGCGCCTATGGCATGTGAAGAGGCGTCCGTTGTCAGATCAAAGGGCTGTTTGTAGTCTGGGTAAAGGAGCAGTACATCCTCTGATGCAAGAATCTTTTTAATTCTACCAAAGGCGTTAAGTCCTTCTTCATCTAATGTTATTTCAATTTTCCGGGATTGGTTAGCACCGATATTTCCATTTTCCCCACGCAAGTATTTTGTTAGAGGCATTGTAATCGCAGCGTAGTCTTTTATGAATCGTCTGTAATAGCCGGCCAATCCCAAGAATGAGCGTTAGGCTCTCAAGGATTTGGGAACAGCGAAGTCCAAATTGTCCCTGACTTTATCGGGGCATGTCTTTATACCTTCTTTAGACACTGTAAAGCCCAGAAATTCGACGCTTTCTTGAAAAAATTTAGATTTTTCAGCGGACACTCGCTTGTTAGCGGCATGAAGTTTGTGTAGTACCTGGTCTATGTCCTTTGAATGTTGCTCAGCACTTTCTGAAAAAATTATCACATCGTCCACGTAGACATGGCATATTTTACCGATTTCTTCTCTTAATACGTCATCGATAGCTCTCTGGAAGATGCTGGGCGCATTTTTTAAGCCAAAAGGGAGCCCACAGAACTCGTACTTGCCGTTATTGACTGAGAATGCTGTTTTTTCCTGATCCTTTTCAACTAACTTAATTTGGTGGAAGCCGGACTTGAGGTCTATTGTTGAAAAAAACCTGGCATTTCCCATGTTAGCCAGAATTACAGAAGTATCCGGGATTGGATACTTGTCACTAACCATTTTGTTGTTCAGTTTCCTAAAATCTATCACGAGTCTGGACCTCCTATTGCCATCTTCATCGACGCCCTTTTACTTACAACCCAAATCGGATTATTATAATCAGAGCGGGGTGGTCTTATTATACCATCACGCAAGTGGTCCGAAATCTCCTTATTGACAAACTCGGCTGAAGCTATGGGGTATGGGTAGCTTCTTGAGTAAACCGGAAGATCATCGGTGGTTGTTGCAGTAACTTAAGAATATCCAACTCGCTCACGTTTGTTTCTATTAATTTATTCACGTCCGGGCAATAGTGATAAAAGAGCCTTTCCTGCCCACCATTATAACTAAGAAGACCATTTTTACAATCTATTTTACCGTTCACTTCAGTTAATAGATCAAAACCTATGATACCGTCGAAAGTGTCCAGGTTGGGTAGGATAAAAAATCTAGTATTTTTGTTAAAAATATTGATTGTACAATATTTGTCAATTTCAGTGGTGCCGTGGATGGATTTGGCTGTAAAGGTGCGGTTTGCGGGTTTGATTCCCTTTAGATCGGTGAGATATCTTATGTAACTCTTCGCGGCACCAGTGTCGATAAGGAATTTTATACCTATTCCCCCGATTGTCCGCTCGATGTAGGGTAAGAGGGATTTTGCCCTAAAAAATTCACCTCGTCATTTGCTTCGTTTTGGTATTCGACTGCTTTAAACTCTTCATAAACCTCACTCTGGTGGTAATAATCATTATTGTCACTATTCCAATATTCTCCTTCAGACTCATCCTGTTCGTGGGTAAGGTTGTTTATCCTTTGTACCTTTGGTAGCGCCTACTGGCCACTCCCGTGTGGTCTTTTCTCTGGCCTTTCCCTACTCAAAAAATCTGGTACCGGTTTTCCGAAGGTTTGAGTGGTCTTTCGGTTGGACAAGCCACTGGGGTTGCCAATACCCGGACGAGGAGCTCTTGGATAGGCTCCTTGATGGACCCTCTGGTCATTCTTGTTTATTTGTGGGGGTCCATTTTGTCTGAACCTTGAGAGCGATGGATCTACATCCATTGGTACGACCCTTTGTGCCTGAGTTTGTCGCTGTTGGTCAGGCCGAATCGTTCGGTATTGTGGTAAATATGAAAATTGGTTGGGAGCCTGAATTGTTTGCCCGTTAAAGGACTGGGCAAACATTGACCTAGCTTGATTTGATTCAAGCTCCTGTGCTAAAGCTAATGCAGAGGGGAGATCGCCTGGAGGAAAACAATATGTCGCACAAAGGACGATTGAGTCCTGAGATAAAAACACGAAGAGCGTCTTCGCGATACTTATTATTGAGTGATTCTATTAGGGTGGCATTTCCACCATGGGTCATAATGGTTTTGTTAATTATTAGGTTCAGCTTCCTTTCAACCTCATCGTAGAATCCTATCACTGAAAGTTTACCCTGCCTCAAAGTGGAGAGTTCCTGCTCTTTTAAAATGGTGTTGAAGGACGACAGAACACCATCTGCTGCACCTACCACCTTATTCCTGATGATGCCTACGGCTTGGTAGTGCCTAGAGCTGCCCTGGAAATTTTCAAAAACCTTATAGGCAGTGTGCGCGGCTTGCCTCCAAGATACATAGCGGGTAGGGTCGCCCTTGAATTCTGGCATGATTTTTACCAGATCCAAAGATTCGTCACACACTACGTTTGGTTCGATTGTGACTGGTTCATATTGGACGACCTGGGTTGGAGTTTCAATTCTGGCTAGCCTGTTTGTCAACTCATCTATGCGAGTCTGGAATTCCTGCCTTGAATGTTCCGTTGCCGTACGGATTGCGGTATTAAGAAGGATCTCGAGGGTTTGGGAGTCCATCGTTTAGAATTTAAAAAAAAAATCTCTGATTTTGTATTTGTAATTGTATTTATTTTAACAATTTATCAAATTATCTGATTCAAATACTATATTACTCTCGAATGGAATTTTCAGAATAATAGCTGCTGAACTTTCTACTTACATAAATATTCCCATGTTAAGTTGCTTTCGGTCTTCAATGGATGATTGATGCTTGATTATTGACCCTCGAATGCAACGCCTCTGCGTGGCTTGATGATTTATTGATGATCTTATTGTGGTACTTCTTTGGTGTCACTAATAGTTTAATTTAAAAATTTTTAGCTCGTAATATTTGGTAGCACTTCTATGATGGCACTGGTAGTTTTTAAAATAATATTTGGTGGCACTGATGGCTTAAAATTTTTAGCTCATAATATTTGGTGGCACTTCTATGATAGCACTGATGGTTTTTTAAATAATATTTGGTGGCGCTTCTATGGTAGCATTGGTGGCACTTCTATGGTGGCACTGATGGTTTTTAAATAATATTTGGTGGCACTTCTATGGTGGCACTGATAGTTTTATTAAAAAAAAAAATTTTTGTTTATATTTGGTGGCACTTCTATGGTGGCACTGATGGTTTTATTTAAACTAGTAAGGAGGTGGGTCCGAACCCACGGCCAACTCGCGTGTCCTTTTATAAGGATTTTTTTGTTTGGCCCCACGTTGGGCGCCAGTAAACAATTTCTCTTTGAATTTGTTTTAAAAATTTTATTTCCTTTGGTAATACCAAGGGCAGCCGGTCTCAGCGGAAGAGTTGAAATAACTGAATTACATACGAGCGACGTTAGCGTCTAAATACCTACACTACTTTGCCCTAACTTTAGTTGCTGCACGTTATTGGCCGTGTGACTTCTTAGTTGCTTACACTTTGTTTGTTTTTGTCACGCGCAAGGCTAAAAGCGTGCGATCAGCATAATGGCCGGATGCATACTTAATGCGGTATTGAGTTCTTATAAAGTTGCAGACGCGCCGTCAGCGAATTCGGTGCAAGTGATATTTTTGCCGGATGTTTGGTTACCTGTGCTAACTTACACACCTGCTGAAGCCTTACAAATCTTTGTGGAGGGTGATTTTACAAGAAAACAGTGGGAGTTATTACACGAATCAAACAATGGTATTTTTCCTTATTATACGATTATTAGAGAAGCAAAGAAAAGCTGTCGAATTAGAGAATCTTGAACTTATTTCAAAATGGGATTGCGATGGTTCACATCAAGTTGTACATCAACAAAAATACTCGCTCTTTAGCTTTCCTGACGATGACGACTCTAACATATTTCAGAGTTCATTGGTTCCCTTGAGGTTGCAGTCACATATAGGTGACACCAAAAAAGTTCTGTAGCAAAATCCTACACCTTCATATATTCGTTTCTGCCGACCAATTCGATTTCTGCATGAAACTGTCAATGTCACAAAAGAAGAGATATTATACGTAGAGAATCAGGCAAAACGATTGCTGGTGACCAAAATACCGAGATATTTTCGTGCGACATACATTGTTTCCAACAATGGTTGACGCAAAAGTTTGTAATGCGGCTACCGATACCACTTCTATCATGAAATGTTACATATGTGGGAAAACGTCAAAAAGTTTCAATAACTTTGAAAGTACTAATGAGGAAGATCCCAAGTCATTAAAATTTGGTTTGTCAATTCTCCACGCTAGAATCTGTTTATTTGAAACCATATTACCCTTGCTTATAAACTTCCTTTGAAGAAATGGCAAGTCTGAACCACAGAAGAGAAAAAACTTGTGAAAGAAAATAAGGAAAGAATCCAAAAAGCATACAGGGAAAGGACTGGACTATTAATAGACATGCTAAAAGCTGGTTTCGGAAATTCTAATTCGGGTAACACATCTCGAAGATTTTTCAGCGATCCAAATTTAGCTGCTGAAATTGCAGGAATAAAAAAAGATTTCATAATCAAACTTAAGATCATTCTAGAAGCATTGTCATCTGGCCATAAAGTTGATGTAATGAAATTTCAAATATTTTGCAAAGTACAGCAAAAATGTACGTGGAGAACTACTCCTGCCATCTAATGACGCCCACTCTTCATAAAATGCTTGCACATGGCCCAACAATTATAAAATACGCTATCTTACTTATCGGTCAGCTATCAGAAGAGGCAGCGGAGGCTCGAAACAAGCATTATCGTCCATATCGACAAGACTTTGCAAGAAAATTTTCACGGGTTCACTGCAACCAAGATGTTTTAAACAGGCTTCTTCTCACATGTGATACATTTTTAAGTTGCCAGCGAAAACGTCAACGAAGCAAAAGCCAACCCTTCTCGAGTGAAACTATAAAGCTCTTCGAGTCACAGGAACCAGAGGTCCACGTCGACATTGAAACAGGGTTGCCTGAACATTTTGATGAATCAGAAGAGGCTTTGTAACAACGCACACGAGGGAATTCTTATTTTTTTATTATAATTTTATTTTATCATTTTATTTTAATATATGTATATTCAATATAAAATGTTCGATTGCACCCGATTTTTTAATATATTGCATTATTATATTCAATCAAGCATTTTCATTCATAAAATCACTTAACACGTTCGCGTTCATTTAAATTTAGCGGGTGGCTGCGAGATAATTAATTTTTCCATACAAAATTGAAGAGCGGGAATTCCCGATTTTTTTCTACAGGTTAATTTTTTAAAATAGTCTGAACAAATTAGGGAATTCCCGCCACTACCGGAATTCCCGCATTTAATTTTTCAAGAGCATTTTTATGTGTGCGGAAGAAATTGCGGGAATATAGCGCGGGAATTCCCGCAATTGTTTTATTGAAGGAAACAGGAATGACGGGAATTCCCGCAATTTACGCCAATGTGTTAAAATAATTTTGTCCGGTTTTTGAGGGTAAATTCTCCTATGTGCGACGCAGCTAGAAAACATTCGACAAAATAAAAAGTGCATTAGTTTCAAGGGAAGTAACACTAACCTATCCCAACTATCAGCAATAATTTCAATTGACTACAGATGCTTCGAAACACGCCGTTGGAGCAGTACTTGAACAGGATGGAAAGCCAGTCACTTTTATTTCAAGAACATTAATAAAAACAGAGGAGAACTATGCAGAAAACGAGATAGAGATGCTAGTGATTATTTGGTCACTTAAATCATTACGCAACTACTTTTATGGCACAGCTAAAATTAAAATATTTACGGATCATCAACATCTAACGTACGAATGAAGAAACAAAAATGACAATCCAATATTTAAAAGATTAAAGGCTATCTTAGAGGAATGTGATCATGAAATCAGATACAAACCAGTCAGAACTGACATAATAGCTGACTGCTTATCCCGACCACCCGAACTCAACTCATTAACAGTAGTAACGCTTTCCGATGTAAGTTTAGGACACAATTTGATATAGCAAAGTATTTAAAAACCAAATGTAGTTACTTACAAGACAAGAGAATTCTATCAAAATAACCTTTCCTACATACCGCAGACATATAATCACTAAATTACACTATACTATTGACAACTTTATAACCTTTTAAAACGCCATTTAAACCCTTCTGTAACTAATGTAAGACTCACTTCTGAAGACATAATTGGCTAAATCCAAAAATTGTATCCATACACTTTAATACCTTCAAAATTAGATTCACCCATTCAAAAGTGGAGGATGGGGTCATGTGTAGAAGTTCACGCAAGTGAGGAAAGTTCTGTGATCGCCATTCACTTGGGAGTGGCCAGAAACGATTCTTTTACATATGGCTTAAGTAACTCACGACATCCGATCTACGACCAAGTATCTTCTGGGTAGCCTAAGAACATCCGTTTGAAGGCGAGCTAAAGTGAGAAGGCGAAACATCCCTTACATAGGGTTGTGCGCTGGGCTTTGGACCCGCCACGTAAAAAAACACCCCCAATGAAATGAATCAACAAGCTTCGGATGAGTGACCCCACTTTTGATGACGGCCATGGCAAACGAAATAAGGACTAAGAATTGAGGGCATGCACCTGAAAAGTCCGGTCTTTTAATTGGGAAGGTGCCGTTGTCCAGGTGGTTGATGTCCTCACGAAAATAAAGGCTGACATCACCGCCGGCCAAGAAATGCTATGGACGGGACAAGGACAGACGCGAGTAGGTCCTTGTGGCATTAACTACAGTGGCCATATAAAAGAGCGTAAGTTTGGTGTGGGATTCGTGGCGGGAGAGGGACTCCGTCGCAGAGTACTATCACTCATTCCAGTGAAGGAACGTCTAGCCACAATCCGCATCAAAGCGAGATTCTTCAACATATCGCTGATTTGCGCCCATGCCCCGACGAAAGAGAAGGACGATATGACCAGAGATGCCTTCTATGAGCGCTTTGAGCGCGCATATGAGTGCTGCCCCCGCCACGATGTCAAAATCGTGCTTGGCGACTTTAACGCCAGGGTGGGCAAAGAAGATATCTCTGGCTATCTTGTTGCATCCAAGATTCGCACCCGCCTCTGTGCAGCAAAAACCGCACACCAACAAACACAAGGAAGGTTTGACGTCGAGAAGCTGCAATCACAACGATTTTTTACTAGACTTGCACTCCAGCTCTCTGAGAGCACTCGTCCACAACTCAGTATAAGGGAACTGTGGGCCGGAATTTTAAGTTCCATACGAACAGCTGCAACCGAAAATATTGGTTTTCGGAAAATGCAAAAGAACAGCTGGTACGACGAGGATTGCTGTGTTGCAGCGGAGGGAAAACAGGCTGCCTACCTCGCAACGTACGGATAGATACCGAAAGTTGAAGAGGGAAGCGAGACGCATTTGCAGACAGAAAAAGAAAGAGGCCGAAATGCGTGAGTGCGAAGAGCTTGAAAAGCTGGCCGACAGGGGTAATGCTCGAAAATTCTACGAAAAAATGCGGCGGTTAACCGAAAGTTTCAAGACCGGAGCATACTCTTATAGAACCCCCAAAGGTGATCTAGCCACCGAGGCCCAGAGCATACTTAAACTATGTAGGGAAAACTTCTCCAGCCTGCTGAAAGGCACTGAACGCACAACGCCAGGAGAAGGCGAACCCGATTTCCCAATCAATGACGATGCAGCAGACGTTCCATTTCCCGACCATGAAGAAGTTCGAATACCAATTACCCGCCTGAAGAACAACAAAGCGGCAGGGGTCGATAGATTACCGGCCCAGCTATTCAAACACGGCGGCGAAGAACTGATAAGAAGCATGCATCAGCTTCCTTGTAAAATATTGTCGGACGAAAGCATGGCCGGCGATTAAAATTTAAGTGTGCTATGCCCAATCCATAAGAAAGGTGACCCCACAATCTACGCCAACTACTGTGGGATTAGCCTCCTCAACATCGCGTATAAAGTTCTATCGAGCGTATTGTGTGGAAGATTAAAGCTCACCATCAGCAAACTTATTGGACCTTATCAGTGTGGCTTTAGACCTGGAAAATCAACAACCGACCAGATATTCACCATGCGCTAAGTCTTGGAAAAGACCCGTGAAAGGAGAATCGACACACACCACCTCTGCGTCGATTTCAAAGCTGCTTTCGACAGCACGAAAAGGAGCTGCTTTTATGCCGCGATGTCTGAATTTGGTATCCCCGCAAAACTAATACAGATGTGTAAACCGACGTTGAGCAACACGAAAAGCTCCGTCAGGATCGGGAAGGACCTCTCCGAGCCGTTCGATACCAAACGAGGTTTCAGACAAGACGACTCCCTATCGTGCGACTTCTTCAACTTGCTTCTAGTGAAAATAGTTCGAGCTGCAGAACTAAATAGAGAAGGTACCATCTTCAATAAGAGTGTACAGCTGCTGGCGTATGCCGATGATATTGATATCATCGGCCTCAACATCCGCGCCGTTAGTTCTGCTTTATCCAGACTGGACAAGGAAGCAAAACAAATGGGTCTGACAGTGAACGAGGGCAAGACGAAATATCTCCTGCCATCAAACAAACAGTCGTCGCACTCGCGACTTGGCACTCACGTCACTGTTGACAGTCATAACTTCTAAGTCGTAGATAATTTCGTCTATCTTGGAACCAGTGTAAACACCACCAACAATGTCAGCCTGGAAATCCAACGCAGGATAACTCTTCCCAAAAGGTGCCACTTCGGACTGAGTAGGCAATTGAGAAGTAAAGACCTATCTCGACGAACAAAAACCAAACTCTATAAGTCTCTCACAATTCCCGTCCTGCTATATGGTGCATGGGCTTGGACGATGACAACAACTGATGACTTGACATTGCGAAAGTTCTGCAAAATATTTACGGTCCTTTGCGCGTTGGCCACGGCGAATGTCGCATTCGATGGAGCGATGAGTGGTATGAGATATATGACGACGTTTATATATGTAGGCCAGCGAATTAAAAGACAGCGGCTACGCTTGCTAGGTGATGTTGTCCGAATGGACGAAACCACTCCAGCTCTGAAAGTATTCGACGCAGTAACCGCCGGGGGAAGCAGAGGAAGAGGAAGACCTCCACTCCGTTGGAAGGACCCTACCGTTTGATTCTTCTTCTTAATTGGCGTAGACACCGGTTACGCGATTATAGCCGAGTTAACAACAGACAGTCGTTTCTTCTTTTCACTTTGTGGCGCCAATTGGATATTCCAAGCGTAGCCAGGTCCTTCTCCGCTTGGTCCTTCCAAAGGAGTGGAGGTCTTCCTCTTCCTCCTTCCAGTGGTGTTTACACATTTGACACATTTATTTTTACAAATGATGTTGATAAGGTAACACTGATTATATGACAGTTTGTAATTCATTTGTTATTCTTAAATAATCAAATTAAACAATAATTTAAATGTATCTAGAATACTAACTGTTAAACGTATTGCTATTGCCATTGCCAAATCTGTGGGCATTTGCCATCATAATATAATAATTTGCGCAAAGGTGTAGGGTAGGTAGGTTCGAGCTGATGTAGCGCATGCTTTGAGCTCTTGAATAATTTATTTTATCACTTGCGAAATGACGTCGGGTAGGTAGCTGATGTAGCGCACGTTTTGAGCTTTTGAACTCCTTAAATCTTTTATGTGGAAAATAAAATAAGTATCTTTATCCTTTCTTACTAATATATTTCTGGGGAAAATAAGATAATAAGAAAAGGAGAAAGATTCTTTTTTACAAATGTATTTTTGGAAAAAATAAGAAGGGAAAAAGGGGAAAGATCCTTTTTTTACAAATGTATTTCTAGGAAAAATAAGAATTAATATTTTTGGACTACTATATAATAATTGTGCTTAAGCATTCCTATATAAACAATGTAATATTTATTTTATATTCATTTGTGGTTTTGCGCGCAATAGATGAGCATTACTTACGCCTCCTTTACACTACTCGCGAAGTTAAACATATTTCTCAAAGCAAAACAATGTCGGAAGTAAAAGAGAAGAGACGGCAATACTGTGCGGAATACATTAAATTCGGATTCAATGAAAATCCCACAAACCCATCCTCGCCCTTGTGTCTTCTATGTCTAAAAACATTTTCGAATGAAGTAAAAAAGCCTTCAAGACTGCAAGATCATTTGAATAAAATGCATCCAGATAAGAGAGACAAGAATGTAGCATATTTTCAAGACCTAGAGAAGAAACATAATACTCAGGCAAGTGTAGCAAAACTATTTTCGGCGGCGGCTAAGCAAGATGACGACGGACTTCGAGCTTCGTACAATATCTCTTTGTTAATTGCTCAAAAAGGCAAACCACATAACATCGGAGAAGAGTTAATATTGCCAGCAATAAATGAAGAAATAACTACCGTGCTTCATAAACCGGCCGCAGATATTATTCGAAAAATTCCTTTGAGTAATAATTCTGTGCAAAGACGAATTGATGAAATGGCTGAAAATATTGAAGAATCATTGTGCGATCACCTGAGGACAAGTCAATTCTCAATTCAGCTCGATGAGTCCACTTTACCAACTAATGAAGCATTGTTGCTGTCTTACGTGAGGTTTATTAAAGATGAGAAAATATGTGAAGAACTATTATTTGCTAGAAATTTAGAGACCGATACAAAAGGCGAAACCATATTCAATATATTAGAAAAGTTTTGCGATGAGAAAGAGATTCCTTTGGAAAATATCCGGCTATGATAGGGTGCCATAAAGGCTTAATAGCGCACTTAAAAAATAAAATTCCAGATGTCCTTGGTGTACATTGCGTTATTCATAGACAACATTTAGTTGCTAGAAACTTAAGTGAAAAACTATTTCAATCACTGCAATATGTCATCAAAGCAGTCAATAAAATCCGCAACATAGATTATTTCATCAGCTTTGTGTTACTAATGACGAGGATTTCAATTGTTTGTTGTTTCATACTGAAGTTCGTTGGCTATCAAGAGGCAATTGTCTGACTCGATTCTACAACCTGTTTGACTCTGTTATAGAGTTCTTGGAAACTAAAGATACAGAATTTCAAGAGAAGCTCATAACATCAAAGAATGATATAGCTTACATGACATACCTGTATAAATTTTTCAACGACATGAATCTCCAACTGCAAAGCGATAAACTAAATTTAGTTAAAACAAAAAAAGTCGTTGCTGCTTTCGCAGCCACACAAAAAGAATCTGGGCAGACGTGAGTTTCACAATTTTCCGAATTTATCAGTATCATGCAGTAACGACGAATTGTTTGCCTAGTGCCAACATTTGGAAAACCTCCACATTGACTTCACCGAACGATACCAGGACATTTTGAACTTGGAAATACCAGACTGGGTGTTGGATCCGTTTTCAAATGTCAACACAGCAATGTCACCTCAGCTGGAAGAAGAACTTATAGAATTGACAACAAACGAGGAAATAAAAATCAAGTTCAAAAATGGTTACCAAGAATTTTGGCTAAAAAAACCGATCTCGCAATTGTACCCCGGATTGTGGTCAATCGTTCAACGATTCTTGATAGCATTCCCATCGTCATATTTGTGTGAACGTGGATTTAGTGCTGTGACAACACTGCTTACTAAAAATAGAAATCGTTTGCTTGTTACCAAACGTGGCGACTTGCGACTGTTCTTGAGTAAATTGGAACCTGATAATAACTTATTAAACAGCATCAGATTCATCCTTCACATTAGTTTTTATATATGGATCGATTATTTTAGTTTTATTTTTAATAAAAGATTCCCTGTTTTAATACTATAAAGTTGTGTTTCAATAATCATTCTTATTGGCAGGGGGAGCCCGTAAGAGTTAACTTGAGACCTAAGCGCCGTTGTATGTTACCTATTGCGTTCAGGTTTCAAGTTGCTGGTTATAGTAAAAGTTTCGTTTAGAATTCTCCGTTAATATACATATATAGGTCACAATAATTAATTTAAAGTTATAGTGGTTTTTAAATAGGTGTAAAAATGGGGGCGCTAAAGAAATATTTGTTCTCAAAGTGGGCGGTAGACAAAATAAGTTTGGGAACCACTGGCTTAAGGGCTAAGTAGGACTAAGAGAGTAACTGTTACTCTGTGATCAATAAATCACTGTTATGATATATCTCTTATTTTGTAAGCGATAAATTAAAATAAAAATCCGAAGGTCCATTGTACAAAAATATGTATAACCCTCGAGTTGAGAGCAAGCGAGTAATTATTTACTTTGGAATTTTTCTTTTAGGGACAATCATCTATTTTACGCGTTGTAGGTGGACCATTTAGCACACCTTTTTCAGAATTTAATCGTGCCTTGACTGAATTTAACGCAATCGTAATAACGGACAAAAGTCCCGTGTACTTATTTATTAACAGCGGAATACTTTTCGGATTTACAGAGGCCGAGTTTTTCGATTTGAACAAACTTTATAATACATATAAATATTATAATCCTTAATATCTTTAAATAAGTTTTGACACCGATCGTACTCGCTAAATATTTTACGCTTCAAGCCGTTACCGCTTACACGAGTGAAGCTAGATGTTCTTAAACCCCCTTTGTTTCCAAGGGCTGCTATATGTTTGAGATGCGCAAGCTTAAAATGTATGACTCGATATCAAAATAAAGTAAATTTCTTTACTAAAAAACATTATTGATTCGTCTACATTTATGTTGTCGCTTTCAAAGAAGTCCTCATTCGATATAATGTACCAGCGCTTCTTCCAATTATGAGGTTGGAGTCATGGGTAGAAGTTCACGCAAGTGAGAAAAGTTCTCTGATCGCCATTTACTTGGGACTGTCCAGAAGCGATTATTTTACACATGGCTCAAGCAGCTCACAACTTCCAGTCTTTGACCAAGTATCCTCTGGGTAGCCTAAGAACATCCGTTCGAAGGCGAGCTAAAGTGAGAAGGCGAAACATCCCTTACATAGGGTTGTGCGCTGGGTTTGGGACCCACCACGTAAAAAGCCCCCCCATGAAAGATTACCAACTGCCTCGGATGAGAGACCGCCCTTTTGATGACTACCATGGCAAACGAAATACGGACTACGATATTAGGGCATGCACCTGAAATGTCCGGACCCTTACTTGGGAAGGTGCCGCTGCCCAACCGGTTGATGTCCTCGCAAAAATAAAGGCTGACATCACCGCCGTCCAAGAAATGCGATGGACGGGACAAGGACAGAGACGAGTAGGTCCTTGTGACATTTACTACAGTGGCCATATAAAGGCGCGCAAGTTTGGTGTTGGATTCGTGGTGGGAGAGAGACTCCGTCGCCGAGTACTATCATTCACTCCGGTGAATGAACGTCTAGCCACACTCCGCATCAAAGCGAGGTTCTTCAACATATCGCTGATTTGCGCCCACGCCCCGACGGAAGAGAAGGACGATTTGACCAAAAATGCCTTCTATGAGCGCTTGGAGCGCGCATATGAGAGCTGCCCCGCCACGATGTCAAAATCGTAATTGGCGACTTTAAAGCCAGGGTAAGCAAAGAAGGTATTTTTGGCACTACGGTCGGTAAATTCAGCCTCCACGACGAAACATCACCAAATGGGTTGAGGCTGATCGACTTCGCCGGGGCCCGAAATATGGTTATCTGTGGTACTAGATTCCAGCACAAGAAAATTCATCAAGCTAACTGGCTGTCTCCGGATCGAAAAGCCAACAACCAGATCGACCATGTTGTGATAGACGGAAGGCACGTCTCCGGTGTTCTGGACGTGCGTACGCTCCGAAGTTCTAACATCGACTCGGACCACTAGCTTGTTGCAGCCAAGATTCGCACCCGCCTCTGTGCAGCAAAAAACGCACGTCAACAATCACAAGGAAGGTTCGACGTCGAGAAGCTGCAATCACAACAGGCAACCGAACGATTTGCTACTCGGCTTGCACTCCTGCTCTCTGAGCGCACTCGTTAACAACTCGGTATAAGGGAACTGTGGGATGGCATTTCAAACTCCTTACGTACAGCTGCAACCGAAACCATTGGTTTTCGGAAAGTGCAAAAGAACAGCTGGTACGACGAGGAGTGCCGTGTCGCAGCGGAGAGAAAACAGACTGCCTACTTCGTAACGTCACGATCGACCACAACACGTTCGGGATGGGATAGATACCGAAAATTGAAGAGGGAAGCGAGATGCATTTGCAGACAGCAAAAGAAAGAGGCCGAAATGAGTGAGTACGAAGAGCTAGATTAGCTGGCCGACAAGGGTTATGCTCGAAAATTCTACGAAAAAATGTGGTGACTTACAGAAGGTTTCAAGACCGGAGCATACTCTTGTAGAACCCCCAAAGGTGATCTAGTCACCGATGCCCAGAGCATACTTAAATTATGTAGGGAACACTTCTCCAGCCTGCTGAATGGCAGTGAATGCACAACGCCAGGAGAAGGCGAACCCGATTCCCCAATCGATGACGATGGAGCAGATGTTTCATTGTCCGACCATGAAGAAGTTCGAAGAACAACAAAGCAGCGGGGGCCGATGGATTATCGGCTGAGCTATTCAAACATGGCGGCGAAGAACTGATAAGGAGCTTGTATCAGCTTCTTTGCAAAATATGGTCGGACGAAAGCATGCAAAACGATTGGAATTTAGGTGTGCTCTGCCCAATCCACAAAAAAGGAGACCCCACAATCTGCGCCAACTACCGTGGGATAAGCCTCCGCAACATCGCATATTAGGTTCTATCGAGCGTATTTTGTGAAAGATTAAAGCCCACCGTCAACAAACTGATTGGACCTTATCATTGTGGCTTTAGACATGGCAAATTAACAACCGACCAGATATTCACCATGCGCCAAATCTTGGAAAAGACCCGTGAAAGGAGAATCGACACACACCACCTCTTCGTCGATTTCAAAGCTGCTTTCGACTGCGCGAAAAGAGCTGCCTTTATGCCACGATGTTTGAATTGCGTTTCCCCGAAAAACTAATACGGCTGTGTAAACTGACGTTGAGCAACACGAAAAGCTCCGTCAGGATCGGGAAGGACCTCTCCGAGCCGTTCCATACCAAACGAGGTTTCAGACAAGACGACTCCCTATCGTGAGACTTCTTCAATCTGCTGCTGGAGAAAATAGTTCGAGCTGCAGAACTTAATCGCACAGGTATAATCTTCTCTAAGAGTGTACGGCTGCTGGCGTATATTGATGTTAGTTCTGCCTTCTCCAGACTGGATAAGGAAGCAAAATATCTCATGTCATCAAACGAACAGTCCTCAAATTCGCGACTAGGCGCCTACGTCCTTGTTAACAGTCATAACTTTGAAGTTCTAGATCAATTTGTCTATCTTGGAACCGGCATTAACAGCAACAATGAGGTCAGCTTTGAAATCCAACGCAGAATAACTCTTGCCAGCAGGTACTAATTTGGACTGAGTAGACAATAAGGAAGAAAAGTCCTCTCTTGCAAAACAAAAACCAAACTCTATAAGTCTCCCATTATTCCCGTGCTGCTATATGGTGCAGAGGCTTGGACGATGACAACATCTAATGAGTCAGCGTTACGAGTTATCGGGAGGAAGCTTCTGCGAAAGAATTATGGTCATTTGCGCGTTGACCACTGCGAATATCGAAAGAGGAAGACCTCCACTCCGGTAGAAAGACCATGTGGAGAAGGACTTGGCTCGCTTGGAATCTCCAATTGCCGTCACGTAGCGAAAAGAGGAAACGATTGGCGCTCTGTGTTAACTCGGCAATAATCGCGTAAGCGATGTCTACTCCAGTAGAGAAGAAGAGTTATCTCCTAAACTATTTAAGCTACAATAACCAAATTCACTCAAGACAAATCTCTTAAGCACCCTACCGACTGTGTAAAAATGGATGAAATCGGAAGATAACTCGTTCGCTTCCCATATAACGGCTTTATTAAGTTTACTAAAAGTGCAGTAACTCAATAACTGAATGTGGCATAGACATACAATCTTACACTCGAGATAATATGATACGTATTTATAGGAGTCGAGGCAAAAATTGAACAATAGGCGCGGCAGCCCGATTTTGGTGAAATCACATATCTCCAAACCCTACTGAGTGATGTCAACAAAATTTGTTCGAAATCGGGGGATAACCGTGTACAAATCAAGCAGCCATTTATATTACTTGATACAAGCGTGCACGAATGATACGTTTGAAATATGCCACCTTATGACCTAAAATTGTTCAAGTCCAACCTTAAGGACCTTAATGAAATCCAGGGAACTTTTTTTAGTATGTGGTACCTAATTAGCGGAAATTGATTAAAATCGGGTTGATACTACCCCCAACTCCTATATGCCATTTATAATGAATTTAGTTTTTCTATCAAAATATATGCCGAATATGTTGGTCACGTATATGCTGACCACCTGTACGTAAATGACACGTACAGTACGTAAATTTGGAGCCATGTACCGTGTACCGAAGCTTTAGCGAAAATGTACGTAAATTGAAACGGAGAATATTGATGTACGTAATTTGCGTTAAAACAACAAAAAATTTCTATACAATTGTGTCCCACCCGTAACGATGGAATGAATACCCCTAATGAAAATTAAATATATTCACCCAGCTTTAACTATGTTAAACTCGCCATTATGGCAACGCCGTTTGTGGAATGCTTTTATTGTATTTGTTCGTGTTAAAGAGAAATTACATATGTTAAAGCTCTTCTTATTTACATTTATTCATGTATTTTCTACCAACAATTTGTGGAACTTATGCTGACAGGTGATATTGTGGAAGCGATGCTATTGTGTGTGTACGTTGTGTTATTTTTTTAAAATGTCGCGAAAACGTGGAGTAAATATATTTCACGAAAAATTTCGCGAATTTTAGTTTATTAAGAAAGCGAAGACCAAAAATGATGTCCTTTGCGAAGTGTGCAACACGGGTTTTAGTATTATGCATAGTGGTCGCTGAGATATTGAGTCGCATATTAAATCAAAAAATCACCAAAATGCATTGCACGCTGCCACGTCCAGCCACACACTCAATAGATATTTAAAAAGCTCTACTTTGACCGGAACAGATGCCCATATCGCGGCGTGTGAAGGCGTTTGGGCATTTCATGTGATAAGTTCTAATCACAGTTTTCGCTCGGCCGATTGCGCTTCCAAAATCATTCGGAGTTGTTTCGCAATGTCCAAATTTTCTTGTGCGCGAACGAAATGCGAAGCCATCGCAACCGGAGTGTTCGCACTGTTCGTATTGCAAGAGCTCCAGAAAGACTTAAATGACTGCCATTTCTTCACTATATTGACGGACGCCTCTAATCATATCAGCACAAAAATGTTTCCGATATTAGGTCGCTTCTTTTCGGAAAAGGATGGCGTCAAAGTGAAAATTATAGACTTGGTAGATGCACATGGAGAAAGTTCCGAAATAATTGTAAATTTGCTGAATAGCGCTATGAACAAATTGAACATAAATAAGAAATTAGTTGCGTTTTGTGGAGATAACGCGGCGTGTAATTTTGGCAACGTTAATCGAACCGTCACAAATAATGTGTTCTACAAACTGAAGCAGCTTTATCCTGGACTGATTGGCGTTGGATGTGCAGCGCATATTGTTCACAATACTTTACAATACAATACTTTAAAAAAAGCTTGCGACAAAATGCCTTTTGATGTCTAGATGATTGTAGTCAAAATTTATTCACATTTCTATTTGTTCACCGTGCGTGTCGCAAAATTGAAAAAATTTTGTGAATCCGTGGATGTGGAATATAAAAAACTGATAGGTTACAGCAAAACTCGTTTCCTAGGCTTGTTGTCATCAGTCGACTCAATATTAAGAATTTTTGATGGTCTTAAGGAGTATTTTTTGGGAGATCCCAACACCCCAAATTCTTTGCTACTATTTTTTGAAGATCCAAGGGCCAAGATGTGGCTGCTTTTCCTTCGTGATCAAGTAAGTATCGGTTAATGGGAATGAAATGTGTCAGGCACCAATAACTTTCTTTTTAATTTCTTATGTAGGCATCTATTTTCAACAGAACAGTTAAAGCAAGGGAAAGCGACAATATTAATGCAATGGAAGTTGGGCATGCACTCAATTCTTTTGTCCAATCGCTCGAATCTCGGAAAAAAGAAGCATTTTTGTCCGCTACAGTGCAAAAGGAAATGGAACATATTTCTGCTGTTGACGAAAGAGTGTCAAAAGAAGCGATGCAAGATCTCTCACGTCAATTCTATGGTTCGAATATTAATTTAGATTTATTTTCAATTTAAAAGATTTTATTCATTTCTTTCTTAGAATCATGTATAAAATAAATTGAAAAGTGGAAAGAACAATTTGACCGTATTATGATTTTTGCCTGGTGTGCGCTTGATCAACCACCTCAATGGAAGTTTATCGAAACCACCGCAAGTACATCGCAACCAATAACCATTTTGATCTGGAATCATCCGATACTGATTTATTCGATCAGTTCACGTATTTGGAAAGATACGTAACCGAAGAGAAAATCCAATCGTGGGAAGAAAATGGTACTGCCACCGATCAACGCTGGGTTGAAATTTTTCAACATTTCGTCAAAAAGAAGGTTCCATGCAACCACATGGTCGGAATTATATCGTATATTCTCTCCTTGCCAGGCACATCAGCCACCGTTGAACGAGTATTTTCTCTGATCAATCAGATTTGGAACGATGAAAAATCACAAATAAAGATCGAAACATTGCGAGATCTTTTATATGTTCCATACAACATTAAAATGACTTGTAAGAAATTTTTTGAATTTTTAAAAATGCAACCTAAAATGTTAAAGGAAATTGCATCAAATGAAAAATACGCATTCAAAAATGCCAATCAGATCGACGAAAACAAAAATAAGTATGCTGATATTTGTATGCAAAAAACGAGTTTGGCTATCGAAGAATAAACTGCTTTCTCCATAACTTGACCATAAATTGAAATCAAAATAAAATAAAATGGAATTTGCAGGCACCGGTTTTTCATTAATTAAAAACTGTACATAATATAAACTTATAGTAATCTAACTATCATTATAGAAAGAGGCAAGAAAAAAAAATTTTGTGTACGTAAATGAGATCTTGAAAAGGTGGTCACCCTAGTCATGTATCATCATGTATTTCATCGAACAATGGATGTTTAATTCTTTCGCAAAACTTTTTAATATACAATTTTGTCAGCACCGAAGGAATCATAATAATAATTTATCGCTAAAATTTTAGAAGTTTTTGACATATTTGGATTGACTTCAAAAAAAACTTATGTTTTTACATCATATATAATATATCCAACCCTTAGTTCATAATGGGTTTTTTTAGTAAAAACAAGAAAAAACGTTAACTTCGGCTGCACCGAAGCTAATATACCCTTCACAGGTGCATTTCTTTTAGTAACTATGTGTTTAGTTTGTATGGAAGTTATATGCTATAGTAATCCGATTTGAATAATTTTTTCGGAGATTACATTGTTGCCTTAGAAAATAATCTATACCAAATTTGGTGAAGATACATTGTCAAATGTGATAGTTTTGCATACAAGAACTTGATTCCGATCGTTCAGTTTGTATGGCAGCTATATGCTATAGTTAACCGATCTCAACAATTTCTTCGGAGATTACATTGTTGCCTTAGAAAATAACATATACCAAAATTCGTGAATATATCTTGTAAAATGTGAAAGTTTTCCATACAAGCATTTGATTCCGATCGTTCAGTTTGTATGGCAGCTATATGTTATAGTGGTTCAATATCGGCCGTTCCGACAAATAAGCAGCTTCTTGAATAGAAAATGACGTTTGCAAAATTTCAAAACGATATCTTAACAAGTAAGGAAGGGCTAAGTTCGGGTGTCACCGAACATTTTATACTCTCGCATGGTAAAGTGATAATCGAGATTTCATAATACGTCATTTACATATTTTTGTAAAGTTTTATTCCGCTATCATCATTGGTTCCTAATGTTTATACTCGTATTATACAGAGAAGGCATCAGATGGAATTCAAAATAGCTTTATATTGGAAGAAGGCGTGGTTGCGAACCGATTTCACCCATATTTCGTACATGTCATCAGGGTGTTAAGAAAATATTATATTCCGAATCTCATTGAAATCGGTCTGGTAACTCCTGAGATATGGTTCTTGGTCCATAAGTGGGCGGCGCCACGCCCATTTTCAATTTTTAAAAAAAGCCTTGGTGCAGCTTCCTTCTGCCACTTCTTCCGTAAAATTTAGTGTTTCTGACGTTTTTTTGTTAGTCGGTTAACGCACTTTTAGTGATTTTGAACATAACCTTTGTATGGGAGGTGGGCGTGGTTATTATCCGATTTCTTCCATTTTTGAACTGTATATAGAAATGCCTGAAGAAAACGACTCTGTAGACTTTGGTTGACATAGCTATAGTAGTTTTCGAGATATGTACAAAAAACTTAGTAGGGGGCGGGGCCACGCCCACTTTTCCAAAACAATTGCGTCCAAATATGCGCCTCCCTAATGCGATCCTTTGTGCCAAATTTCACTTTAATATCTTTATTTATGGCTTAGTTATGACACTTTATATGTTTTCAGTTTCCGCCATTTTGTGGGCGTGGCAGTTTGCCAATTTTGCCCATCTTCGAACTTAACCTTCTTATGGAGCCAAGGAATACGTGTACCAAGTTTCATCATGATATCTCAATGTTTACTCAAGTTACAGCTTGCACGGACGGACGGACGGACAGACAGACATCCGGATTTCGACTCTACTCGTCGCCCTGATCACTTTGGTATATATAACCCTATATCTGACTCTTTTAGTTTTAGGACTTACAAACAACCGTTATGTGAACAAAACTATAATACTCTCGTTAGCAACATTGTTGCGAGAGTATAAAAACTGAGGGACTAGTTCGTATATATACAGACAGACGGACGGACAGACAGACGGACATGGCTAAATCGACTCAGCTCAACATACTGATCATTTATATATATATTTTATAGGGTCTCTGACGATTCCTTCTGGGTGTTACAAACTTCGTGACAAACTTAATATACCCTGTTCAGAGTATAATTTTACAATAACTGGTATTTTCTGTCCCTGGAGGGGGGTTTTATTGTTATTTTTATTGGTAATATCAAGTTTCTAGTTTCGATGATTTTGCGAGTTTTACACCTATTATATTATAGTTGCCTTTAAGAACCATTCAAAAACGCATTTCCATTGGTTGGAAAATTATTGGGCCAGCTTAAAATTATATACATCTTCTATGAAAATGATGTAAAATCTAGCCTTCAAAAGATATTTATATAAACTTCACAACTGTCTGACTAATTGGCCAAGAGATAAGTATATCATCTTGAATGACACATGTTTTAGTATGAAAATGAGAAAAATAAATTTTTTACTGGAATAAGAAATGATATTGATATCAAACAAAACTGAAATAAGAAACGATAGTGATATTAAACAAAACTGTCAGTGGTTATCACTGTTTTTCATATTCATATTCAAGTTTGCTTCGAACGCTTGCGATTAAAATATAATCCCGCAATTATTGCGCCGCTTTTAATTCATTCAAGGCTTTGACTTTCGGCATGAAGGTAAAAATATATTTCGAAAATATAAAAGTTAAATAACTATAGGTGACACCTTTATTATCTTCGTTTTTTATTGTCCTATGGTAATTATTTCATAACCAACACAAATCACTATATTTAACAAACTAGAGCTGTATACATATATCAATAATGGTAATTTCCATGGGGAGTTTATAACTGCACGATTTTTTTGTCAAAACTTCGACTTTTATTTAAAAAGAACACGAATAATAGTATAACTAAAAACCCTTCTGTAGTTATAATATTTACACATTTTTCTGAAAATTTGTGGATTCCATACCAAACGCCGCCGGCTTGGTTTTTCATCGCATAGAACAAATGGTAGTCGTTAGTTGTTACGTTAAACTGGCTCTGGAGCAAAGAAGAAGACAAGTTCTAGAGGAGATCGGGTTATAGAACGCATCAGCTTGAGGGACCGCTTCAAAACTGCTGAGGACATTAAAGTAGAGTTATTTGCAGATGTTGGTATGGAAGTTAGCGCAACAACTGTTCGTCGAAGGCTTCACTTTTAACCTCAAAAATGCGTCAAAATCGTTTACCATGAGCAAAAGAACATCAAAATTGGACTCAACTTGATTGGCGAAATGTAATGTTCTTAGATGAGTCCAAATTTAACCTTTTCTGTAGCGACAGTACGTCCTACGTGAGAAGGAGAACTGGTGAGCAGTTCAAGGACGAATGTGTTCAAAGAACTGTTAAGCAGGGAAGCAGCCGAATGGTCTGGGGTTGCTTTTCCTACTATGGCCTTGGGCAACTAGCCCTAATAGAAGGAACCGTCAATTGGAATAAGTATCAGGAGATACTTGAAACAAATTTCATACCTGCAATGGAAAACCATTTGTCAAGAGCGGATGTCCTTATTTTTCAGGATGACTCTGCGCCCTGCCATAGTGCCAAAATAATATTTATCCATTTTTTTGTACAACTAGAGTTTATTGCAATAGTTTTAATTACAAATTTCATACTTATCCTTTTTTCTTTCTTTAAGGTGAAGAATTATTTATCAAATATCGGGGTCTCGACTTTGGAGTGGCCAGGTAACAGTCCGGATCTCAATCCCATTGAGAACCTTTGGTTTATAATGAATGCTCAGGTGGCACAGAAGAGACCAAAGAATTTAGCAGACTTGGATAGAATTCTCGAAGAAACGTGGTATAACGGTATTGGAGCAGGAACAATAAAAAACCTCATAAATTCAATGCCCGAGCGTATAAAAACCGTTATAAAAAACAAAGGAGGTTTGACAAAATACTAAAAAGAATGTCTTTGTATAGATTAATATTTATTTTAACTAAAACTATAAAATCATTTCTCTAATGTAAAAAAAAATTATCACTGTTAATATTTCTAGCTACCAAAATGATACAATATCTAAAATAAATTTAAAAAAAAAAGTTATAAGTGAAATCGACTACACTGACTTTTTTTACGCTTAATACTAATGTATTAAATATATATTATTGTTTTAAAATAAAAAATTTAAACATTCCACTGAAATATTAAGGAAAAACTATCATTTTTTAGTTGTCCGGATTTCACTGTCCGCTACTGTATGTATAAAATTCAAGACATTTCCCTCCCACACGTGATTAAATTAAAACATCCAGTCCGACTCGGTTAAATTTTGGTGTATAAAAACCGTATAAACGTTCGCTTAATTTTGTTAAAATGAAGTCTAATTTTATTTTTAAAACTAATTTGGTTAAAATTTTAGTCGTGTATTTATCGATTCACATTCAATCCTAATGTTCTATATTAAAATTATATTTAATGCTTCAGGGTTAGAATATCACACTGGGAATGATTATTATTAGATTTCAAATTTTTTCACGGTAAACGAAGCTATATGATTAGTAGGTTGAGAAATAAGAATATTAAACCGTTAAGGTGGTTGGGTGAACCTGATCATTATACTTACATACTAATATAAGACAATATTTATCTCGATCAGTTTCAGGTGTTATAAACTACCATTACATATCTCAATTTCGTTTTTCAAAATTATTAACCCATTGCCTTTTCATACTCTCGCAATATGTTGGTACAGACTTTACTGTTTTTTGCCAATGATGCTATAGAACAAAAACATTTGTGCAAAGTGTATTTAAGGTATGAGATCTTTTGTCGACAAATTGTCGAAATCAGACAATAATCTTCCAATTTCTGAAATACATAGAATAGTGGCTGTGGCTGACTTTTTACCCAAAATTTAGGTAGATCAGTGAGGTACCTTAATGCAAGTCAGAAAGCATCGTTTTCTGGAAATAATATATCATGTTCTCCAAACTGGAAAACAACGCTTCCATATTTCCCCTTGCCCACATATACCTAATATAAGGATTTCCAACATCCGCTTGATACTTGTATATTTTTAAGTGACGAGGTATCTTGATGAAACTCAAAATGGAATAATCGGGTAAATATTTCCTCTAGCCCAAATATATCCCATATAATGATTTTTGATTTTCTAGCTGACTTGAAATCGTTTAAGTTGGTTAATATACATATGTATCTGATATGTTCATTTTTCATAAACCTCATGTGGTTTAACGAAGCATATGAATTAATTCGGTCTAGACAATATTTTAAACCATTATCTCGAATATAATAAATTTCGTATCACTGCTTGATTTTTTTTTTTCAAATTTATAATATATTAAATTTAGTATATGTGGTTGAGTTTATTTTTGTCACTAATTTTAATAACTCGGATATGAAGCAAAATAAGTGAATCGTAGAATAATGAATGTTGAATTATACGCAACGTTGTTTAATATACTTGTAAAGTTTTGCCAACACCTGTAAGGCCTTGAACCTTACGAGAGGGCCCCCGAATTTAGCTCTTCCTTACTTGTTAATGTTTTAGTTTGTGATTACTTAGCAACATACATATATGGTATATTCCTAAAGTACATACATACATATATACTACTGAACCATCGAAAGTTGGAGTTACAAGAAGCTGGTATTGATACCGACTCATAAAAAAGGTCGATCTTCTCCTTCTTAGTAAGTTCTGTTATAAGTTTAGGCCGTTGAAAAAAAATAAACTTTAATACGTTTTTATATTCTTGCAACATGTTGCTACAGTGATTAGTAGTTTTGTTCACCTAACGGTTGTATGTATCATCTAAAACGAATCGAGATAGATATAGGGCTATGTATGTATATAAAATCGACTCTAAACACTGGGATCTACTACATATTCGGTATCTTGGAACTTAAACAGTTTCAGTTCGATTTGAAAAAAGTTTGCTTATAAAATGGCTCACTTCAAGGCATTATTCATGCAAAGTTTTATCCCATTATATTAATTGGTGCTTTCTTTGTATACTGAAACATGAAAGAATCAAATGCAATTTCAAATTGTGTTATATTGGAAAAATGTGTGGTTGTGGTTAGATATTTCCCATTATTGTATTATAACGCAGGAATGTCAGAAGAATGTAATATACCGAATTTGGTAGAGATATGTATTTTCATCCAAATGTAGTCTGCGCTCAATAAAGTCTTGTCGTACCAAATTTGAGTTATCTTAATTTACGGCTTAGTTATGACAATTATACTTCATAATGGTTTTTGATGGGCATGGCAGTGATCCGATGACGCCTATCTACAATATCAAACTTCTTATGGTGTCAAAGAACCATTCATCAATGTATCTTAATTTTTATGCAAGTTAGAGCTTGAACGTACGGACGGACAGAGATGCAGTTACCTGGATTTCAATTCGGCTCGTCATCCTGATCATTTATATGTATATATAGCCCCATATCTATCTCGATTTGTTTTAGGAGATACATTCAACCATTAGGTTAACAAAATTAAGATACTCTGTAGCAACATATCGCAAGAGTGTAAAAAATAACGACTAATTTTTCATCGAATTTCTCTCTTTTTATGGTAAGGCAATATATGTATATATTGTCGCAATTTTCATTTTTAATATCCCCAGAATAAGAGTTGTTTATGATAAATTGAAAGAATTAATACACTCGTTCAAATGTATGTAATATATGTAGATACATTATAATTTTCCCGTAATCCATTTTCACATGAATTTTCATACCTCTAGTTCGAATCTCATTAGCCCACAACTTTTATTATACATCTTTTTACCATTTTTTTAAATAACAAGTTTACTGAAAATTTGAAGGGCCTAATGAAAAGCAATTTCAAGGTATAGTCTTATAAATAAAAATTATTTTAACTTGAAAAAAGAGTTTAATAAACATTTTCAGCATTATATTATGTGATATTTGTATAACTATTTATATGTTTTAAATGTTATTCTGTAAAAGATTTTAAAAAATTATGAGTCTACATAATTTTGAACTTGCAATAAGGGAGGATTTTTGCTAGGGAGAAACTTCAGAAAATGATGGAGTTCATTGCTTCAAGTTTTCATACTGCGTTAGTATGACCAATAATAATTTTATTCGCTTCAATATTAAGTAAACAAGTAATTGATAGCAATTATCTTGTTTTAGAGGAATTTATAAATGGTAATATTTTTCTCCTAAATATATATGTGCTAATATTTTTTGAAATTATAAATAAAAAATTTAAGAAAGTACAAATTCCCGGATCCTTAAAAAGCTTGATATTCATATTAAGTCCACCCAATTAGTTGGACTAATCAAAAATAAATAAATAATAAGGACAAAGTTAACTTAATGGTAGGTAACCTACGAACCTTAAAAAATTTAGTGAAACAGCACCAGCAGAAATATACACTTATATAAAATATGTACTTTTAAAAAGGATGTAATTTTAATTACAGTTTTAAAATTCAGTTCTTAATGAAACGTAGTCTTCTTATTCTGGTTTAAAAAGTGTTGCAAACATTTAATTAGCAATTAAATTAATAGTATTTATTATCTGAATTTATGAGAATATATGCGTGTTGTATATAATTTTAGTCAATTTTTATCTGAGATTTTACAATATTGAAGAATTAAACAACCGGTTAAAGGTGCCTACTATTTTCAAAATCCGCAATAAAACTCTAAGATATACAATAGTTAACATATTTGCTAATCTTCATAAAATAATACTGTAGTTTTTAATTACGCCTGTTAATGTTGATATTTTGATTTGCCGTCGGCTAAATTATCAGTATTTTAGTCAGAAATTGTTTTGCTATTTCAAAAATGTGATTAATTAATATATTCGAATTTCGTATCATAAACATTAGAAACATTACAATTTTTAATATACTCACATAACTAAAATGTTTGTAGACTAGAAATGTTTTTATTAAATTTTAATTGGTGAGTATTTGTTTCTTAAAATCATGTTTTTTTTAATGATTGGTTTTTTAGTATTAAATATTATATACAGAGTGAAATATATTAAAAATTATTTTAAAAATAATACATTACATATGTGAATAACAGCCATTAGGAACTAAAGAAGATGACTCCAGTTTATTTCAACTATAGACGATTATAACTAATGATGTCATGCAGTTCGCAGGCTGGAACTCTGTCGTGAATTAGATGATGTGTGTTGGTTTGTTGGTATATCAACATTTGCAAAATATAACGGTTGTAAATTTCCAAGCGGAGATTTCATCATTAATATTGGATGCAGCGGAATATCGTAAACTGTTGTAGAATTAAAGCAAGGATCCAAATTGATACAATTAGCTTCTGACCTATTATAATGCAGAAGGGGCATGTGGGTACTTCCAGTAATCGTGTGCAGCGGAGGAAGGGGTTGATGATTCATTTCAGCACTGAATATGGAACTGTGTAAGGTGGCACTATTCTGTTTTAGTGTTTCTGTTTCCAGTCTTTCGGTAATAGATTTATCGTAACTGTTAATGCCTTTTATAGACTTTGAATCAAGTTTATCGGGTGTTATTAGACTTTCAATAGTAAAAGAACGTTTTTGTCGAGATTTGTTAATAATGGTTGATCCATCCATGATTGGTGATATTACTTGGGAACTATGTAATATATTCGAGAATGTTGTATCACTATTTGTTGACATTGTTACTTGTGGATATCCTAATGATATAGCAGTAGATGCAAAATTTGTGATAGACTGCGTGTTTCCAACAGAACATTGAGTTAATTTAGCTATATTTGCTACATTAGTTAAATATAGGGAAGAGTCATTAACTAATGGTAATTCTGCTGATGTTGACGTATTTTGTGGAGTAAAAAAGAAACGATTAAGATTTGCCCATGTAGCTAGTTCTTCTTTCAAATAATCCTTATCGTGCTTGTGTAGTTTGAAGCGTTTCCGACGCCGTAGTAAGCTACCATTTTCAAACATATCAATTGCTTGTGGGTGAAGAGCCCAGTAAGCACCTTTGCCTGGCCGTTCTGGTCTTCGAGGAACCTTTATAAAGCAATCATTAAAACTGAGGTTATGCCGTAAGGAATTTTGCCAGCGTTGTGTGTTTTTCCGATAATATGGAAAACGATCAATTATAAATTTATAAATATCACTCAGAGGTAACATTTTTTCGGGTGAATTCCAAATAGCCATAGCCGTTAAGGATATATATGAATACGGGGGCTTTTGATCGCCATATGATTCCCTCGGAGGTCTTGGCATAATTCAATAATAAAAAACTGAACATTAATACCACACGGTTTTACTTATTTCGATTGAAAATGCATTTTATTGACAACAAAAACATCCACTTGTTTTATTTGTTGTGTATTATAATTTACACTTGTTCTCCGACGGCGAAATATCAAATTTAATTTTAACAACCACACGTTTAAACAACGTTTATCTCTTAACATTCATTGTGCGCGGAAATTCAAACGATTGTACGAATATCACTAAGAGCAACGAAGCCGAACTGTTAACGAAAACAAAATCTCAGACACATTGACGACAGCGAGAAAAAGTAAACACACATACACAGTTATGTGTAACGCCAATGCAACTATTCAAAAACGATTCCACGCAACCAACCAGAAACGCACAAAGTTCGATGCATCACAATACTCGTTTTTCTATGGGTTCTTATTCACACCCCCTCTGCATATGTTTTTATTAACGTACAATAAGCAAAACAAGTCCTCTATAAATAAGGTTGTATTCATTTATGTGACAGGCAAATGGATAGTTGTTTTATTCCACCCTTTAACATGTTCAAGGGAGGAGTTTCACTAGCTTAGAAATTATTAGTAAACATTTTCTTCTTTGGCATGGCTTCTTCATTATTTTTCTATTGAATAATTTTTATTAGTTTTTTTTATATTAAAAACAAAGTATTTAGTAGAATTTCATCAAGAAAAGCAACATAAAGTTTAAATTGCAGCATATGCAAATATGTTTCTACAGATGTTATCGTTATAGTTACTTCAACATAGTTTGATTACAGAAGTAACAGCTGGCTTTCGTTGTCGGTCGAATGTATAATTCTTAGAAATCAAAGAGAAGTTAATGAAATGTTTTAGGTGAAACATTTTAGTATGGGCAACCTTAAAGTACCAAAAAGGCAGAATACTTTGAAGACACCGATGTTATGGCCAATTGATTGATATTGGTCGCTGTAGTTAAATGAGAATTTAAAAATTAAAACCGGCACTTTAAAAATAATTAATATTTTGCGAAATATATGTAATATATGCATATTACATGAGTAGATTTAAGTGAGTTATATTGGGAAGCTTTTATATTTCAATTAATAAACAGAGTAAAAACTTTCAAAGTAAAAAAGACGCCTCTAAAAATTTGAACACTTAAACTTTATATTAGAGGCGCCTGTCCTAACTTTTCATATCGCATATAAATTAAAATGGTAAAAATTATATATGTATATTTTCTTACTTTTGTACCTTGTCTCAAGACTTGTAAAACTGAACTAAAACATAACCTATTCTAATACACCAAAATAGACAATTTCTTGAAGTAAAAAATATCAATGTGTGATGAATCCCATTGGAAACGAAAGATAAAGTATCAAAAATTAAGAATGTTTTCAAAGGTAATAAAAACATATACATATGTACGACTATTGCATTAACACCTTTTTGAAATAACTTTAAAATTTATGTGTATATGTGGAAATTGAAAGTATTATTTATAGTTTTAGGTTTTTATTTTTATTTGCAAAAAATAAATTCTCATTGACAAAATTTGGAGTGAACTTACTGACCCAAATACTCTGTCTTTTTTAAATTTAAAATATTATGCAGGAAATCTTATTTCGAGTTAAAACTGAAAAATCCTAACTTTCACTAAAAAATTATTTAACCCTTAGTTCTGGCTATTTTACCTTTCGTTTCTAATGAGTTTTATCTTACTAAGGATTTCATTCACTCTTTATCATTTCAAAGACTTTTTATGACTTTAGTTTTTCAATGTTATTCATAAGTGTTCGACTTACTGCCATCTTAATTAATGGGTTGAATATATCCCATGGGCTTTCTACCATATACAGTGAAACCCACCTTTGGCAAAAACTTGCCGTCGCACATAGGAGCATTTGGTCTCAAAAATTGGACAAAATTATTTTAAGTGATTTTATGAATGAAAATGCATGATTTAATATAATAATGCAATATATTAAAATAAAACAAGTAAGGAAGGGCTAATTTCGGGTGCAACCGAACATTTCATATTGAATAATTTTTGAGTAGGAGGTAGTGCCGACCATACTTTTTCTATTTTTGCTCATCCCGCATACTACTAATATGCCACATACTCAAAAAAAGGTAACTCAGTTTCATTTAGGTACCTTACATACAATCACCAATCATATGGAGCAAGGTCAAGTGGATGTCCGAAAATCTTGGTAATAGTTAATAGAGGGGGTTTTTCAAGTTTTGGCGCAATTGTATCTATTTTAAGCGCAAAGAAACACTGTTATGAATAAAACATGTTCTGCAATTTTCATTAAGTTGGCTCAAGTATTAGCGGATATATCCAGCATAAAGTCACCTGTAAGTTCTAAAATCTTTATATTCAACCCATTTTTGACAGAATGAAATACTATTGCCATAAAAGGATTCTGTGCGAATTTCAATTTCATATCTCACACAATGAACGATATTTTCGGTCAAAAGTCAGCAATTGCTCTCGGGTCCACATGTACGGTACCTAGGGGCTTGAACAGTTTTGGTTGGATTTGGATAATTATTGGTCGAAAGGTGGCTTACTTTAAGGGAATTATTATCGCAAACTTTTATTCCGTTATATTAATTAATTCTTTATTTGTGTTCTGGAAAGTGAAAGAATCAAATGGAATTTTAAATTGTTTTATATGGGGTGGTTGTAGTTTGATTTCATTCATTTTCACAGAGTAACATAGGAATATGAAAGGAATGTTATGTTCCAAATTTTGTCGAGTTCGGTCAGTCCGGTTTCGAGATATGGGATTTCACCAGAAAGTGGGCGGCGCCACACCCATTCTCCAATTTTCACACCGGCTCCGATAGAGCCCCCTTATACCATCTATATACCACCCGTACAATGTATAATTAAGCAGGATTTCAGTATTATTTTAAAAATAATAAATAAAGCAGTACTAATTTTATGCAAGTGACCAACCTAATTCAACGGGCTTTTTTTAAAGGGGGGAAAAGACGGGGAAAATGTTTAAGCTTATATGTTAAGTCGAAACCCTGTAGTTTACTAATAAACATAATTCAAAGCTCGACATCACCCGACACTATAACAAAAACACTAATTTCCAAAAAATTAAAAAAAAACCTTTTGGTTTTTTTAATGATTCATTGTTTTCCCAACAAAAACATAATACTACATTAAATAAATTAGTTTTTATATCATTAATATTAAATACATACCATGTTGTCCTGAATCCATAAAAAATATTTCCAGGAATTCACTTCACGCAATAAAAAAACACTTGCAATTTCGAGAACAATGGAGAGTTTCGCGAATAAGCACGTGTGTTCTTAACGAAGTCTAGATTCCGACTACTTGTGTGGCAATATAGCGGCCTGAAAGTCATTCATTTAATCGGTTCATTGTATAACGGTTATTTAGGTACAAAAAAAAAAAAAATCAATTTAGAGTAGCATCGCTGAAGTTTGTAATTTTCAATTTTGTCCGGTTTTTGAAGGTAAATGATCCTGTATGCGTCGGGTGAGTAAATAGCTCATTTAAAAAATTTTAAATTAATTTCTTACTCACTAATATATCATCTAAATAAAAAATTGTTTTATATCGCTGCAACAAAAGTCAATGATCTATTTAAATACATACTACATCGACAGATCCAATAACAAGAAAAGAAATAAGTATTCCACTGAAAATATAAATATCGTAAAACTAAAAATGTTGAACTGATTGCTCAAAAAACTTGGGAATTGACGATTGCGGCAAGTTTAATTGATTTTTTTTTAAGGGAACAACTGCAAATGGATCTCCAATTTTTGTAACAGATTGAAGGGTCGCTGAAAAATCTTTAACCCGACGTCATTGTTGCCGGGTATCTGATACCCGAGCGATTTTAAAATCGTAATCATTTTAAAACAAAATATCCGCGGTTATAGCCACTCACAGTAGTTGACGTCGTTGACCTATTTGAGCGTTTTAATTAATCGGTTTAGTATTGCTTCGGCTACGACTGAGTATAGACGTCTGCAAAAAGCGCGCGGGTAGGTAAGTTATACCCGGCCACAATGGCTACGTAATATACTATATATATACATATGCAGTCTGATATATTTTTTTTTATTGTTTGTTAACGAATTGCATATCGTTTTATACATCTTTACGAACCATGTCTTACGAAAGCGAACAAAGACGACTCCAGGCCCTGTTTGAAAAAGTTAGCAGTGACAATGAAGAATACAGTTCAGAGGAGGAAGATGAAGTCGACCACATATCAGAGCGAAGTCAAGGCAGTGATACGGAACAATAATGTAGCCATAATGAGCAAGAAGCAATTGTTTCAACCAGTAACCAGCAGTTTTATATTGGTAAAGACAATTCTACTAAATGGGTTTCGCAGCCACCTAGGACTAACGTTCGCACAAGGGCAGAAAATGTCATATTGGCAAAACCTGGGGTAAAGCCTATTGCACAAAATGACAAGACTGAAATAGAGTGTTGGAGACGCTTTATAACTAGTAATATTTTGGAGCAAATACTTTGTCATACTAATACCAAAATTAAAGGCAATTATCTAACAATAAACAATCAGTTCAGTATTTATTGAAAGAGACCACTGTCGATGAACTTTTAGCTTTGTTCGGCTTATTATACTTAGCCGGACTAAATCGTTCTAATCTACAAAATTTGTGTGACTTATAGCGAACCGATGGTACTGGTGTATAAATTTTTCGTACTACTATGTCTTTGCAGCGCTTTTAATTTTTACAGAGCTGTTTACGTTTCGATAGTGTGTCAACACGGCAAGAACGAAAAAAACTAGATAATCTGGCTTCGATTAGATCTATTTTTGATGAGTTTGTGTCAAACTGTAAGAATACTTATACTCGCAACGAATATGTTACAATTCACGAAAAGTTGGAAGCATTTCGCGGTAGGTGTTCGTTTCGACAATATATTCCGAATAAACTTGCAACATATGGGATAAAAATTTATGCTTTGGTTAATGCAAAAAACTTTTATACGCTCAACCTTGAAATTTATCCCGGTAAAAATCCTAATGGGCCATTTTTGCAAAGCAATAAAGCTTTCGACGTTGTAGACAGATTAGTGCAGCCTATTTCTAAAAGTAACAGAAACATTACATTCGACAATTGGTTTACGAGTGTTCCACTGATAACACATTTACAGAAAAATCATAAACTAACATCTACAGGTTCTTTATGTAAAACCAAAAAAGAAATGCCACCAAACTTTATAACTACGCGAGGACTCAGTTTGCATTCCAGAAAGATATGATGCTTATTTCCTACATGCCTAAACGGTCTCAAGTAGTGCAGGTACTGTCTTCCCTTCATCATGTCCAAAACATTGATCCAGATAGTGGTAATAAACGGAAACCAGAGATCATCACGTTTTATAATTCTACGAAAGCTGGCGTCGATGTAGTTGATGAACTCTGTTCTACCTATGATGTATCCCGAAACTCAACCCAATGACAGTATTTCATGCAGTCATGAATGTAGATGCAATAAATAGTGTAATTATTTTTCGTGAAATGCTTGAAGGGCATCTTCGCTTCCGGAAAAATATGGAAAACTTACCGAGAGGCTTACGTAAACGTATTCACGACCAAGTTGGTGAAACCATGACTTACCCTCCGAATAAAAGTTCGAAAACATATACTAGATGTAGAGACTGTCCTTCTACCAAAGATAAAAAAACTAAGCACTCCTGCAATAATTGTAACAAGCCTATTTGTATGCAACATATTGTCTCATTTTGCCAAAGTTGTGTTGATCACAATAGCGAATAACTTTGTATATAAGTTATAAATGAGCTTTGTTTTATATAGTTAATAATAATATAATATAACAAGTAAGGAAGGGCTAAGTTCGAGTGTCACCGAACACTTTATACTCTCGCATCATAAAGTGATAATCGAGATTTCATTATCCGTCATTTACATATTTTTCAAATACCGTATTTGTGTAAAGTTTTATTCCGCTATCATCATTGGTTCCTAATGTGTATATTATACAGAGAAGGCATCAGATGGAATTCAAAATAGCGTTATATTGGAAGAAGGCATGGTTGTGAACCGATTTCACCCATATTCGTACATGTCATCAGGGTGTTAAGAGAATATTATATACCGAATTTCATTAAAATCGGTGGAGTAGTTCCTGGGGTATGCTTTGTGGTCCATAAGTGGGCGACGCCACGCCCATTTTCAATTTTTAAAAAAAGCCTGGGTGCAGCTTCCTTCTGCCATTTCTTCCGTAAAATTTAGTGTTTCTGACGTTTTTTTGTCAGTCGGTTAACGCACCTTTAGTGATTTTCAACATAACCTTTGTATGGGAGGTGGGCGTGGTTATTATCCGATTTCTTCCATTTTTAAACTGTATATGGAAATGCCTGAAGGAAACGATTCTATAGGGTTTGGTTGACATAGCTATAGTAGTTTCCGAGATATTTACGTTAAACTTAGTGAGGGGCGGGGCCACGCCCACTTTTCCAAAAAAGTTACGTCCAAATATGCCCCTCCCTAATGCGATCCTTTGTGCCAAATTTCATTTTAATATCTTTATTTATGGCTTAGTTATGACACTTTATAGGTTTTCGGTTTTCGCCATTTTGTGGGCGTGGCAGTGGGCCGATTTTGCCCAGCTTCGAACTTAACCGTTTTATGGAGCCTAGAAATACGTGTATCAAGTTTCATCATGATATCTAATTTTTTACTCAAGTTACAGCTTTCACGGACGGATGGACAGACGGACGGACGGACGGACAGACAGACATCCGGATTTCAACTCTACTCGTCACCCTGCTCACTTTGGTATATATAACCCTATATCTGACTCTTTTAGTTTTAGGACTTACAAACAACAAAACTATAATACTCTCCTATAATACTCTCCTTAGCAACTTTGTTGCGAGAGTATAAAAATTGTATGTTTAGTACCAAAGTGGTAATTATTTTTGTTTTTGAGTTTAATTTTTAAGTTATGTTCTCACGATTGATCTCAGAATAAAAAGTTTTCTTTTTTTTGTTTGCTTGATTGTATTGTTGATTTTTTAATAAATAAATGTGTAATTATTATAAGTAATGTGTATTATTAGCCAGTTATTTAATGTAGCATACTAGTATTGACATAACATTGATTCAGTGTTCAGCAATGTACACGGGTAAAATACTCCCGCCCACAACGGTCAAGTTCCATTTAGTAGCCACAATGACGCCGGTTAAATTTGATAAAGCAATCGAAGCAGTTCCATATCAGGAAATTTAATTAATTTCTTCTGTTATACGTACTCTCAACTGTACTCTTTACTATTGCCATCAATAATTTTTAAGTTTTCGCCAATTATAACATCCAACCTGATGTTTGCATTTTTGGTGCATGTAGTTATTATTATCTAATGATTAAATAAATAGAAGCCAGGTTTGCCAATGTTTAATTTTTACTGCCAATTTGCTGGAAGATTTTTAATATCAGTAGGCAAAAAACTTTCCGGCTTGAAGTTATTCTAGTAACAAAAGGATTGCTGGCATTATAAAAAATCCAGAGGCTACATACTTAGATTAGTATTGCATGCAGTTTTCCAAAAACTACTTGTTTGTTTTCTAAATGCAAAAGGATTCTCACCTATTTTTACAAAGTTGTTGATGAGGCTATGTTGAAATGGATAGTAGCTACGCGTAGTGTCCGACTGATTAATCGGCATCGACATTGGCCGTTATGGGCCAAGAAAATGGGAGCTGATTCTTTACTTCTTTCCAGTGTTATTCCATGTTTTTGTTTTTTGACTAGTTTAATTTCTCTAAATATTAAGAGGGTCATCCAATGTCATAGGCCCAAAATATCTATTTCCTTTTGTTTTTTCCTAAAATTTTTTGACAAGTTTAGACTAAGGTGGAAGGAGTGGCGGACTTGGAACTTTAAATACGTTTTTCAAACTTACCTCCATCGCACACTGGTCGATTTCATAGGCGAAAAATAAAAAAAATAAAAGTTTGAAACTTACCACTTTTTGTATCAAAGCTATTTCTTAAAACACCAATAAAACTAACGGTAAATACATTTTTGCTCTTTGCCATTCGTAAGGGCTACGAAAATAGCTTAAAAATTATCTCCTATAATAAATTAAATTGCAAATACGATTTTATGTTTTATCCCCATAAATCGAAATGATAATTGATAACAAAGGTATATGTTATATAAAAAAGTGTTTTTTATGTAATAATATGTTGTTTTACTATTTTAAAACAATTGTTTTATAAGTGCCCTTTTGAGTGGTATGTTTTTCTTCATACATCGATTTAAGGTATACAAAAAGTTGTAATCCCTGTCTCGCCCTCAAATGAATCAAGTTTGTTTCTATCAGTTAATGTTTTCTAAGTCTATGCTTTTGATTTCAGCTGCAACTTTTTTCCACTTTCTTTGTTATTCATGTTATTCTACCAGGCATGCGATATAATCTTTTGTATTTATGTGCATGTATTTTCGTGCATATTTTATTGTTCTTTATGCTTTTTTTTCATCATACGTATACATATGTACATTTTGAGTTTTGGTTTTCATTTTCTCTCTTTTATCAAATGTTTGTTTTATACGTACGTTATTTAGGCACATCATATGGGTGTAAACCTATATACATATAATATTTTATTTTTGAATTTTGGTATTTAGAAAATTTGTGAAGTAATATCACTTATCACCGAAGCAAATTTAATAAAGCTTCAGTATCTACTTATTAGAAGCTTGGTTAGCAAAAAACTTGATATTAACTTTTTACCCTGCTGTGATGACATTTTAAAGGAAAAACAGTTATCCTGAGCAAATAAAGGTCTCAGAATCTGATCTTGAAGTTGAGATAAAAAAATTATTGAGCCACATTGCGTCACAAATGTAATTAATTAACGGAATGAGCCCTCTAATTACCTATTATCAATATGAATATGTGGCTTTGATGGCAATTCTGGTCAGAGCGAATATAAGCAGAAATTTGAAAATAATAATTTGGAAGACAATAGTTTATTTGTCACGGTATATGTCGCTGTATAACTGATAATAAAATCGCAAAATGATGAAGAGCACAAACAAATTTGGAAAAACTGCAGACCGACCTTCGTCTACAATACTTGCTAAACCGAATGCTTTTGAGCTTAGATCCTTTCATCACCAGTCAAAGAAACTATAATGCAAAAGTAAATAAATTTTATTAAAATCATTTTTTGATTTAGTTGACTAAGATTAAAAAAATTCTTTTTTTCATTTATTAACTTTTTTAATTTAATATAATTAATTAAAGTTTGTTACCACCAGGGGGTGTCGAAGTGGGAAACGGGAGAGGAAGACTTTGAAAAGCTTTAGCTTTTTCATTTTTATTTAGGCAGTGGAAGTATTTTTGGCCGCTGATTCCATACAAGACCGACCTTTCCTTTTTTCGCTATGTGGCGCCAAATGGATATTCCAAGCGTAGCCAGGACCTTCTCCACCTGGTCCTTCCAACGGAGTGGAGGTCTTCCTCTTCCTCTGCTTCCCCCGGCGGGTACTGCGTCGAATACTTTCAGAGTTCGAGTGTTTTCGTCCATTCGGACAACATGACCTAGCCAGCGTAGCCGCTGTCTTTTAATTCGCTGAACTATGTCAATGTCGTCGTATATTTCATACAGCTCATCGTTCCATCGAATGCGAAATTCGCCGTGGCCAACGCGCAAAGGACCATAAATCTTTCGCAGAACTTTTCTCTCGAAAACTCGCAACGTCGACTCATCAGTTGTTGTCATCGTCCAACCCTCTGCGCTGTATAGCAGGACGGGAATTATGAGTGACTTATAGAGTTTGGTTTTTGTTTGTCGAGAGAGGACTTTACTTCTCAATTGCCTACTCAGTCCGAAGCAGCACCTGTTGACAAGAGTTATCCTGCGTTGGATTTCCAGGGTGACATTGTTGGTGGTGTTTACGCTGGTTCCAAGATATACGAAACTATCTACAACTTCAAAGTTATGACTGTCAACAGTGACGTGAGAGCCAATCAATATCATCGGCCTACGGCAGCAGCTGTATACTCTTATAAGAGATTGTACCTGCTCGATTAAGTTCTGCTGCTCGAATAATTTTCTCTAGCAGCAGATTGAAGAAGTCGCACGATAGGGAGTTCATCCGACCAAATTATACAAAAAAGCTGATGCATGCTCCTTATCAGTTCTTCTCCGCCGTGTTTGAATAGCTCGTCCGGCAATCCATCGCCCCCCGCCGCTTTGTTGTTCTTCAAGCGGTTAATTGCTATTCGAACTCCTTCATGAGCGGGTAATGGAACGTCTGCTCCATCGTCATCGATTGTGGAATCGGGTTCGTCTCCTCCTGGCGTTGTACGTTCACTGTCATTCAGCAGGCTGGAGAAGTGTTCCCTCCATAATTTAGGTATGCTCTGTGCATCGGTCACTAGATCACCTTTGGGGATTATAAAAGATTATGCTCCGGTTTTCAAACCTTCTGTAAGCCGCCGCATTTTTTCGTAAAATTTTCGAGCATTACTCCTGTCGGCCAGCTTATCAAGCTCTTCATACTTACGCATTTCGGCCTCTTTCTTTTTCTGTCTGCAAATGCGTCTCGCTTCTCTTTTCAACTCTCGGACGTGTTGTTTCGCTTTCTCACTTTAGCTCGCCTTCAAATGGATGTTCTTAGGCTATCCAGAAGATACTCGGTCAAAGACCGGAAGTTGTGAGATGCTTGAGTCATATGTAAAAAAACGTTTCTGGTCACTCCCAAGTGAATGGCGACCAGAGAACTTTCGTCACCTGCTAGAACTTCTACACATGACTCCATCCTCCTTACTGTAATTAGAACAAAGAAATTCAGTTACATCTTTATTAATGAAAATGGTGTACTTCCGTTTCAGTTGCAAAAAATGTTGTTGCATCTCCCCTGCATGGTGTTCGGCGAGGAGGAGGACTTGTCTATGATGGACACTTAAAGACTGTCGCAGGGTTTCCAGCGAATTGTTGTGGGAACGGTTCCTTTTCTGCGAGCTGATCTATTTTATGGAGACCGCAGGAGGTTGCGGTGGCTTTCTTTTCTGGAAGCTTTCGTTCTCCTTCACAAATTGCGTTAAGCGTTTTATCTAATCGACATCAACCGAGGTGCCCGCAACGTGATTTTTGAAGATTTTCCCGAGTACATAAAGTGTAGTTTGATACCTGCTTTTCCTCATTCCTTACTTTGACAACTTGTGTACATTGATAGGTAGGTATGGCCGCCTTGGAGGTGGATGGTTCCATATTTAAATTCTCGGTACTTTGGCTGGTATCCTCTGTTTTTATTTCTGTCCCTATTGGTGTCCATTCACACTTCCCACAATAAACCCATGTAAAACCGACTCAATCATTCTTCATATTGTCCGAATTAGGACGTATCCCTCTTACCACATAAGAGTAATGGGCATTCCCATTTGGGATGCGCCCATTACTATTACTTGAGCCCCTCACGGCAAGGCGACCAACGTTGAAGGGCAGTGCTACCACCAAACTCATTTTGTAACAAAGAGGTGTTACAGTCCATGACGACTCAGATCTTGCAAATATTCAAAGAATCAACAGTATGGAAGAGGAGAATGTCAAAAGTTCTATAGCGGCCTACAAAGCAGACCAAAGTCCATGAAAAACTTAACTGCAAGTCCAACCCGACATAAGCCGAAAAGAATAGGTTGGCTTGGGCTATGAGAAATCGCGATCGTAAACCTCGTACAAAGAGCCGAAATTTGTGAACTGGTTCGAGGAGGGATCAAAATCTCGAAATGTAAGGACGACTGCTCTCTGCTATGGGTAAAGGAAAATATGGGTTGGTACTTGAGATAGTGGACCAGAGCTGCATTCCGATCATCGCGAAAGCGAAGGAGTTTATATAATGCCCGGTAAAACCAGCGAATTGGCTCCGGCTACTTCAAGCACTGAACCATGAGGTCCCACCTGAGACGATTTTCCTGGCCTAAAGCCACACTGATAAGGTCCAATCAGTTTATTGACGTTGGGCTTTGATTTTTCACACAGCACGCTCGATAGAACCTTATATGTGATGTTGAAGAGGTCTATCACACGGTAGTTTGCGGAGATTGGGAAGTCCCATTTTGTGAATTGGCAGGGCACACCTAAATTCCTATCGTCCGGCATGCTTTCTGCCAATCATATTCTGCAAAAAAGCTGATGCATGCTCCTTATCAGTTCTTCGCCACCGTCTTTCAATAGCTGGAACCTCGGAGCGTACGTACTTCTTAAACACTGGAGACGCGTCTATCGCAACATGATCGACCTGCTTGATGGATTTTCGATCCGGAGTCAGCCAAGTAGCTTGGTGAATTTTTCTATGTTAGAATCTAGTACTACAGACATAACTCGATAGAACACGAACGGTTTCGCTTTATCTGGAAAAGAAGGTTGCAGATCATGGTAATAGAAGATGGATGCTCCAGGAGCACGCGAACCACCAGCGGAACATACAAGGTTTAAAAATTGCAGATGAAGTGGGAGAGGGGATCTCAATACGTGCGAGATGGGATAGATGCCTGAAGTTAAAGAAAAAAACAAAAGTTAAGAAGTTAAAGACAAAACAAGAGAGAGGCCAAAATGCGTGAGAATAAAAAGATTGATAAGCTGGCTGACAGGGGTAATGCTTAAAAGTTTTACGAATAGATGCGGCCACTATTGGAAGGTTTCAAGACCGGAGCATAGTTTGTGGAACCTTCAGAGGTGATCTAGTGACCGATGCCCAGAGCATACTAGAATTATAGAGGGAACACTTCTACAGGCTGGTGCGTATCATAGCTGTAACAAGATAGTGGTTCAAGTCAATGTTAGGACCTCGGAGCGTACGCACTTCTAAAGCACTGAAGACGTGTCTGTCGCAACATGATCGATCTGCTTGGTAGATTTTCGATCTGGAGACAGCCAGGTAGCTTTAATACATCTAGTACTCTAGTTTCAGACCCCGGCGAAATCGATCAGTCTCATCCCAATTGGGAAAATTTCCTCGTGGAGGCTGAATTTTCCGACTGTTGTACCAAAGATACCTTTTTCGCCCACCCTTGTGTTAAAGTCGCCAAGCACGAGTTTGACATCGTAGCGGAGGCAGCTCTTATAGGCACGCTAGACGTTCTTGATGTATGCCGATAAATCGTTATCCTTAATGCGTTTGCAGAGGTCATCAAAGGGGGCCTCACATCCGAGGCAGTTTACTTACTTTCAATAAGGGCGTGCGTTTTTTTCGTGGCGGGCCTCAAACACAGTTTACAGCCCTGTGGAGGGGATGTTGTCTTCTCACTTAAACTCGCCTTCTCTTCAATCGGATGTTTTTGGTTACCCAGCGGACTTGGTCTAATATTATTCTAATATTCTAATGTTTCATCGCAAAAAGGGGGGAAATCTGGCCACATCTGACATTTTCCGATCCGATCACATTCCAGTTTACAAAGATACCACCAATTAATCTATATATATACATACATATATTTAAATGAAACCCGTTTTCCGTTATCACGGCATCATGCGTGTATGGCTGGACTGATTTCACTAATTCTCTTTTTGTTGTATTTGTTATTATTAGGAGAAGGTTCTTATGTAAAAAAAATTACGAAAGTTTCCGGAAAACACCTAAAACAGTCTTTTCTTTTTCACATACAAACGTTTTATTTTGTATATACATATGTACATATGTACATACATATGTAAGTAAAAATGAATGTTTGTTTGTTAGTAACGTTAAGGCTCGAGAACGGCGAAACCAATCTTCATGAAATTTTCAGAAGTTGTTCGCTGTGGATCTGGAAAGGTTCAGAAATAAAAATAAAACGTTTCATAAGAAAAAGTCGAATAATTGGAAATTTCCAAAAATTGGCTTTTTTCATACAACTCTTTTTTCTTTTGTTTTTCAATATTTTGATTTGTAAATTATTTAAATCGTTCAATTTCGGTCGCTTGCTCTTTTATTCCGGCTATTTAAAAAAAAAATTTGAAAATTATTCAGGGGAAACTTTTGTGTGTGTTCAAACGAAGTGGTCAATTACATACTGATATTTGTTACGAAGCAACGAAGAGGTACCGCTAATATCGGTCGGTGTTCTTTTTCCCATCAACGCCAAGGCACATGAACGAGTCTCCCAGGATGCGATGACGTACGTGTGGAATTATGGAGCGGGGTCAATCAGCAAGCGATCGTCACGTTGTCACAGCACGACTTTTCAAACAACAGTTACGATGTTCTTCTCTGGATGGTGGATAGTGGTTCCACCAGATCAAATTGATGAAATCATTTCTGCGGAAATTCCTGATGCAGAGAAAGATCGAGTATTAAACGAAGTGATGAAAACCAATATGGTTCATAGACTTTGCGGACACCACAATCCCACTTCGGTTTGTATGTCTAACAATACATAAATGCACGAAACACTATCCACTTGCTTTTCTTTCGGAATCGCAAACTGGAAATGATGGATATTCACTCTATCGTCGTAGCTCATCAGACGATCATACAACTTAGAGTAGTGAATATCGAAGTTGACCACATATGGATCGTACTATGTTCGCCACTGTTGTCTAATTCACATTCAAATTTCATGTCAATGTTTGATATTGTAGTTTGGTGAAATCGATCAAATATGTTTGCAAGTAAGTCGCCAAAGGATGCAACATGGCGGTTATTGGTCTTGAAGGATACGGTCGAACTGCAATAAAGCGCTTTCTAGGATATTTACTTTTGCAATTCATGAACGTTTTCCGACTGTTGTGTGTCTCGCAGTTAATTTGGAGAATGGCCAAAGAGTGTACTTCAACCCAGAGAATATAGTGCAGCTAGTGGAAACATCGCCAGCAACAAAATTACGCAGAAAGGAAAGCCAACCAGTAGATTGACATCCAGGTGTGTTCTCAAATAATGCATTTCGATGAATTTACACAATCCACCGGAAAAATGACCTTCGGTTCCTATTGGATAATGTACGCATTTCAACTTCGTTTGAGTCATTGCGTACTGTATATGGTACGGTGTGTACAATTTTTTTAGAAGCAAGACAGCAAAATATGTACGATGCGGTGCAAATGAAGTCCGCACACTTTTCGGGAAGATCATTTCGACATATCAATCTTCAAATCCGCTTCAATTATGGTATACGAACAAAAATTGCATTGTCGAAGACATTTTACTTCGCACTCGCTAAGAATTGGAAATGTGTCAATTCTGGTTGATAGTTTCGGTGGTTTAATATCAATTCCATCTATCGTTTATCAATTCATGAAAGATGAACTCATAAAGAATATTCGGACATTGGCCAAATTATCGTAACTATGGTTTCTTGAGTGCACTCACATTTTTAGCTGCCAAAAATTCTGATGTTGTTGACTTAAACTGGAAGATTTAAAGTCAAATTCCGAGAGACTTACGCTCATACAAATCGATCGATCGTCTTGACAATGAGACGATGCCGCGAATTATCAAGTGGAATTTCTAAGTGCTTTGGAGAGGCTTGCTATGACACCGCATTATTTGCGTCTCAAAGTTGGATCTGTCGTTATTATGTTTCGCAATCTTCAAGCACCAAAACTGTGTAATGCAACCCGACTGATTGTAACGTAGCTATCTTATGGAATGGGGCAGAATGCTTGACTTTACCAATTCCTCTGACCTCCAACGATTTGCCATTTCAGTTCAAACTTTTTCAGTTTTCAAAGAATTTTACAATTTTCCATATCAGCTCTAATGCATTCCGTTTCCAGTGATAATTGCATTTGAGATGAGAATCAATAGGACACAAGTTACATCCATGCTAACCCAAGAACAACAGCAAACACAGATGGTGTGAAGATAGACTGGTAGATAAGAAGATACATTTATTTAAGAAAACCGGAAGATATGTAAAATTAGGATATGAGAAGAAACACTGATCCTAAATAAATATTAAATGCAAATGCAGCCACATGATAGTAATAAAGGATAAGCAGCACTGTGGAATTTTCCTACAGATAAGAATTTTTGTAAATTATAAGATAAGTATTTTTGTAAAACTATAAAAGCAAGAAAATCTTTGAAATAAATAGACACATTTATTCTGACACTCTAAAGAGCCGGTCGGCTAAAATTGTTTCGTAATTGGCGCAGTCGGTAAACGTCCGATATAATCTTAAGATTGGTCAAACGGGTCGCTCGGATTTTCCGAAGAAAATCCACACATAAAAGAAAAAAAAAAAACAAAATCAATTTTAAAAATAAAAATAAGGCGTTTCCGAGGCCTTAAAACAGGTTTTATAAAAAAAAAGAAGAAAATTCGAACATTACCATGGCAACTATTAACAGCTCCGAGCTCCTGAAGGAAGCTTCGAGAATAAGGCCATTCAACGGAAGTGATGGTTACGACCTATCCTCATTTATAAGAGAAGTGGATGCCATACTCCGCCTCTTTAACGATAACCCATCGTTAAAGGAATTTGTTATTCACGTACGTACTAACGAAAATAAATGGAGACGCCCTGAAGGTAGTCCGACCTTTAGGAAGCACACCGATGTGGGATGACGTAAAGGAGGAACTCATCCGGAACTTCGGGGTATAGGAGAGCTACAGAAGTCTGTACCACCAGGCAATCAACGTTAAGCACTATAATGTAAGTGAATATTTTGTAAAATTAAGGGATATTTTAGATAAAACTAATATTAAGTACGAATTTGATAGTGAGAAACCCATAGCCTTTTCACCGGAAGCCAACGAGGCATTTTTTTTAAAAACCTCCCTAAACGGAATTAGTCCTCATTTGTCCTCCATAATTTTGAGTAGGGATATTAGAAAACTAAGGGAAGCTTTTTATTGCTTAGAGGATACTGGATTGATCCAGAAAAATAAAAATAAATATAGTAACTATGGGCAGCGTTATTACCCCTCACAAAATAATTACGATTCAAACAATAGGGTACATGCTAGTAATCCTCAGCCTTCTTTTCCAATGCAACAACGTTTTTGGGGAAATAATAGTAGAATGAATAATAACAATATTAACCCACAACAAGCATCACGAAATAGCTATTCACAACAAAGTAGGAATAGCATTAGAAGTCAAAAGCGTGTGCCCATGGAAGTAGACCATATGGATTACAATCAGGGCGAAAATTTTTCGGTCACCAGCCCGGGGGAGGAGCTACCAATAGTAGAACTAACTATAGGTAGAAATAGATTGAAGTGTTTAATCGACACCGGTTCAACAACTTCAGTTTTAAATAGTAAAGTATATTTAGGATTTAGGAAAAATATATTAGAAAATCCCATTAGATTAAAAACAATGAGTGGTGAATTTTTCATTACTGAAGAAGTGAAAACTCCATTGCCTACGGAATTCAATAGTGAAAACTTCGTGCATTGGCATTTAACACCATTTTTTTAATAGAAAATTCGACTGCTTTAAAAGGGCAGAATATTTTGAGACCATTAAATGCAATAATTAATTTTGAAAAAAATACATTTATATTAATGGCAATAAAATTCAATTTTTAAATCTATGCCCGTTTGTTAAGGAAGAAATTCATTCAATTGAACCAATTGAGAAAGACTTTTCAATCCTAGAAAGGCCCGATATGAATACTGTAGAAAGGAAAATGTTAAAGGAAATACTACGGAAAAATAATGACCTTATATTTAGAGAAAATGAACAGCTAACCCATGCTCATGAAGTACAACATGAAATCGTTACAACAACTGAAAAGCCTATATATTCAAAAATTTATAAATACCCTCAAATACACGAGGAGGAGATAACCAAACAAATTAAAGAAATGCAGGACCAGGCAATAATTAAAGAAAGCTGCTCCCCATACAATTCACCACTTTGGATTGTCCCAAAGAAAATGGATAATTCTGGTAAAAATAAATGGAGAATAGTAATAGATTACAGGGCTCTAAATGAAATAACTATATCTGAAAAATTCCCAATTCCAAATACAGATGGCATATCTGGAAAATTAGGTCAAGCAACATATTTTACGACAATTGATCTAGCCAAAGGTTTCCATCAAATTCTTATAAATGAATGTGATAGGAAAAAAACTGCATTTTCTACACCGTTAGGTCATTATGAATTCATAAGAATGCCATTTGGTCTAAAGAACGGCCCAGCCACTTTCCAAAGATTAATGAACTCTGTCTTAAGAGAATACATTAATAAAATATGCGTTGTTTATTTACTACTACTACTGAATATCTTGGTCACATTTTAACTACAGAAGGATTTAAACCGAATCCTAATAAAATAGAAGCAATTCAAAAATTAAAGCTTCCTGAAACAGTGAAGCAAATTAAATCTTTCTTAGGAGCAACAGGATATTATAGGAAATTCATTAAAAATTACGCTAAAATTGCTACTGGCATGACAAAATTTCTTAAAAAGGTAGTTCGTATTAATATTAAAGATCAACAATTTATAGCCGCTTTTTATACACTAAAAAGACTTTTAGTTAACGATCCAATATTAAAATATCCCAATTTCGAAAAGAAATTTAAAGTTGCAACTGATGCTAGCAATTTTGCAATTGGTGCCGTATTAATGCAAGATGGCCATCCCATTTGCTATGCTAGCAGGACACTTAATGAACACGAGAAGAAATATAGCACAACAGAAAAGGAACTCTTAGCCATCGTTTGGGCAGTTAATTATTTTAGACCCTACATTTATGGTAGGCAATTCGATCTTTTAACAGATCATTTACCACTTAAGTGGTTACTAACAAAATATAAAGGAAAAGACATAAATCCTCGATTACAAAGGTGGCTTCTGAAACTTGGAGAATACGATATATGTATTCAATATATAAAAGGCAAAGAAAATACATTGGCCGACTTTCTTAGCAGATTAGATGTAGATTCTGGAGAAAACTGCCTCATAAATCAAACTTCTGAAGAAGATGATAACATGAGTACAGCAGCTACAATTCACTCTCAAGTAGAAGAATTAAATGACCATATCCCTACACTTGAATCTGTCATCAATCGTTTTCAGACTCAAATTATTTTATGTGAACATAAAGTAAGAGACACTGAAAAAATAGGTAAAAATCTGAAGATTTACATAAGCCAAGATGACATTAATAGCTAATACATGGTAGACATCTTAAGGACACATGTTAAAACAAAAAAAGCGGGAATTTTTTCAGAAATAGCTGACTCCAAATACAACAAAGTTCAACTAAAATTAATCGAAATATTTGGCAATAGTATCAAATTCTTTAAATGTTTATTTCATGCCAAAGACTTATCAGATGAAACAGAGGCATATCGGTACATTTCAAAGTACCACAAATATGAAACTGGGCATGCTGGCATAAATGACAAGTAAGGAAGGGCTAAGTTCGGGTGTCACCGAACATTTTATACTCTCGCATGGTAAAGTGATAATCGAGATTTCATTATACGTCATTTACATATTTTTCAAATACCGTATTTTTGTAAAGTTTTATTCCGCTATCATCATTGGTTCCTAATGTTTATACTCGTATTATACAGAGAAGGCATCAAATGGAATTCAAAATAGCTTTATATTGGAAGAAGGCGTGGTTGCGAACCGATTTCACCCATATTTCGTACATGTCATCAGGGTGTTAAGAAAATATTATATACCGAATTTCATTGAAATCGGTCTAGTAGCTCCTGAGATATGGTTCTTGGTCCATAAGTGGGCGGCGCCACGCCCATTTTCAATTTTTAAAAAAAGCCTGGGTGTAGCTTCCTTCTGCCACTTCTTCCGTAAAATTTAGTGTTTCTGACGTTTTTTGTTAGTCGGTGAACGCACTTTTAGTGATTTTGAACATAACCTTTGTATGGGAGGTGGGCGTAGTTATTATCCGATTTCTTCCATTTTTGAACTGTATATGGAAATGCCTGAAGAAAACGACTTTGTAGACTTTGGTTGACATAGCTATAGTAGTTTCCGAGATATGTACAAAAAACTTAGTAGGGGGCGGGGCCACGCCCACTTTTCCAAAACAATTGCGTCCAAATATGCCCCTCCCTAATGCGATCTTTTGTGCCAAATTTCACTTTAATATCTTTATTTATGGCTTAGTTATGACACTTTATAGGTTTTCGGTTTCCGCCATTTTGTGGGCGTGGCAGTGAGCCGATTTTGCCCATCTTCGAACTTAACCTTCTTATGGAGCCAAGGAATACGTGTACCAAGTTTCATCATGATATCTCAATTTTTACTCAAGTTACAGCTTGCACGGACGGACGGACGGACAGACGGACGGACGGACAGACAGACATCCGGATTTCGACTCTACTCGTCGCCCTGATCACTTTGGTATATATAACCCTATATCTGACTCTTTTAGTTTTAGGACTTACAAACAACCGTTATGTGAACAAAACTATAATACTCTCGTTAGCAACATTGTTGCGAGAGTATAAAAATATATAAACAATTGCGATATATGTAATAAAGTAAAGTATGACAGAAATTCGTTGAAACCTAAGTTTCACATAACACAAACTCCTACTGAAATTAATGATATTGTTCATGTTGATACTTTTACATTCCTAAAGCAAACTTTCATGACAACTATAGATAAATTCTCAAAATTTGCAATGGCATTGCCTTTGGAAAACAGAAATAGTTTGACTCTTGTTGAAAAACTTAGACAATATGTTTCTATTAAAGGAAAGCCAAGAAAAATTATAGCTGATAATGAAATATAGATGTTCATTTTACCAAGCCAAATAGTCATACAAGGAATTCGGATATAGAACGTTTTCATAATACTATTAGCGAAAAACTTACGAGTTGCTGAATTAGAATATATGTAGGACTCTCTCAGTTCAAGAAAAAATGTTTAGATGTATCGAATTTTATAACAAATCGATTCATTCGGTAATTAAGGAAAGACCAATTTACATAGAAAATGGGAAAGTAAATAAAGAAATAATATTCAAAAAATTAAAAGAAACAAAAGAAAACGATATTAAAAAACTTAATGAAAAAAGAGAAAATGTTGTAACAAATAAAGAAGAATCATTTGTTAAGAATTATGTGGCAGTACGTCATAAGAGCGCACCACGATATAGGAAGCTTAAACTAGATAATGTACATATAACTAATATTAAAAGAGAAAATAAATTTGCAGATCAACTGGACACTAATATTTTTGATACTAATGACAATGGCTCCAACAGCAATGTCCATTTTAACCATCCAACCGATTCATGAAAACAGCGGATATGTGGAAATTAGTACATCCAAAATGGAAATTGTAGTTTCATCAGAATTTATAATACACGCCATAGACCCTTATGAAATTTTATATTTAATTAACAACATGACTTTTAATACAAATCTCTTGAGGCCATTACATCGCGATTTACTTAGGAATGAACTCTTAATCCTTAAAACAAAAGTCAAAACCTTAATACCTAAATCTAGTGGGAATAGGCATAAAAGAGGATTATTTAATTTGGTTGGGACAATGCATAAATATTTATTTGGAACAATGGATGACATAGATAGAAAGGATATTGAGGTTCACTTAAAGGTGATTGATCCAAATATGCACAATTCTATTACAACCTTAAACCAACAAGTTAAAATAAATACATATTTTGAAAAAACATTTAAATATTTAAAAACAACAATAGGACAAGACAGGGAAAAAATACTAGATTATGAAAGAGGAAATGATAAAATTCAAAAGGATGCTGCATTAAACAACATGTTTAACGAGCAAATCTTAAGAATACATGTCCTTAAAGAAAAAATCGATCATATTCAAGATAGCATTGCAGCCGCCAAACATGGATTATTACATCCAGGAATTTTGACAAGTGAAGAAGTTGATATATATGAAATAGACCTATTTAAGTTGCAACATTTAAAAATGTGCGCAATTCAGTATGCAGAAAAACTGCTCCTTTTAATAGTAAAAGTACCACGAAATTTTTGCACAGTTCAATTAAAAGTTATTCAGCCCATTTCAAATGAACAAATGAGAGAAATTACTTCCACTTCAGAAACAGTTTTTAATTACTATAATAAAACTTATACATATGAAAAAGACAAAACACTTAATGAATTAAAAACTTCAAAACATTGTATTTTTACAAAAACATGTCTATTAATTAAGAACGAAGTAACAGAAATAATTGAAATTGACGATGAAGCATTAATATTAAAAAATTTGAAAAATACTAAGCTAGTACAAGACTGTGATCACAGGAAAGTAATACTGGAAGGAAATTATTTAATACACTACCAAAATTGTACACTAGAAATTAACAATCAAATTTTCTCTAATAAGGTAAAAATATTCCAACAAAGATTTTACTTTCCTGTAAATGAAGAAACTAATTTTACAAATAAAATTTCATTTGAAGAAATGAGACTGGAACATTTAAAGAGCATAGAAAAAATAAAAGAACTTAAGTACCATAAGAATATTAATTATTCAATTTCATTTGTAATTTTTATGATTATTTTACTTTTAATAATCCTTCTCTTGTATATGTTAAGAAAACAACAAGTAAGGAAGGGCTAAGTTCGGGTGTCACCGAACATTTTATACTCTCGCATGATCAAGTGATAATCGAGATTTCATTATACGTCATTTACATATTTTTCAAATACCGTATTTTTGTAAAGTTTTATTCCGCTATCATCATTGGTTCCTAATGTATATACTCGTATTATACAGAGAAGGCATCAGATGGAATTCAAAATAGCGTTATATTGGAAGAAGGCGTGGTTGTGAACCGATTTCACCTATATTTCGTACATGTCATCAGGGTGTTAAGAAAATATTATATACCGAATTTCATTGAAATCGGTCTAGTAGTTCCTGAGATATGGTTTTTGGTCCATAAGTGGGCGAGGCCATGCCCATTTTCAATTTTTAAAAAAAGCCTGGGTGCAGCTTCCTTCTGCAATTTCTTCCGTAAAATTTAGTGATTCTAACGTTTTTTGTTAGTCCGTTAACGCACTTTTAGTGATTTTCAACGTAACCTTTGTATGGGAGGTGGGCGTGGTTATTATCCGATTTCTTCCATTTTTGAACTGTATTTGGAAATGCCTGAAGAAAACGACTCTGTAGAGTTTGGTTGACATAGCTATAGTAGTTTCCGAGACATGTACAAAAAACTTAGTAGGGGGCGGGGCCACGCCCACTTTTCCAAAAAAATTACGTCCAAATATGCCCCTCCCTAATGCGATCCCTTGTGCCAAATTTCACTTTAATATCTTCATCTATGGCTTAGTTATGTCACTTTATAGGTTTTCGGTTTCCGCCATTTTGTGGGCGTGGCAGTGGGCCGATTTTGCCCATCTTCGAACTTAACCTTCTTATGGAGCCAAGGAATACGTGTACCAAGTTTCATCATGATATCTCAATTTTTACTCAAGTTACAGCTTGCACGGACGGACAGACAGACATCCGGATTTCGACTCTACTCGTCACCCTGATCACTTTGGTATATAACAAACTTACAAACAACCGTTATGTGAACAAAACTATAATACTCTCCTTAGCAACATTGTTGCGCGAGTATAAAAACAAATGCGACTAAGGGGGAGGAGTTACATCCCATGCTAACCCAAGAACAACAGCAAACACAGATGGTGTGAAGATAGACTGGTAGATAAGATACATTTATTTAAGAAAACCGGAAGATATGTAAAATTAGGATATGAGAAGAAACACTGATCCTAAATAAATATTAAATGCAAATGCAGCCACTTGATAGTAATAAGTTACATCCCATGCTAACCCAAGAACAACAGCAAACACAGATGGAGTGAAGATAGTATGGTAGATAAGAAGATACATTTATTTAAGAAAACCAGAAGATATGTAAAATTAGGATATGAGAAGAAACACTGATCCTAAATATATATTAAATGCAAATGCAGCCACATGATAGTAATAAAGGATAAGCAGCACTGTGGAATTTTCCTACAGATAAGACTTTTTGTAAATTAGAAGATAAGTATTTTTGTAAAACTATAAAAGCAAGAAAATCTTTGAAATAAATAGACACGTTTATTCTGACACTCTAAAGAGCCGGTCGTCTAAAATTGTTTCGTAATTCACACGGATAGTCGCTAAAAGTGTGTGGCATAAATTTGGAAATGCTATGTTTTTCACACGGCCGGATATAAGTGGCGTGCTCACGAGTTGGAAAACCATCTTCTCTGTACATTAACGCACCGAAACAGAAACAAAAAAATATTGCTTATCAAGCTTCGTTACATTGAAAAAATTTGAAAAAATCGAAAATAAATGACTTTCAACACAATATAAATTCAACTTTCTTTTCATTTCAAAACACATAATTTCAGGCAGGACACCGGCTGCCGGGTCAGTAACATACAATTAATGGATACAACTTCGCATGAATAATACCTTTGTAAATTTTATCTGACCAAAACTTCACCAAAGCGGCCAGTATGTTAATTATCGTAATAAAATTGAGGGAGTGTATTTTACTAATAACAGTGTGTCTTTGTGTCTGCGGTTGATAAAATTAATCGAAAACTGGATTTAGATCCCATGACTTTACTCCGTATGACTGCTAATTGTATGTGAGGTACTGATTAAACCCAGGGAAATTTTTTATAGTATGTTAATAGTATGTAGGAGCGGCAAAAATTTATGAAATCGGGTTGATACATACTAAAGTCTATACTTAATATAAAGTTTTGCCAACACCTGAAGTAATTTTCCGCTTTTTTATATCTGCAAGTTGTAAGAGTATAAAATGTTCAGTTACACCCGAACTCTTATTTGAACTCTGTAATTACTTCCATGTGTACGCTCCATATAATGATTTTATATGTATGTTTACTTAAGATATAAATTCATATATATAATAAATATCTCACTTCCGCTTTTTTGCTCTTTATTCAACGCTTTATAAAAATTGTTACAGTGATCAATTCGATAACTTAGAGTAGTGACAACTTTACACCAACAAGGGCGTTCGCCATGGATAGGAACAGGTGGTAATCATTTGGCGCTATGTCCGAGCTATATGGTGGATGCGATAAAACCTCCCATCTGAGCTCCTGAAGCTTCTGACGAGTCATCGACGAAGTCTGTAGTCTGGCGTTGTCCTAGTGGCTAATTCTGGACGCTTCTGGTCGATCGCCTGCTTACAGCGGTCCAGTTGTTCGCAGTAGATGGTAGAATTAAGATTCTGGCCATATGGGAGCAGCTCATAGTGTATGATTCCCTCCAATCCCACCAAACACGCAGCAAAGCCTTCCTGGCCTTCGACCACGAGCGTTTTCGCTTGATACTGTCATATGTGATTCATTTTTCGTCGCCAGTCACCAATCGCTTCAAAAATGGGTCGAGTTCGTTCTGTTTCAGCAGCATATCGCAGGCGTTGCGTCAAATCATGCGGTACCCAAACAACAAGTTTTTTTTGTGTGTCCAGCCTTCTGCAGATAGATTTAAAATAGTTTGGTGGCTAACTTCCATCATCTGGGCGATGTCACGAGATGTCACATGCCGATCTAAGTCGATGTTTTCCATGATTAGATCGGTATTCGTCGTCACAGGTCTCCCGCCGGCTGGCTTATCCATGGTGTCGTTTTCACCCGCTCTGAATCGTCGAAACCGTTCCTCTGCAGTTCGAAGTGATAGAGTAACATCACCCAAAACACCATTAATCTCACGGAACGTTTATCTAGCGGATTTGCCTTTAACGAAGGAAAACTTTAAAATAGCACGAATTTCGGCGTTAGTGAACTCCATGTTTACACGTCTATAACTGTTGAACTCAATACCCAAAGTAATCATGCATAGCGTCGTTATGCATAGCCGCGAAATTCAAAAGACATTTTATATATTTGACGCTGTGAAAATGCTGCCCAATCGAAAAATAGCATAAGTCTGTTTTCAATAATGAAGCATTAGAAAATGAATAAAAGTGTCAACATAGCCGACATTGTCTCTAAATGTCGATTCATAGAAATTTTAACAACAGCGCACCGGTCGTTTCTTCTTTTTGCAATGTGACGTCAATTGAAGATTCCAAGCGAAGCCAGGTCCTTCTCCACTTGGTCTTTCCAACGGAGTGGAGGTCTTCTGAAGTACCGAAATTACTTCCTCTTAGCAAGGTTTGTTAAGTTGAGTGTGTTACCACCCCCACTTTAAACAATGTTTCAGCCAACAGGTGTAACTTTTTACCGGGATCGCCTGTAGCAAATTATAGTTCGGTATCTTAATTCAGTTAATAGCGTTTTGTGAGCGTGACATGAGTCCGATAACACCCATCTTCAACAGCGACCACCCTTGTTTGACAGGTACATATGTATTAGTTCGTAAATATACATATCAAAACTTTTACTTAAATTATTAATATTTATTATTATTATTTTTAATTAATTATCGGTCGCACAAACAGAAGTAACATATAGTATGTACATACATACATACATACATACATGTGAAGCTAATAAAAACGATTATGAACAAGTAAGGAGGGGATAAGTTAAGATTAACATTTCATTCTCTTGCGATGGTAAAACTTTATATTAAACAAGTAAGTAATGCTAAGTTCGGGTACAACCGAACTTTTTATACTCTCGCAACGTGCACTAATCAAAGACAAGGAAATACTTTAAGGTGTAAAACGTCAGCCAAAGGATCGAAATCCAAGTAATTTTACAAATATAACTCATACATTGACCGACTTGTTCGGCATAAAGTTTGTTAGAAAATCATTATGTGCAGTATATGGGAGTTGGGGTAGTATTGACCCAATTATTATTTTGCCCCAATACCACCTACTATTAACATGCCACACCAAAAACCTAAAAAACTAAAAGTAAAGACAGCCGGATGTTCGAAAATCCTGATATTAGTTATATAGGGACTAGGTCAAGTTTTCGTTCAAATTTATCTATTTTAGACACAAAGTTACATTGCTGTGAGTAAGACACGCTCTCACATTTTCATTGATATAACTCTCATATTGGCCGACAAATGCGGAACAAAGTCATACGGAAATTCAAAAATCTTTATATTAGAAAGATGGGGGATAAGAGCAGTATTGTTCTAAGGCAACCCATTTTTAACATGCAGATACACCATTGTCAGAGAAGGATTATCTCTGAATTTCAATTATATAGCTCACACATTGATTAATGTTTTACTGTGGTCCAAATATTCTGTACATAGGGACTTCAAGATTTTCTGTTGGATTCGTACAATTTTTGGTCATTTTTTTATTCGAGCAAAGTTATATTCGTTATAATGTATTAATTGTTTCTTGATTTGTGTACTGGAAATTGAAAGATTCAAATAAAATTAAATAAAGGCTATATGCGATATGTGGGTGGTTGTAGTCCGATTTCGCCATTCTCGTACTACAACATGCAAATAAGAGAAGAATACCACGTGCAAAATTTTGTTGAAATCGGTCGCTTGGGTCCCTGGACATGGGATTTCACCAAGCAGTGCCACACCCAGCGTCCACTTTTCACACCAACTTCCTCTCATACCATATCGGATATAAAACTTAATATCTCTGGTGTATTTAGTTATTGATTTATTGCGGTTTAAATAGTTTTATACAGCAACGTTATATAGGGAGTGAGCGGGGTTATCTTCCGATTTCATTCGTTTTCAGACGGTAGGAGTTCGTATAATATATTATTATTAGAGGGCGGAGCCACGCCCGCTTTCTTAAAAAGTTTTCCCATAGTTGTACTTCGCCACCGGGAACCCCTCTGCAAAATCACATTTATATATCTTAATTTTGTGCTTAGTTATGACACTATAACGGTTTTCGGTGGGAGGAGTGCATATACCGGTTTTGTAAGAAACTATTAAATGTGCGACAAATAAAAAGTAAATGTATCAGATATGTATATTAAATTTTTCACCACAAAAGAGGACATTACAAGAAGGGGGGCGAAAATTGCACTATGGATATCTCAAGACCTACTCGACCAAATTTAGTGTGTAATATTTTGGATTAAGTCATGTATAGAAGTTCACGCAAATGAGGAAAGTTCTCTGATCGCCATTCACTTGGGAGTGGCCAGAAACGATTCTTTTACATATGACTCAAGCAGCTCACGACTTCCGGTCTTTGACCAAGTATCCTCTGGCTAGCCTAAGAACATCCGTTTGAAGGCCAGCTAAAGTGAGAAGGCGAAACATCCCCTACATAGGGTTGTGCGCTAGGTTTGGGACCCGCCACGTAAAAAAACATCCCCCATGAAAAGTAGCAACCAGCATAGGATGAGAGACCCCCCTTTCGATGTTGACCATGCCAAACGAAATAAGGACTTCGAATTGAAGGCATGCACCCGGAATATCCGGTCTCTTAAATTTGGAAATGCTATGTTTTTCACACGGCCGGATATATGTAAGTGGCGTGCTCACGAGTTGGAAAACCATCTTCTCTGTACATTTACGCACCGAAACAGAAACAAAAAAATATTGTTTATCAAGCTTCGTTACATTGAAAAAATTTGAAAAAATCGAAAATAAATGACTTTCAACACAATATAAATTCAACTTTCTTTTCATTTCAAAACACATAATTTCAGGCAGGACACCGGCTGCCGGGTCAGTAACATACAATTAATGGATACAACTTCGCATGAATAACACCTTTGTAAATTTTATCTGACCAAAACTTCACCAAAGCGGCCAGTATGTTAATTATCGTAATAAAATTGAGGGAGTGTATTTTACTAATAACAGTGTGTCTTTGTGTCTGCGGTTGATAAAATTAATCGAAAACTGGATTTAGATCCCATGACTTTACTCCGTATGATCGCTAATTGTATGTGAGGTACTGATTAAACCCAGGGAAATTTTTTATAGTATGTTAATAGTATGTAGGAGCGGCAAAAATTTATGAAATCGGGTTGATACATACTAAAGTCTATACTTAATATAAAGTTTTGCCAACACCTGAAGTAATTTTCCGCTTTTTTATATCTGCAAGTTGTAAGAGTATAAAATGTTCAGTTACACCCGAACTCTTATTTGAACTCTGTAATTACTTCCATGTGTACGCTCCATATAATGATTTTATATGTATGTTTACTTAAGATATAAATTCATATATATAATAAATATCTCACTTCCGCTTTTTTGCTCTTTATTCAACGCTTTATAAAAATTGTTACAGTGATCAATTCGATAACTTAGAGTAGTGACAACTTTACACCAACAAGGGCGTTCGCCATGGATAGGAACAGGTGGTAATCATTTGGCGCTATGTCCGAGCTATATGGTGGATGCGATAAAACCTCCCATCTGAGCTCCTGAAGCTTCTGACGAGTCATCGACGAAGTCTGTAGTCTGGCGTTGTCCTAGTGGCTAATTCTGGACGCTTCTGGTCGATCGCCTGCTTACAGCGGTCCAGTTGTTCGCAGTAGATGGTAGAATTAAGATTCTGGCCATATGGGAGCAGCTCATAGTGTATGATTCCCTCCAATCCCACCAAACACGCAGCAAAGCCTTCCTGGCCTTCGACCACGAGCGTTTTCGCTTGATACTGTCATATGTGATTCATTTTTCGTCGCCAGTCACCAATCGCTTCAAAAATGGGTCGAGTTCGTTCTGTTTCAGCAGCATATCGCAGGCGTTGCGTCAAATCATGCGGTACCCAAACAACAAGTTTTTTTTGTGTGTCCAGCCTTCTGCAGATAGATTTAAAATAGTTTGGTGGCTAACTTCCATCATCTGGGCGATGTCACGAGATGTCACATGCCGATCTAAGTCGATGTTTTCCATGATTAGATCGGTATTCGTCGTCACAGGTCTCCCGCCGGCTGGCTTATCCATGGTGTCGTTTTCACCCGCTCTGAATCGTCGAAACCGTTCCTCCGCAGTTCGAAGTGATAGAGTAACATCACCCAAAACACCATTAATCTCACGGAACGTTTATCTAGCGGATTTGCCTTTAACGAAGGAAAACTTTAAAATAGCACGAATTTCGGCGTTAGTGAACTCCATGTTTACACGTCTATAACTGTTGAACTCAATACCCAAAGTAATCATGCATAGCGTCGTTATGCATAGCCGCGAAATTCAAAAGACATTTTATATATTTGACGCTGTGAAAATGCTGCCCAATCGAAAAATAGCATAAGTCTGTTTTCAATAATGAAGCATTAGAAAATGAATAAAAGTGTCAACATAGCCGACATTGTCTCTAAATGTCGATTCATCGAAATTTTAACAACAGCGCACCGGTCGTTTCTTCTTTTTGCAATGTGACGTCAATTGAAGATTCCAAGCGAAGCCAGGTCCTTCTCCACTTGGTCTTTCCAACGGAGTGGAGGTCTTCTGAAGTACCGAAATTACTTCCTCTTAGCAAGGTTTGTTAAGTTGAGTGTGTTACCACCCCCACTTTAAACAATGTTTCAGCCAACAGGTGTAACTTTGTTACCGGGATCGCCTGTAGCAAATTATAGTTCGGTATCTTAATTCAGTTAATAGCGTTTTGTGAGCGTGACATGAGTCCGATAACACCCATCTTCAACAGCGACCACCCTTGTTTGACAGGTACATATGTATTAGTTCGTAAATATACATATCAAAACTTTTACTTAAATTATTAATATTTATTATTATTATTTTTAATTAATTATCGGTCGCACAAACAGAAGTAACATATAGTATGTACATACATACATACATACATACATGTGAAGCTAATAAAAACGATTATGAACAAGTAAGGAGGGGATAAGTTAAGATTAACATTTCATTCTCTTGCGATGGTAAAACTTTATATTAAACAAGTAAGTAATGCTAAGTTCGGGTACAACCGAACTTTTTATACTCTCGCAACGTGCACTAATCAAAGACAAGGAAATACTTTAAGGTGTAAAACGTCAGCCAAAGGATCGAAATCCAAGTAATTTTACAAATATAACTCATACATTGACCGACTTGTTCGGCATAAAGTTTGTTAGAAAATCATTATGTGCAGTATATGGGAGTTGGGGTAGTATTGACCCAATTATTATTTTGCCCCAATACCACCTACTATTAACATGCCACACCAAAAACCTAAAAAACTAAAAGTAAAGACAGCCGGATGTTCGAAAATCCTGATATTAGTTATATAGGGACTAGGTCAAGTTTTCGTTCAAATTTATCTATTTTAGACACAAAGTTACATTGCTGTGAGTAAGACACGCTCTCACATTTTCATTGATATAACTCTCATATTGGCCGACAAATGCGGAACAAAGTCATACGGAAATTCAAAAATCTTTATATTAGAAAGATGGGGGATAAGAGCAGTATTGTTCTAAGGCAACCCATTTTTAACATGCAGATACACCATTGTCAGAGAAGGATTATCTCTGAATTTCAATTATATAGCTCACACATTGATTAATGTTTTACTGTGGTCCAAATATTCTGTACATAGGGACTTCAAGATTTTCTGTTGGATTCGTACAATTTTTGGTCATTTTTTTATTCGAGCAAATTTATATTCGTTATAATGTATTAATTGTTTCTTGATTTGTGTACTGGAAATTGAAAGATTCAAATAAAATTAAATAAAGGCTATATGCGATATGTGGGTGGTTGTAGTCCGATTTCGCCATTCTCGTACTACAACATGCAAATAAGAGAAGAATACCACGTGCAAAATTTTGTTGAAATCGGTCGCTTGGGTCCCTGGACATGGGATTTCACCAAGCAGTGCCACACCCAGCGTCCACTTTTCACACCAACTTCCTCTCATACCATATCGGATATAAAACTTAATATCTCTGGTGTATTTAGTTATTGATTTATTGCGGTTTAAATAGTTTTATACAGCAACGTTATATAGGGAGTGAGCGGGGTTATCTTCCGATTTCATTCGTTTTCAGACGGTAGGAGTTCGTATAATATATTATTATTAGAGGGCGGAGCCACGCCCGCTTTCTTAAAAAGTTTTCCCATAGTTGTACTTCGCCACCGGGAACCCCTCTGCAAAATCACATTTATATATCTTAATTTTGTGCTTAGTAATGACACTATAACGGTTTTCGGTGGGAGGAGTGCATATACCGGTTTTGTAAGAAACTATTAAATGTGCGACAAATAAAAAGTAAATGTATCAGATATGTATATTAAATTTTTCACCACAAAAGAGGACATTACAGGAAGGGGGGCGAAAATTGCACTATAGATATCTCAAGACCTACTCGACCAAATTTAGTGTGTAATATTTTGGATTAAGTCATGTATAGAAGTTCACGCAAGTGAGGAAAGTTCTCTGATCGCCATTCACTTGGGAGTGGCCAGAAACGATTCTTTTACATATGACTCAAGCAGCTCACGACATCCGGTCTTTGACCAAGTATCCTCTGGCTAGCCTAAGAACATCCGTTTGAAGGCCAGCTAAAGTGAGAAGGCGAAACATCCCCTACATAGCGTTGTGCGCTAGGTTTGGGACCCGCCACGTAAAAAAACATCCCCCATGAAAAGTAGCAACCAGCATAGGATGAGAGACCCCCCTTTCGATGTCGACCATGCCAAACGAAATAAGGACTTCGAATTGAGGGCATGCACCTGGAATATCCGGTCTCTTAAGTGGTAAGGTGCCACTGCCAAGCTAGTTGATGTCCTCACGAAAATAAAGGCTGACATCATCGCCGTCCAAAAAATGCGGTGGACGGGACAAGGACAGAGACGTGTAGGTCCGTATGGCATTTTCTACAGTGGCCATATAAAGGAGCCCAAGTCTGGTGTTGGATTCGTGGTGGGAGAGAGACTCCGTCGCCGAGTACTATCATTCACTCCGGTGAATGAACGTCTAGCCACAATCCGCATCAAAGCGAGGTTCTTCAAAATATCGGTGACGATGTGACCAAATATGCCTTCTATGAGCGCTTGGAGCGCGCTTATGAGAGCTGCCCCCGCCACGATGTCAAACTCGGCCTTGGCGACTTTAACGCCAGGGTGGGCAAAGAAAGTATGTTTGGCACTACGGTCGGTAAACTCAGCCTCCACGGCGAAACATCCCCAAACGGGCTGAGTCTGATCGACTTCGCCGGGCCCAAAATATGGTTATCTGTGGTACTAGATTCCAGCACAACAAAATACATCAAGCTACCTGGCTGTCTCCGGATCGAAAAGCCAACAACCAGATCGACCATGTTGTGATAGACGGAAGACACGTCTCCAGTGTTCTAGACGTGCGTACGCTCCTAACATCGACCCGGACCACTTCAAGACTCGCACCCACCTCTGTGCAGCAAAAAGCACACGTCAAGAAACAAAAGGAAGGTTCGATGTCGAGAAACTGCAATCACAACAGACAGCCGAACGATTTGCTACTCGGCTTGAACTCTTGCTATCTGTGAGCACTCGTCAACAATTCGGTATAAGGGAACTATGGGACGGCCTTTCAAACTCCTTACGTACAGCTGAAACTGAAACCATTGGTTTTCGGAAAGTGCAAAAGCTGTTACGTGGAGGAGTGCCGCGTGCGGGATGGGATAGATACCGAGAGTTGAAGAGGGATTTACAGACAGAAAAAGAAAGGGGCCGAAATGCGTGAGTACGAAGAGCTTGACAAGCTGGCCGACAGGGGTACTGCTCGAAAATTCTACGAAAAAATGCGGCGGATTACAGAAGGTTTCAAAACCGGAGCATACTCTTGTAGAATCCCCAAAGGTGATCTAGTCACCGATGCCCAGAGCATACTTAAATTATAGAGGAAACACTTCTCCAGCCTGCAGAATGCCGGCCGAGCTATTCGAACACGGAGGCGAGGAACTGAGAAGGAGCATGCATCAGCTTCTTTGTAAAATATGGTTGGACGATAGCATGCCCAACGATTAGAATTTAAGTGTGCTATGCCCAATCCACAAAAAGGGAGACCCCACAAACTGCGCTAAGTACCGTGGGATAAGCCTCCTCAACATCGCATATAAGGTTCTATCGAGCGTATTGTGGTGAAAGATTAAAGCCCACCGTCAACAAACTTATTGGACCTTATCAGTGTGGCTTTAGACCTGGCAAATCCACAACCGACCAGATATTCACCATGCGCCAAATCTTGGAAAAGACCCGTGAAAGGAGAATCGACACACACCACCTCTTCGTCGATTTCAAAGCTGATTTCGACAGCACGAAAAGGAGCTGCCTTTATGACGCGATGTCTCAATTTTGTATCCTCGCAAAGCTAATACGGCTGTATAAGCTGACGTTGAGCAACACCAAAAGCCTGTCACAATCGGAAAGGACCTCTCCGAGCCGTTCGATACCAAACGAGGTTTCAGGCAAGGCGGCTCTCCATCGTGTGACTTCTTCAACCTGCTGCTGGAGAAAATAATTCGAGCTGCAGAACTTAATTGAACAAGTACAATCTTTTATAAGAGTGTGCAGCTGCTGGCGTATGCCGATGATATTAATATCATCGGCCTCAACACCCGCGCCGCGCGGCCTCTTCATACTGGACAAGGAAGCAAAACAAGTGGGTCTGGCAGTGAACAAGGGCAAGACGAAGTATTTCCTGCTATCAAACAAACAGTCGTCGCACTCGCGACTTAGCTCTCTCGTCGCTGTTGACAGTCATAACTTTGAAGTTGTGGATAATTTCCTCTATCTTGGAACCAGCGTAAACACCACCAACAATGTCACCCTGGAAATCCAACGCAGGATAACTCTTGCCAACAGGTGCTACTTCGGACTGAGTAGGAAATTGAGAAGCAAAGTCCTCTCTCGACGAACAAAAACCAAACTCTATAAGTCACTCATAATTCCCGTCCTGCTATACGGCGCAGAGGGTTGGACGATGACAACAACTGATGAGTCGACGTTGCGAGTTTTTAAAAGAGAAAAGTTCTGCGAAAAATTTATGGTCCCTTGCGCGTTGGCCACGGGGAATATCGCATTCGATGGAACGATGAGCTGTATGAGATATACGACGACATTGATATAGTTCAGCGAATTAAAAGATGTCTACGCTGGCTAGGTCATGTTGTCCGATTGTACGAAAACACTCCAGCTCTGAAAGTATTCGACGCAGTCCCCCCGGGGGAAGCAGAGGAAGAGGAAGACCTCTACTCCGTTGCAAGGACCAGGTGGAGAAAGACCTGGCTACGCTTGGATTATCCAATTGGCGCCACGTAGCGAAAAGAAGAAACGACTGGCGCGCTGTTGTTAACTCGGCTATAATCGCGTAAGCGGTGTCTACATAAATTAAGAAGAAGAATATTTTCTTGACATTCCAGTGTTCCAGCAAAATCCGGCTACAATAACGCCTATTTCCCGTATAGGATAATTTTAAAATAAGACTTTGCGCGAATAGTGCTTCTAAGGTCAGCCAACTTATGATCAAAAATTTTCCAAATCGCACCAAAACTATTCAAGCTCCAAGATACGAATGTGGATCAAAGTTTCAAATTCCAACCATTAATAGAAAACATCGGCCAATTTATGAGAAGTTATTGATTGACTTACCGAAATGGCTAAGTACCCAATACTAGCATTTAAAATTTAACGTCCCCGTTGCATTGATCGTTGCAAACGATTGATGTGTTGTAGATTCACGTGGTGGAGATATGGGGCGCTTATTATTTCTTTCGAGTTAAGAAGCTTCGTTGAATTTGCTCAAAAAATTAAATCATTGATTTTCACTGTCATTGAAAACCATCAGGTAAGTACCTTTTTATATCCTTCAATAACAGCCAGTTGGTCATTGATGACGACTACACCATCGCTTATTTGCGAAATTGAAGCATTGGTTTCACGGCTTCCAAAAAAAACTTATACTCGTATTATTATTTAATTCTAAAATATCTATAGAATACTTCCAGCTACATATATACTTGTAGTCACTTAAAACTTTAAGCGCGTTTTTCGTTAATCTGTGTTTTCAAATTTGGTTGTCAGGGTTTCTCATGAACTATTTTTTTCTGTTTTCTTTTGATGATCCTGTAAGAAGTTTTGCTGTCACGTGGGAACATTAAGCTGTCGCTATTACATCGGATAAAGGTTTATTGTTATTTATTAATTTTATTACTGTCTTGTAAGACAGGATTTAATATTCCAATTTTTGCAAATGTTATACGAGTAGATGTGATAATGTTAATAAGATCTGTTATCATTGTCGTATTTCTTGCTGAAAGTTTATCGAAAAAGTAGTCTGAGTCGCGTTCTCTCTGTGTTGATATCAATATTTCCTGTTGGTATGGTAGTGCCTGGTGCGTTTAGGATTCTGGCCTGTCTTTGCTGGGTATTCATCGTGTTTTAATTTATTTATCTGATTTATGTTAGCGTTTATAAGTTTTCCCATATGTAATTCGAGGCTGAATTAATTTCATATGTCCAAAGTTTTTCCAGATTATGACGTTCCCGTTAATTGCCGGAATGTGATTTGCGTCAAAGTAATTAATAATTCGTCCTGTCGTTACCACCATCGAAATAGTCATAACTAAACTGATTTGTCAACAAATTTGTATACCCTGAACAGGGTATATTGAGTTTGTCATGAAGTTTGTAACACCCAGAAGGAAGCGTCGGAGACTGAGTCGATTTAGCCATGTCCGTCAGTCTGTCTGTCCGTCCGTCCGTCTGTCTGTGTATATATTCGAACTAGTTCCTCAGTTTTTAAGATATTGTTTTGAAATTTTGCAAACGTCATTTTCTCTTCAAGAAGCTACTAATTTGTCGGAAATGCCGATATTGAACCACTATAACATATAGCTGCCTTACAAACTGAACGATCGGAATCAAGTTCTTGTATGTAAAGCTTTCACATTTGACAATGTATTTTTACAAAAATTGGCACAGGTTATTTTCTAGGGTAACAATGTAATCTCCGAAGAAATTGTTTAGATCGGCTTACTATAGCATATAGCTGCCATATAAACTGAACGATCGGAAAAAAGTTCTTGTATTGAAAACTTTTGCATTTGACAAGATATTTTCACGAAATTTGGTATAGATTATTTTCTAAAGCAACAATGTATTCTCCGAAGAAATTGATCAGATCGATTAACTATGGCATATAGCTTTCATACAAACTGAACGATCGGAATCAAGTTCTTGTATAGAAAACTTTCACATTTGACAATGTATCTTCAAGAATCAATTCAATTTGGTATAGATTATTTTCTAAGGCAACAATGTAATCTCCGAAAAAATTGTTCAGATCGGATTACTATAGCATATAGCTTCCATACAAACTGAACACATAGTTACTAAAAGAAATGCACCTGTGAAGAGTATATTAGTAGTATCAAAAGTACTTAATACCCTTTGTATGTGATAATAGACAATCTCCGACCCCATCGGCTTGAACGCTACTATATATTATTTTAGTTTTGGGACACATTTTAATAAGAAGGTCATGAGGTGAACAATAAACTAAGCGCGATTACCCAGGGTCATTGGTTGCTTATGAACGGTTTAGATATTAGGCAGAAAGAAGAAAATACATATATTATAAATATAAAATATTAAATTATATATAGTATAAGGCGTAGTTATTCTTAATTTAGTCTACATGAACAGACCTTCCAAAGTACGTATTCCCATAACATCTGTACCTTCAAAGTTAAATCCAGGTGGTCAAGAGACGGTTCTCGATAACATTTCTGAAAAACATGAACTATAGTATAATCCTTTAGTTATAGAGCAAAATGAAGAGGAAAGACAAACTGACATAACTGAGAAAAATAGTTTCGAACAATTGTCGTTTGGTGCAATATATATACATACATATATACATATGTTGGGCAGAAACGAGCATGCTCTGAAACATATGGTATAGTAACATAATACGGTCTGAAATTAGACGATTTGGCCGGAGAGTGTGTACCAAAGCTATTCTACGATTCTAAAAATTTAGAGTTGCAGCAAATTAAGAATAGAACATCCATTTGCCTTAGAAAATTTTTCACATTGCAACCGAATTACGGGCAAAATCTATTAAACTTAAACTTTATTCAAAATATGATTCAACACGATATTACAGAGCTAGATATTTTGACTACCGCTACCGAAAAATCTTTAAGTTTTTAGAGGTAATGTCGGAGTTCTTGAAGAACCTTTTGTTAAAAACTTTTACTGGAGAGTAGGTTTCAACAGATACGTTCTCCACATGTACATGCAATATATCCCAGGAATAACCTGGAAAATCCACAGACATTCCCTGATGTCATTTGTTTCAATGACTATTACAATTCTATAGAAAACTATCTGGGTTACCACAAACATTACAAACAAACATTTTTCAATAAGAGCGCTACAAAAATTCCTTATTCTTATTAAAGTACATTCGATGCTTTTATGAATGAAACTCGATTTCATTTGCATGGCGACCACGACCACGCTTGCTGAAGTGCAGACGCCGAACCAAATTTTCGACGGTTTCAAGCATAAATCGGGCAATACTGCTTCATACTCACGTTCGATATTAGTACGAAGTTCATCAATTGTCGTTGGCTTGTCGGCCTAAACCATAGACTTGATGTAGCCCTACAGGAAATAGTCAAATCGCACGACCGAGGCGGTCAACTGACTGAGCCATATCGTCAGATAACACGTACACCAAACTTGGTTTTCAATAAATCGATTGTGACATTCGCTGAGTGACTTGTGGTACCGTCTTGTTGGAACTACATTTTGTCCAAGTTCACATCTTTCAATTCGGTCCGAAAATATTCGGTTATTATTGAGCGGTAGCGATTCCCATTTACTGCAACGTACCGGTCTTGACCATCACGGAAGAAGTACGGCCCAATGACGCCGCCGGCCCAAAAGCCGCTAAACGGCACCAAACCGTAATTTTTTCGGGATGCAATGGTGACTCATTGCGCAGATATGGATTGCTGTCTGACAAATAATGCATACTTTGCTTATTGACGGAGCCACGCAACCAGAAATGAACCTAATCGAAGAAAATGATTTTTCGATGAAAATCTGGATCATTTTCAAGTTGTTGCTCAACCCAATTCACGAACAAACGACGAGTCTAGTGGTCAAGTTCTTGCGTCAATTTGATCTTTGATCTTGATCTTTTCGCAAAATTCGCCACAACGATATCACAAAGATGCCCAACGCTTGAGAACGACGTGTGGCAGAATGATTAGGGTATTCCTCAATTAAAGCGTATGGGCATGATAAAATTGCAAACCTTACTGAAGAGTAATGTCAGAAGAGCGGGAAAAAATATGACGTCGTTTTCTGTCCCTATCGATCTACTTTTGTAGCGTTCCATTTTCAGAAACAATTTAAAATTTAGAAATGTGTACTCTTCATTAATACTCTTAAGACTAACTTATTACATGGGTCTTACTTCTATTTATAACTTATTACTAGTTGATAGCTTGTTTAGATACAGATTATATTATTTGTTTAGGTTTGTTTACATACATATATATTGTTTGCTTACATACATTTGCTTTGTTTTAAGATAAGGTTGTTGTGCTATTCAAACTCAATGTTGTTTTGATACCTGTTTGTTTAGGATCGTTTGTTGTAGTGATAATGCGTTAAATTGTTCCAACTCTGGGTTGCTTTGATGCATTCTGTTTACTGAAACAAAAGGTAGTTTTGATGTTTATTGCTATTATAAGGAGTAAGTTCCTTAGCTCTTGCGCACTTATAGCCGAGCGCGTGCCTTTTTATATACTTTTACTCCCATTCAGCTGGTTGTAAAAGTGTTCCCTCCATAATTTTAGAATGCTCTGGGTATCGGTTACTATATCACCTCTGAGGATTCCACAAGAGTATACTCTGGTCTAGAAACCTTTTGTTTGTTGCAGCGTCATTTCGTAGAATTTTCGAGCATTTCCCCTTTCGGTTAACTTGTTAATCTCTTCATATTTCATTTCGGCCTCTCTCCTGAACTCTCGGTATCTATCCCATCCCGCATGTTTTGGGGTCGATTGTATCGCCGTGACAAGGCACTGCTTGACTTACCAGCTGTTTAGCTTTTTCCGAAAACCAATGGTTTCGAGAAACCAATGTTTGCAGCTGTACGTAAGGAGCTTGAAATGCCGTTCCACAGTTCCCTTATACCTTGCTGATGAGTGCTCTCAGAGAGCAGGAGTACAAGTCGAGCAAAAAATCGTTCGGCTGTCTGTTGTGATTGCAGCTTCTCGACGTCGAACCTTCCTTGTGTTTGTTGACGTGCGTTTTTTCTGCACAGAGGCGAGTGCGAATCTTGCCTGCAAAAAGATAGTGGTCCGATTCGATGTTAGGACCTCGAAACGTACGCACGTCTAAAACAAAGGAGACATGTCTTTCGCCTATCACAACATGATCGATCTGCTTGATTGCTTTTCGGAGACAGCCAGGTAATGTGATGAATTTTTTTATGCTGGAATCTAGTACTGCAAATAACCATATTTCCTCATGTCGGCTGTTGGGACAAAGCTACCTTCTTTGCCCACCCTGACGTTAAAGTTGCCAAACACGATTTTGACATCGTGGAGGGAGCAGCTCTCATAGATGCACTCCAAGGGCTCATAGCAGGCATGTTTCGTCACATCGTCCTTCTCATCCGTCGTGGCGTGGTCGCAAATCAGGGATATGTTGAAGAACGTCGCTTTGATGCGGATTTTCGTTCATCCACCGGAGTGAATAACAGTACTCGGGGACGGAGTTTTTCTGCTACCACGAATCTCACACCGAAATTGCGCTCTTTTATATGGCCAGTGTGGTAAATGCCACAAGGACGTAAAGGACTCAGTCCTTGTGCAGTCCATTGCATTTCTTGGACGGTGGTGATGTCAGCCTTCACTCTAACGAGGACATCAACCAGCTGGGAAGCGGCACCTTCCTAATTAAGGGACCGGGCATTCCACGTGATTGTCGTTAAATCGTTATCCTTTATGCGTTTGCCATGGTCGTCATCAAAAGTGGGGTCTCTCATCCGAGGCTGTTTGTAATTTTTCATTGGGGGCGTTATTTACGTGGGAGTCTCAACTTCTCACTTTAGCTCGCTTTCAACCCAGTGGATACTTGGTCTAAGACCTGATAGTGAGATGCTTGAACCATATGTAAAAGAATCGTTTCTGGCCACTCCCAAGTGAATGCAACCAATGCAATCAAAGAATTTTCCTCACTTGCGTGAACTTCTACACATGACTCCATCCTTCTATGCCTATATGCAATATATCTATTGGATACATATTCTTGCTGTTCATATATAATTAATTTCAAGGCTCTAAAATTAAACTATATCAGAAGTAAAATTATGTTGTTAAACAAAAACTAAAACATGTAGGACACAAGTTTGTATCTGGCACAGGATCAGCTTCGCAGAAACAATCTATTGATGCATCGGCTTCCATTTTTCGGAAGCAAGTATTGAAAAAATATTTGTAAATATATCTTTGTATAAATAAACTCTTTGTATAGCTGATTTTGCATCTATGTATAAATATCGTTTATTAAAGATAGTGATGAGCACATGAGAATAATCATTGAGGAAACAGATTGGGAAGATAATAATTTAACGGAAAATGAGGTTCCCATGCCTGTTAAAGAGAGTATCGGTTTTATTAAAGAATGTACCATACCATTTATAATGTGGTATTTAGCCACAATGATAATGTCCTACGAAGTCTTAATCATGAAGGTGACTTGGAAGAAGATTTACAAAATTGACTGCCTCATGTGAAAAATGAGGTCAGAGTGCTTGCACTTAGAGCTGAGTCTATCCTTTAAACTGCTAAAGACTCAGTTAAAAAAATTGGTATAAGTGAAATTCAGAATATTTTGGAAAGAGTTAAATTTTTCAAAACTTTTGCAACGCAGGGTCTGACTTTGGAACCACCGCCAAATATAATTACAGTGAATATAAATATATGTCATGGCTCGGTTAATGGAGCAACTGGACAACTTATGCAAATTGATTTCCATTGTTTTTTTCCAGCAGCTTTGTGGATAAAATTCCTGTTGGTTTGATAACACGATTAAAAAAAACCTCACCCTCTAGAAGGTTCCCGGACACCAGTTGAAAATATTCTTAAATCTTTTCAATATACATGTATAATTCAAATTTCGATTGAAAGAAATTAATTTCCTGTTGTTCCGTCTTAGGGAATAACCATTTATAAAAGTCAGGGTGCCGCATATACATAATCAAGTTGTAGTTCACATTGTACCAATAAAACCCTCGATACATGTTGCTTGCAGTCGAACTACTAAAAGAAATAGTATTGCTTGCACTATAGAACCAAAGGTTATAAAGAAAATTAATTCAATTTCTTACTATATGAGACATTATTGTGTAAATACAAGACAGAAATTAAATAGCATAAGGACAAATAAAATGTATTTTAGATAAATGTTGTTAAGTAAATATATGTATTTATGCATGTGCCAAGTATACGAATCTCTATAAAAACGTATGTTTAATATTGCAAGATTACCTAAAAATTAATGTAGTAATAATGTATTTTTTAAAGATGTTAATATTTATTATTTATTATTTATTAGCCAAACATTCATAATAATATTGATGTAGTAAATAAAGCTTCTTATACCTTGTCAAAAAACGATTGTTTTTCATATTCGTCAACACAGTTGTATTAAATTTCAATAAAATCAATTATAAGCGTTTAAAACCAAACTTAAGGGCGATTTTTCATAATTTGAGTAAAGTTAGTATACAAATAGCTTTAATAATTTTCGACTTATCCTTCATAAGGTATGTTAGGAAAACGAAAAGCATATGAAAGATATGAAAGTTGGGGGTATCGTATCGACCCGATACTATAAAATGTTCCCTGGGTTTAAATAAGTTTCCTCACACACCAACACCAATCATAGGGAGTAAAGTCAGCCGGATGTTCGAAAAACATGATGTTAATTATATGTTGGGGAAGTATTAACCCGACTCAACCCATTTTTCACACATATACATACTACTATCAGGAAATGGTTAATCCTGAATTCCAATTATATATCTCGTAAATTGACCGATATCTGCGATAAAAAGTCAACTTCAGGTACTGGGTACCTAGGGCTTGAAAAGTTTTAGTTCGATTTGGATAATTTTTGGTCATAAGGTTGCATACTGCAAAAGCATTATTCGTGCAAAGTTGTATGCCGTTAATTAATGTTCTTGATTTGTGCACTAAAGAGAAAGAATCAAGCGGAACTTAAAATTGTAGTATAAGAGAATTGGGCGGGGCTCGCATATTCTTGCATTGGGCCATATCAGGCGAATACGGTGCTCTCTTAATGGTATTTCTTGAGTGTTTGGCCAAAAATTCATTCACAATGATGGATTTGTGCGATTATGCATTCTCATGATGAAGAATCCACGAATTATTGCCCAACAAACTGGGACGTTTACGACGAATACCGTCTCTTAAGCGCCTCATAACACCAAGATAATACTCTTTGTTGACGGTTTGAGCAGTTGGAACGTATTCATAGTGGACGACACCACGAATATCGAAGAAAACATTGAGCATTACCTACACTTTCGATCGGCTTTGGCGTGTTTTTTCGGGTTTGGTCCGCCTTTGGGCCGCCATTCGGATGATTGCTGCTTCGTAAGTGTGTCAAATTCGTAGACCCATGTCTCGTCACCAGTAATTATGCGTTCCATGAAGGTGGGATCCGAATTGGCTCGATCCAGCATGTCTGCAGCTAGCCGCTCCCGATACCTTTTTGAAGGAAATTCAGCTCTATCGGAACAAGTTTTGAAGCAACGCGTTGCATGCCTAATTTTTCATGCATAATCGTACGTACGCTCTCATGTGACATCTCCAATTTATGACCAATCTCCCTCAAGTTCACATGTCTATTTTGGGCAACAATTTCCTTCACTTTTTCAACGTTATCATCAGTCACACTCGTTGAGTGCCGTCCAGAACTAGACATGACTTGGACGGTCTCCCGACCCTTCTTGAATGCTCTGTACCACTCGTTTGTACTCGTTTTTGATAAAGCGGATTCAAAAGCTTTCTGCAACATTTTCAATGTATCGGCAAATGAAAATTCGCTCGCAATACAAAACTTAACACACATGCGTTGATCAATATTTTCAGTCATTGTAAAATTCGACAAACACTATTGAGGTCGACTGACATAAACAGCTGCTGCAAACACACTCCCCTCATTTCTGGCATCATAATTATGGACAGTTTTACCAACCTAGGAAAAAAATTTACCTGTCTTCCATATAAGCGGGAGATTTAAATGAAGAATTCCGGATACTAGCCAGTGTATATATTTTAATTTAGTGCTTAGGTATGGCATTTCATAGGTTTTCATTTAATGGCGTTTTGTGGGCATGACAGTTGTCCGATTACGGCCACCTTCGAACTCGTCCTGCTTTTTTCTGTCAAATTAGAATTCTATATCTTAATTTTGTGCTTAGTTATGGGTTATACACGTTATATGGTTAATGGCGTGTTGACGCCGTGGCAGTGGTTCGATTAAGCCCATCTACAAACTCGACCTTTTTTTTGTCAAAGAATGCGTGTAACAAGTTTCATCAATGTACAAGGTGTCTTCCAAAGTAAACAGGACTTTTAACAAAAACAAAACAAAGCCTTTTAAATGCCTTCTACGTCTGTATAACGCTTTTCTTTCATGGACAAATGCATTTTTCCGAAAAGGAAGAAGTCGCACGGGTGTTGGCTCTTTGTTCGAAGCTCATTTTCGCACCGATAGCACAAACATATTGACAATTAAAGCTCGATAACTCCTCTTCCAATCAATGAAATGTCATAAAATTCTCACTGGACAATCGAGATGATGGCGGCACCAGGAGGCGCTAAATTCCTGTTTACTTCGGACGAAATTATAGATGAATTACAATCAAATTCTAATTAACCGGTATTGAAAATTAAAGGAGTTAAACCGAATTTACTTTATGAAAAGGCAAAACACACATTCAATGCTATTTGAAGAATTTCTCGGAAAAGCCATGAAATCATCGATTTTAATAAAGTAAAAGAAATGGGCAAAAATGCCATAAGTTTAACTCTCTTCCTTATCTTCAACTAAGAAAAAGATACAAGTGAGTGCGCGATGTCAATCCAACATATTAAGGAAAGAAGCTCGGGGGCCACAATAGAACATGTTGATATACTATATAGTATCTATGTAGTTTAAAATATTGAATATGCTTTATCAGACAATTCAACTATACTGGCATGGTCAAATTTCCGGTTTCATGACCTTCAAATATAAAACCCTTGACTCTTTAAGAAATTTCAAGTCTTTTGTAGCAAAACAGCTCTAATCCCACTCAGTCACAGTTAAAAGAGCAGACAAAAAAAAATGTAACACTTTTCATGTCTGAACGCTCAGTTGTTTAACTCTCAAACAGTCAAAAAAAGTACTAATTTTATTTTTTCTCAACTCTGATATCTTGATATGAACGTATATTCACAATCAAAAAGTATACAGCTACAAGAACTGCATCATAAAATTTTCGCATAATACTATAAATATAATACCATAAATGGCACAAAAACCACAATGCTCTAATACCTCAAGAATTCAACCCCCGGCCTGAATTCACTTCGGAAGAATCAATAGTCACCCGTTCGACCCCTTATAGAGCTTGACGTACCGCATACACACTCGAATCTGCACTGCATCTCAGGACAAATCTGCAAATTTACATTTCTACTATACAGCCTATTAAATAATCATCCCCAGACCCATTAAATCTAAGTAGAGAGCAAATATTAGGAATGGTTCCGATAGAACATAATACCGCAAGTGCGCTAGTTGATTCATTTGTGAAATAACGCTTTGTTCAACCTAAAGGTCCGTTTCCAGCTCTCAAGTAAATGCTCAAGAAAAAAATTCCTTATTTCTTGAGCTGTAGTCAAGTAATTTTGACAGCAGCTTACGCATTGTGAATGATGCACATTAGAAGAGCAAGAGAAAATAAACAAAGAAAATATACTTATGGGTGTAAGTATATAAATATTTTCAATGCGATTTAATAGTCTAAGATCCCACCATATTACGACCATCACCCATCGTATTACGGGATGAAAATAGTTTTTTTTTATAAAATTTATTACATTAAAATATTAATTTCGAGAAGGTTGACTGGAAATTGTGATGCTAATTGTAATTAATTAATAATTAAAAAGAGATTTTTTTTAAACATTACACGCACTCTCATACGCAATCAACTGTAGACTAATCGAAACTATACAGCAAACACTGGGTTGTCTTCTTTTTCCCGGTGCAATTATTAGGTAGGCAGATACATACAGGTAAATTGACAATAGTGATTTGCAACTATCCACTTACGCGATAAACCTTATATCAAAATAAAGATAATTTTATTGCTAGTATAATGATATAAGGTTGGCTGCGAAAAATTGGTGCTGAATCCCGGTTGTTGATTTTTAAAAATCGAAATATTCGTTGTTTCTTGAAATATGGTGGGATCTCCTACTATAAAGAATGTGGTTGATGATTGATAAGTTTTATACAACATTTCAAAATGAACTATACTTTATAATAATGATTTTAACTAATTTAGGATGAATTTAACGATTACTTTGAATTTCCTTCAAGAAACAATTGTTGATTTCATGTTTCTTGGCAAAATCAGCCTTGCCATATTCGCATTTTATTGAAAAAATGTATTAAAAATTGGTACTAGATTTCTTTAGAGCTGCATATTAGCACAAGAAAATTTCCTGCGGTAAATTTTCTTGACCATTTCTTAAGTGTGTTTTTATATGAAGTTTTTAGATTTCTTGAGAGTTGGAAAGTACCCTTTAAACACAAATTATAAGCTATCGATAGAAATATTTGTACTGAAAAAACCCAACTGATAATAAGAAGGTTAGATTTACTCTAGCAGACACTAAATTCCACAAACCGAGAGCCGTGGACATACAAATGGATAGTGTTATCTATGCTAGTACTATGATCGGTAGAGTAAAATGAAACTTACCAAGCGCATTCCCAGCTCAAGAAATAGAAATGGGATCGCTTATTTCCGGATCCATAAACCAGTTTTCCCAAAATTTTTCTTGATATCATTTCTATATCCTGAACAGGGTATATTTAGTTTGCCACGAAGTTTGTAACACCAAAAAAGAAGCATCGAAGACCCTATAAAGTATATATTTAAATGATCAGTATGTTGAGCTGAGTTGATTTAGCTATGTAAGTCCGTCTGTCCGTCCGTATCTATACGAACTAGTCTCTCAGTTTTTAAGATATCGGGTTGAAATTTCGTAAACGTCATTTTCTCTTCAAGAAGCTGCTCATTTGTCGGAACTGCCGATATCGGACCACTATAGCATATAGCTGCCATACAAACTGAACGATCGGAATCAAGTTATTGTATGAAAAACTTTCACATTTGACAATGTATCTTTACAAAGTTGGCACAGGTTATTTTCTAAGGTAATAATAAAATCTCCGAAAAAATTGTTCAGATCGGATTAGCATGTAGCTTCCATACAAACTAAACTATCGGAGTCAAATGTTTGCATTGGAGACTTTTTCAGTTAACGAGATACATTCTGCAAATTCGTCGTGGTTTATTCTCCCAAAGCAACGCTTCAATAGTTGAAGAAATTTTGCAGGTCGGATAACAATACCATACAAAACGTCTAAAAGATCCATTTTCTTTATTAAATAATCTTAATGTTTCTAGCAAACAACCTGGCTAAAAAAAACTAGTACAATGTTTTCCTTTGGATGAAAACCACTGACCGGTTACGGCTTTAGATTTACTAAAACACATAGTTACTAAAAGAAATGCACCTGTGAAGTATGTATTAGCATCGGTACAGCCTAAGATAACATTTTTTCTTGTTTATTTTGTATTTCCGAAATCACACCCGGTACGAGAGGATCATATTTAGAAAGTCTCCGGAAGACACAATAAGAGGCTCTGCAGTGCAAAGGCTTACGGTCGGCATAAATTGTGCATTATACCAATCAATCCGAGCTCTCATGAAACCCGCCGATGATAACAAAAACCCATTTATTAGCAGCTAAAATTCAAAGCTAAGAAATGTATGTAGGCAATGTATTAGCAGGAATCCATGATCTAACTACTGCGAAGTAGACACTAGATGAACTGTATGTCTGCCCTGGAGTCCCAAAGGTTCATCCTTGCGAAAATGGATCTCCAATCACCCACATATTCTGAAAGGACTTCAGAAAAATGGTATTTTAGGAACAAATTCACTTAAACTTTCTAAGCCCGTCATCCGAAAACCCTAGACAATAGATGGAATTCAAAAAAATATTTCTATTCCTTTTTCGTAAACCTAATAGAGAAAAAATCTCCACACACCAAGCATGAAGCTTTATCAGCCATAGTAAAATTGTTTGATCCGGCCGGTCGGCTTAATCCAAAATAATTATGCAAAAAATCTGACTACATAAGTCTGACCAGGAGGAAAATCTAAAGTCGCTCACCCTTCATCCAGGGAACAGTTCTGGCAAGGAATATAAAACTGTAAATCCAAGTGAAGCCACTTTTCACTAATGCTTCAAAACAAGCATATGATGCAACACTTTAAATTAGAGATTGGATGGAAGAAAAAATATGGACAACTCTCTTAATATTTAAAACAAGAGTTGCTGCTTCTAAGACCTTCTCTCAACCCAACTTGGTGACTCAATTGTTAGCTTTTTTGTAAACATACATACGCTGTTGTCTCGCTTTTTTAGAAGAACCGAAATTTGCAAGTTGCGCACGAATCGTTCTACAAAAACCAACAGAATCTTTTTTTAATCAACGCATTAAACGGAAATTGGTATTTCTTGATATTAATTTGGCTTAAAAATTTCCCTGGAGTTTCGCACTAACCGATCTGGTTATGTGTGCAATTACTCCATCTTCCCGGAACCAAACGCTATTGAAAGGGATACGTCTTCCGCACAGTTCTGGGTAAAAAAGTCATTCAAATATTGAAATAATGGTACTCGTTGATAGATACCGTTTTCTTCAAAGAAGTATTGCCCGACAATACATCTTGATGAAACTGCGTACCACACAGTTCCGCCTGGTGGCTTATTTCTGCATTTGATTCATTTCTTTCATTTGATTCTTTGACTTTGACAGGCAATTAAAAAAAAAATTAAATTAATTGTCTTAGTCGGTCATTTTAAGTTATCATGGAATTATCTGCTAACTTTAAGTTGCGCCGATAAGTTGTTAGACGAACCTTTTGGATTTGCTTGGATTGCCGATGTAGCAGTCGCTATTGTTTCTTGAAGACGAAAATACGGATCAGAGAACTGCAACGAGTAAAAAATTTTTGTTTATACTTAAGTACTGATACATTACTCTGTCTGATTCTCTCAGTCAGGAATAATGGGATGCCCAACTCGTCTCTCACTGGAAGTAAGAGAACAATTGCTAAACGTTAAAACCACCTAAACTTTGACAGTTGACTGGATTGAGGAGGTTTTGACGTTTAGCAATTGGAAAAGAGGGACGACCAGATTAAAATCCCGCCAAATTATTATTCGAATGGAGACATTTTTCATTTTTTTGTCTCCATTTGTAACGGCCATTATTTCGAAGAATACCGAATGCGAAACAGCACGCAGATTGAAAGCTGTAAGTATATTTTAATTTTTATTAAATAAACTTGCATTTATTTAATACTTTTTTATTTATTTTACAGATAAAATGCCGAAAACAATCAGCAATTGGAGAAAATGTGTTGTTGGCTGCAACGAGGGAGGAATAACATTTAGTTCTCCAAACAGTGGAACGGACTTCGAACGGTGAGTGAAAAACCATAAATAGTGCAAAAAGTGTTTGTGAATTTGTGAAAAACTTCGATGAAATCAGTGTTTCGATTGTGCAATGAAAATAGTAATTTTGGATAATAAAATTGAATTTCCGTGGGTTTTTAAATGTGATGTGCTGAACAAGTAGAGCGCGACAGACTACAAGCGACATCTGTCAAATATTAAAATACACACGTTCTTATGGACACAGTTATGTAGTCGTGCAGCTACCTCAATAACTGTGTCCATAAGAACATGTTTTTCTTTTTTTTTTTTTGGAGGGGGAATCTTCTAAAGATACTGCCAGGGTGAGACTGGTAGCATGCAGGTTAACGATAGCCTCCGCATAGAAACCTTATCCTAACTGTAAATAAAATTGAATCTTTGCACTTTGCAATTACATTGTGTCATAAATTAGAAATATAATTAACGTTTTTGATTACTTAAGAATTCGATATGCTTTTTCCGTTCTGACTCCAAAAATCCATTATTATCAAAACAATATCGCTCGCCCTCACAAGAAGGCATAACAATGACAATCGTAAAGAAAACAGAACGCTTAACGTTCTGCTGGAATTTGCTGTCGCAGCTAAAATTGTAATTAACTCTTTGTTCTGGATCCAATCAAGCTGATGCTTACACTTCAGCTTTAACTTTAAGTAAATAAAACCAAAATGTATATATATTAGTATTTCTGAAATAAAGAATTGATTTGTATCTTGCAATCCACTAGAACCACACGTGTTCTCATTTCATCCGCGCGTTCGCGGATATAAAATATATATTTTTTTCAAAATTCCCTCGTCGCGGGAATTAATTGGCGCTCAACGTGGGGCACGAAGTTAAAAGTGCCTACTATAGTAATAAAGTGAAAAGTGAAGTAAAAATTATATAAAAAATTGTCTTGCAAAGAAATAATTTAGCACGAAGTTAAAAGTGCCTACTAAAGTGAAGAAAAGTAAAAAGTGAAGTAAAAATTATATACAAAATTGTCCTTTAAAGAATTAGTTTAGCACGAATTCAAAAAAGTGCCTAATAAATTTAACACGAAGACAAAAGTGCCTACTAAAGTGAAGAAAAGTAAAATATTAGTGATCACTAAAGTAAAAAACAAGAAAAAACATAATTACACAAATTTTTGAAAAGCTATTTGTGCCTACCAAAGATTTAGAAGGAAAATGACTAAAATATAAAAGACTGTAATAAAGTGAGTGAGAACAAGCAACAAAGTGACAATCAAAGGATAATAAAAACAAGAAATTTAAAAAAAAAAAAAACAATTTTTTTAAATAATTTATTAGAAAAATAACTGTGACTCAAATTAGAAAAGTACAAATATTTTATAAAATCAATAAGAACAGCGGCAACAATTGCATCATCAACAACTTATAAGAAATGTAACCAAAAAATTTTTAACAGCAGCAATAAAAACATCAGCGGACGTGTCAACAGCAGCAGCAGCAACCATAAAGGAAGCAACGTCAACACCAGCATCATTTAACGAGAGAGCTAACAAGGGAATATATTTGTAAGTTTAAAACTAGAATATACTATATATTAAGAAATGGGCAATAGCCCAAGTATTAAATATAAAAAACTTTTGCACTGCAATTTTTGTAAGGGCGAACACGATATTAGGAAATGTCCTAAACTCAAAAAATAAAAAAACTAAAGACTATAACTAATGGTTTGCACAACCAATAAACTACATAACTAAAAGCTGCGATTCACCACCCTCGGGGGGACCCTCCAGCTTATAACAATTAAAAATTCTCTGCGATTCACCACCCAAGGGACCCTCCAGAGAAATATAAAAAGATAATTCAACCAAAAATTTGTTTTAATAAAAACAATAATTAAAGGCTCGACCAGCCATATAACAAAAATATATTGAAACCGCGATTCACCACCGCAAGGGGGACCCTCCGGTTTATAACAAAAGCTTAATTCTGCGACTCTGAACTCCAGACCCTCCAGACTAAAAAGGCATCCCTTCCTAGAAGGGATAAAATAAAAATAACTAACAAAAAAAAAAAGAAAAAAAAACAGAAACTTAAAAACAGACAAAATGGCTAACGGTGACGCTTTGACCGTAGACCTCATAACGCGCCTTATTGCTGACAGCAATATAGCATTACGTGAGGAAGTAGAGCAATTAAGCTCACAAATAATAGCCAATACCACTAGTGCAACTGATTTTTTAACACAGACGATTGACGACAATATAGCCTGTCAGGAATCGTTAGACATAGTTAAATCCGTACCAGAATTTACTGGTAGAATGAATTCATATGTTAGTTGGAGAGAGGCAGCGCTTAACGCTATGAGCCTATACGTAAGGGGCAGTAGAAAATACTTCGCTGCACTCACCATACTCAGGAATAAAATAACACATGATGCAAATGATGCATTAACAAACCACGGAACAGTTCTAAATTTCGATGCAATTCTATCTCGCTTAGACTTTGCATATGCGGACAAACGTCCTATACACATAATTGAACAAGAATTAAGCATCTTAAGGCAGGGTGCAATGTCGGTTGTAGAGTATTACAACCTCGTCAATAAAAAATTGACACTATTAATAAACAAAACTATCATGACACATGGAAATAACGCAGACTTAACCAAAGAACTAAACAAAAAGAATAGGGAACACGCCCTACGAATTTTTATAACAGGATTAAATACCCCATTAAGAGACATAATATTTTCTTTAAATCCACAAGATTTACCTGATGCTTTAGCAAAAGCTCAGGAGCTAGAATCTAACAACCAAAGAGCCCGGTTTGCTCAAAACTTCACGTATGATAGAAACAGGGTGAAGTCAACATACACAAACAATAACTTAAGGTTTCCTCAAAGGAACAACGCTCTCAATAATAATACAAATTATTTTTTTCCAAAACCAACTCCTATGGATATAGATCCATCTCTATCCAGAATTTACAATAGAGATCTTAATATGAGGGGGCAACAAAGCACCAACAATTTTTACCAACAACAGAGAAATAACAATTTTAATCAAAATGTAAAACCTATGCAAACAAATGCAAACTTCCAGGCCAATAGGGGGCAAAATCAGGAAGCACATGGGGTAAAGCGGCATAGAGAAAGTAATAACAGCTTTCGCCCGCAAGAAAAGAGCCAGAGAATTAATAATATGAATGAGAGCCATTTTTTAGGCGAAGAGGGGACGAACTCCCCTATCTCAAATTACACGACTCAAAATTAAATAAAAACTTAAAAGCTCTAGTTGATACGGGAGCAACCTCATGCTACATTAAGCCTGGGGTTTATAATAATAAAAACGAATTAGCCATGTATAAGCGCATAAAAACCGTTAATGGCTATTCCATAATCAAATTTTACCACTTAATTACCTTATTTGGAGTCGAAGAAATTTTCTATGAAATAGAGGGATTAGAATCGGATCTCCTTTTGGGATACAATTTCCTTAAAAATATTGAGGCACTAATCGATGTGTCCAATGGGAAAATTAATTATAGGGTAAAAAATAATTTGGAAAATGAAAACAAAAGTATGAATATTTATTTTGAAAATAAAACTAAAGAACAAGAAGTTTCCAAAAAACCAGCCGACGGAAATACCGGCAAATATAAAAAAATAAATACTGTGGAGCAGAAAAGCTCTACAACGCCAACCGATGATAATACCGGCAATTTAAATAAAAAATATATTGTGGAACAAAAAAGTTCTACACCGCTAGCCGAAGATTTTACCGGCAATATTATACTAAAACAATTTATTTTGGGGCAAAAAGATCCTGAAACGCCAGCTGAAGATTTATACCAGCAAAATGAAAATAGTAATTATAAAGAAAATATTGTGGAACGAAAATGTTCTACAACGCCAGCCGATGAATTTGCCGGCAACATAAATGATAACTATTCGATACTGGGTGAAAGAGGCTCAGAAATTAATACCGATAATGATTATTATTCGGAAAAGAATTCCGAAATGTTAAACACTAAAAATCAGGATGAAAAATTAACTGAATTTAAAACAAAAATAAAAGGAAAAATTGCTCAAATGCTTTCCCTTCATGACAAATGTAAAAGCGGAAATAAGAATGAAAAATGAGGACCCAATATGGAGCAGACAATATCCATATCCCTTATCTGTAAACTCATTTGTTAATGAAGAAATAAATAGAATGATAAACGATAATATAATAAGACCAAGCAAAAGTCCGTATAACTCACCAATTTGGGTGGTACCAAAAAAGGGTACAAATGATAATGGAACACCAAAACTTAGAATGGTGATCGATTACAAAAAAATTAACGAGCATACAATTTCTTATCGTTATCCTATTCCGGATACAAACGTAATACTGTCTAATCTAGGCAAAGCAAAATATTTTCCAACAATTGATCTAGAATCAGGTTTTCATCAAATTTTAATGACAGAAAATGATATTGAGAAAACAGCCTTTTCCGTTAATAATGGTAAATATGAATTTTTGAGGATGCCTTTTGGATTAAAAAATGCCCCTAGAATTTTTCAGAGAGCAATGGACGATATATTGCGAGAACATATAGGAAAAATCTGTCACGTTTATATGGATGATTTAATTATTTTTTCGAAAAACGTAACTCAACACTTAAAAGATTTAGAAACAATTACAAAAATATTAAAAAATGCTAATATGAAAATTTCATTAGAAAAATCAAAATTTTTCGCGGAAGAAATAGAGTTTTTGGGATATATAATAGCTCAAAATGTTATCAAAACAGACCCAAACAAAATAAAATTAATTTTAAACTATCCAATACCAACAAGTTTACGAGCATTAAGAGGATTCTTGGGACTTGCTTGGGACTTATTGGCTTCAGAAATGGAATTGATACAGCCTGACTACTCAAAAACATTTGTATTAACTACCGATGCATCTAACGTTGCAATGGGTGCGGTACTATCACAAGGGGGTAAACCAATTACCTTCATTTCAAAAACTTTTAATAAAACAGAAAAAAATTATGCAACTAATGAAAAAGAGCTTTATGCTATTGTTTGGGCATTAAAAAATCTACGAAATTACCTCTATGGATTAACCAATTTGGAAATACATACTGATCACCAACCATTAACATTTGCTTTATCGCCTCGCAAACCTAATCCAAAAATGAAAAGACGGCACGCAATTATAGAAGAATTTTCTCCAAAATTTGTATACCAACCAGGTAAATCCAATATTGTAGCTGACGCATTGTCGCGTCTTGAATTATATAACATTTCCGATGATTCCCAAAGTCAGGAATCTCAACATTCAGCACAGAGTAGTGAAAGCGTTCAAATACAGGAAACACGAAAACCCATTAATCAATTTAAACAACAAATAATATTGTGTAAGAACAGATTTACGGTCCATGAGTTAATTGAAACCTTTGGAAATAAAAGGCATTTAATAGAATTTGATACAGTAGAAAACTTATTAACAGTTTTGAAAGAATATATTCAGCCAAAGTTAGTAACAGGGATTCACTGCACAGTTGAAGATTTGCATGAAGTCCAAGAACCTCTCAAACAAACTTTTCAGAACAAATTTATATTTACAAAACTTTTTCCAATGGATATTATTAATAGAGAAGATCAGTCCGGATTAATCGAACAAACCCATAACAGAGCTCATCGAAGCTATAACGAAAATGTTAAACAAATAGAAAAATTATATTACTGGCCAGAAATGAGGAAAAGAATGAAAGAATATGTTCGAAATTGTATGATATGCAATAAAAATAAATATGATCGCCATCCTAAGAAAATACCAATAGGCAAAGCCCCAATCCCAGAAAAAGAAGGGGAACAACTTTATTTAGATATTTTCTACGCACAAAAACTAAAATTTATCACATGTGTAGACGCTTATTCAAAATTTTTAATATTAAAACATATAGAAGATAAATCAAATATCGAAGAAAAGGTTTTAAAATTACTTCAAAGCTTCCCAGATGTAAAACAAGTTACTTTAGACAATGAACCAAGCTTTACCACACCAACATTTAAATCCTTAATGCAAAGGTTAAATATTGAAATTTATTTTTGTGATCCACGTCACAGCATAACTAATGGACAAGTTGAAAGAGTCCATTCAACAATAATTGAAATAGCCAGATGTATAAAAGAAGAATACAATATTGTCAGTAATTTAGAAACAATACTTAGAGCTGCGCAAAAATACAATACAACAATACATTCAGTAACAAATTTTAAACCAAATGAAGTAAAACAACTTTAAAGCAAGCACAGGAAAAAATGCTAACGTTTCATAATAAACATAGATCAGATAAGCAATATCATCCCGGCCAAATCATTTACGAGAAAATAATAGGAGAAAGGAATAAATTAGAACCTAGATATAAAAAACAACAAGTTAAGGAAAATTTAGAGAATAAAATAATAATTAATAATAGAAATAGAATTATTCATAAAGATAATATAAAATCATAATTATTATAGGTTTCCAAAATGATCATTTTAATTTTGACTGCACTAATCAGCTCAGCAACCGCTGATGTTATAGATTACACCCGACAAGACTACGTACTTATCGAAAATGGAGATGTTTCCATTTATGAGGAATACGGGGACTTATTTCACATTACTAACTTATCTTATTTTGAAAACATAATAGCAGACGAAAATGGAAATTTTTACAGTAATAATGAACAAAATCACGACAGCTTATGAATTATTACACAGGAAACAGAATCAGAAACTTTGATAATTAAAACTTTATTGGAACAATTAAAACAAACCCATTTTAGGCAAAAAAGGGGTATAAATGAATTAGGAACACTTTGGAAATGGATAGCTGGTACACCAGACCATGACGACTTTGTAAAAATTAATAACAAATTGAACGAACTAGTAGTAAATAACAATAAACAATATACAACAAATTCAGAAATTTTTAAAATAATAACAGAATTAACTGACACAGTTAATAATATTAAAGGTGATACCATAAATACGAAAATAAAAAGAAAACGAAATCAATATGTTATACATGAACTGCAAAATTTAATAAATACAATAACCTTTGGTAAAATTGGAATTTTAAATCCAACAATTTTACACTTTGATGAACTAAAAAACATAACATACTACCAACACGGTATAATGACAATAATAGATTTAATGGACATTTCTAAATTCAAAATAGCCCAAAAAGGAGACATAATTATAATTTATATAAAATACTACATATATACATATACATAAATAGAACTAACATGTAAGTACTATGATGTAAGAGCTATAGCTCAATTAGATGGTAAGCTTATTATTGACCAGAACATAATATACTGTAATAATAAATTTTTCAATATTCAGAATTGTAAAACAGAAATTTCAAAAACCTACTGTAAACTAAATAAAAAAAGCACATGTTTGTCAGAAATTTTAAACAAAAACCAAGGAAAATGTAATAAATTAAAAGAAAAAAACCTACAAATTGAAGAAATTAAATCAGGAGCGATATTAGTTTCAGGAAAAAATATTGTAGATAATCAAACATTAAATGGAACATATCTAATAACATTTGAAAACTATACAGTAATAAATAATCAATCTTATAAAAACATTGAGGTAAAAATGTGGAATTATTTTAAAAATAACCATATAAACAATTTTGAAATTTTAGAATATTTTGAAACAACCAACAAACTGTTAAAATTAGATAATATAAATATTTTAACAGAACGGAACAAGAACATAACAGTCCATTCATATTTTTGGTACATAATTTTAATTTTGGGAATCATTTTCATAACTTACTTATTACTAAAATTAAAAAAATCTCGCGAAATTCCCAGACAAATCCAAAATACGCAATTTCAAGAAATCACTTATAATGCTCTTTTGGACCAAATATATAAATTAACTCAAAATAATAGTGAATCGGGGACGATTCATTTTAGGAAGGGGGGAGTTAACGATAGCCTCCGCATAGAAACCTCACCCTAACTGTAAATAAAATTGAATCTTTGCACTTTGCAATTACATTGTGTCATAAATTAGAAATATAATTAACGTTTTTGATTACTTAAGAATTCGATATGCTTTTTCCGTTCTGACTCCAAAAATCCATTATTATCAAAACAATATCGCTCGCCCTCACAAGAAGGCATAACAATGACAATCGTAAAGAAAACAGAACGCTTAACGTTCTGCTGGAATTTGCTGTCGCAGCTAAAATTGTAATTAACTCTTTGTTCTGGATCCAATCAAGCTGATGCTTACACTTCAGCTTTAACTTTAAGTAAATAAAACCAAAATGTATATATATTAGTATTTCTGAAATAAAGAATTGATTTGTATCTTGCAATCCACTAGAACCACACGTGTCATTTCATCCGCGCGTTCGCGGATATAAAATATATATTTTTTTCAAAATTCCCTCGTCGCGGGAATTAATTTGCACGATTCATATTGTTCGCTAGAGTACACCTCTTTCGGCACCACGCCCAGACAGTGTTAAATCACTATGTTGGACTTGCGAAACAGTATGCCTACGTACTAAACCTTTAACTCCGGCTGCTGTAGCTTGTATTCGGACCTGCGGGACCGCCGTTAAGCACTACTTCGCAGGACCAAGCTGGGCGATAACTGCCTCTTCAATACCTACCTCCAGGGTTATTCATGTGATCTTGTGCTTCTGCGCTGCCTTTCTTTTAGTCTGAGTTCTTGGAGCGCTATTGCAGTCCACTCTTTCATTTTAACCCACACCAGTTGTGATCGCAGCATGTGACTAACTATGTTGTCGGGCGTCATCCTTTCATTTGTTAAGTTTTCTATGGTCTCTCTCTCCACTGCAAACCTCGTGCAGAAGAAAAAGATGTGCTCTGCGTTTTCTGCGGCATTTCCACAGAACGAACAGTGTGTTTCGCCATCATGGCAAAATCTGTGCAGGTATTCCCTGAAACAGCCATGGCCCGATAAGAACTGCGTTAAGTATAAATCTGTCTCCCCGTGTTGTCTGTCAATCCAGGCCGGCACATTCTTAATAAGCTTGTATGTCCATCTTCCTTTGTCTGCCGCGTCCCATTGCTTTTGCCACTCCTCGAGACTTGTCTTCCTCTCCTTTTTGCGCTCGTCAGCCGTTAGGCGCCTATTCATGGCTTTTGTTTTACAGTAGACTCTACTTAACTCAGAGGCCATTATATCCGGTGGCATAAGACCAGATATGATAGCGCTCGCCTCGTGCGACACCGTTCTAAACGCACAGGCAACTCAATAAGAACATGTGTATTTTAATATTTGACAAATGTCGCTTCCACTCTGTCGCGCTCTATTTGTTCAGAGCGTAACTGTCAATTTATTGCCATTGCCGTTAATTAGTTAAATAAATTATTTTAAAGTAACGATTTATAATTGAATATTTATGATAGTTACAAAAAAAGTCGTACTTTAAATATTCATTAAATATAGGTACGCTTTTTGTACTATTATTATTATTATTATACATATTTTATAATTAAATGTTTGCCTTTTTGTATTTTCTTTTGTTTCTTATAATAGGCGTAAATGTTGGCTCAACCGTTTAGGTGTTTCCGATGAAACACCTAAATATATTTTTGCTTGTGAGCGGCATTTTTCGGCAAAAATGCGCCTTGAAAAGCGTTTGCGTTCGGGGGCCGTTCCCGATATAAATTTAAAAGTTGAGCCTACATTTGACGTCCCAAATTCCGAATTAAAAAACACAATTTTATTGGGTCTAGAAGATTTTGCTCCCCAAGTTGAAGAAGCTGTCTCAAATGCACAAAATGCATTGAGGCAGCTTTTTCCAAGTATTGAAAATGAAATTGAAGATGGAATTTTTGAGCCTCTTCCATTTTTGAGGAGGATGTATCTTTTAATTTTGATAAGGCTGCGCAAACAGGTAGGGGTCTGACCGCAGGTACAGAAAGGAAGAAGAAATTGAGGGAAGAGAATAGGATTTTGAAAATAAAGTTAGATCAAAAAGAGCAGGACAATAGAAGTTTAAAGGCCCAGTTAGTTGAAATGGCCGCAGAGTTAGAAAGATGTAGGGAACAGCTAAGGAATAGCTCATTTAGGGAACAGTCAGACCCTCTTTCTTTAGTTTGTAGTAAAGTTCCTCCTCAGTTAGGTGCTTTCATTAGGAGTAGTTTTATAAATAGTAATCGCCGTACCCATGGTCGGCGATATGACAATTTTTTGAAAACAATAGCTTTGGGTGTATTTTTTCTATCGCCAGTTGCTCATCGGCACTTAAAGCACCAATTAGATTTTCCATCCGAAAGTACTTTGGAAAGCTTTGTTACAGACTGGCCCTGTTTCCCAGGTTGCACCCAAAGTAGTATAAAATCGTTAGAGATTAGGAGTAGGGGATTCACTTTCGAACAAAAGTTCGTGTCGGTTTCATGTGATGAAATGTCACTGAAATGTCATTTGCAGTATGATAGGAAATTCGATAGGGTGATAGGTATTGAGGATTATGGTGATGAAAATCGCACTTCTAGATTAGCAAGTACTGCAATGACTATAATGGTGCAAGGTATAGGTGGAGAGTCTTGGTCCCACCCATTGGCTTATTTTTTCGTAAAAGTTTCCTGCAAAGGGGATGTCCTCAAGAAATACATTCTTGAAGCCATTACCCAACTGCAACATATAGGACTAATTCCTTGCCATTTTGTTTGCGACCAGGGCACCAATTTTCAGAATTTCGCTAATTTGTTAGGTGTTTCAGCGTCACGGCCTTTTTTTAATGTTAATGGCAAGGAAGTGTATTTTTTTTACGATAGCCCCCATTTGACAAAAAGTAGTCGTAACTGTTTACAAAATTGAAAAAATACGGTTTTCTTTAAAAATAGACGGGTAAGTTGGTCGGATGTTGTTCATTTTTATGAAACCGACTCTAAGTCGAGTTATCGGTGTGCGCATAAATTAACCGATGCTCATATTTATCCAAATACCTTCCAAAAAATGAAGGTTAAATTCGCGTCTCAAGTATTGAGTAATACGGTCGCTTCTGGTATGTTGTCCCTATATACTTAGCTCGGGAGCCTTAAGCTCGAATAGTAGGAGCTTTATTAATACCGCGGAATTCATTTCGTTTTTTAATAAATTATTTGATGTTTTAAATAGCAGTTTCGTTGAGGCTGTTGTACCCACTAAAAAAGTGTTTGTAGGTTCCCCTGAACAGTTACAGTTTTTAAATGAGGCGGAACAAGTTTTAAAAACTATTCGGGTCGTAGACGAATTAGAAAGCAACACAACCAATAATTTTAGTTTTATAAAGTGGTGGGTGTTAAATATTAACAGTTTAAGACGATTGTGGCGATTTTTGTCACACTCAGGTTTTCCGTACTTGAAGACGAGACGACTATGTCAGGACAGTTTAGAACATTTTTTTGTGCAGATTCGAAGCAGAGGAGGTACTAGAGTAACGCCCTATATGTTCTCTAGTTTGTTTAGGAAATCGTGGGGCTTACGTTACGTAAACGTCGTAACAAAAGGAAACTGTGAGCTGCCTTTAGAACCTGATGCTACAGTAATTTCGGAACATAGTAATAATGTTCTACGTAATGTGTGTAATGATTCACTATTGAATGACCTTTCTTGGCAGGATTTTCAAGGTCCACCACCAATTTTTTGAAAGAAAATGCGTTTAGCTTCTTTTGCGGCTATTTTTATTTAAAAATTTTCAAACTGCACACATGTTCCCTGCCTTTACCATATTTAGGAGATGAAATTCCTTCGGACAAATTCATCTTCATGCATCAAAATCAAATAGACAAATGCAATTTAGTGAAGCCGCCTGAGGATTTTATTGCATTTGTAAAAATTTTGGAAACCAGATTTTTAGAAGAATTCGACAGTAATTGTCATAAAATAGGAATAGGAGATATTCTTTTTAAAAAAATGAAAGATGTTGGGCCCTTTTTGTGTTGTGATAATTGTGACCCAAAAATAGTTATAGCCCTTTTTATTAGAATTAGAATATATTTCTTAACTAAATTTTTAAATAAAGATCTTTCTGTCCCTAATTTTAAAAATAAAATTTTGTGTGTTTCACACCTATAGGTTTCAATTTTTTTTTATTTTTTAGTGGTTACAATATGCGAACTCAAACTTACGATAGTATATGTATAAAAAAGTAAAAATTTTTTAAACAGGTAGGATAAAGAGGCTCTAAAATTAGAAAGCAATTTTTTTTAACATAAATTAGAATTTGGGATTTAAATGTAGGCATATATATATATGTATATATGTTATTTCTTATTATGCTGTGATATTTTTATATATTTTTTACATGAATTGTTATTGTTTTGTTTTTTTCGTTATATAATGAATTGTTATCATTTTATAACTTTATGTAAATAAATTTTTAATGGGTGATATAGGCCTAAAGGGGAACCGAGCACCCAAAACTAACTTCGGTAACGCGCCGTTTTGCATACCTCCTGGGTGGTGTGGAAAGTGCAATCGGGCATTTTAATTTAAATGCCCAAAAATTCTTATTTCGTTCTATCTGGCCACAATGGAAAATGTTATAAGACACGCTTATTTTGAGGCGCTCTCACACTGGAATAAGTTGGGCATCCCGTTATTCCTGCTCTCAGTTCAATTCATGTACACGAAGCGAACTGTTTGTCTTCAAATCAGCGATAGAGATAAGCTTATACTACCTGATTTGTTTATGAACGTTCGTATCAGCAAAAAATGCCCGAAGTGATGCAAACTTATGCTTCAATGATAGAAATGAACGACAGCGTTTGGTTTGCATATCATCCCCTAAACACTGATTTACTAGTGCACTTTTGTTCTATTTCAAATACATATGTTTGTATATACATGTATGTACATTAGGGTGATTCAAAAAAAAATTTTTTTTTTCAATTGGTACTCGCAAAAATAGGTTCCTAGACACCTCTAAGAAAGCCTCTCCAAATATGAGTTTTTAATTGTAACGGGAAGGTCCTCCGCCTAACGGTTTTCTATTTTTTCTTATTATCAGATAGAAAAATTTATATCTCGCTTCCAACTACTTGAAAAAATATTTTGTTAATTAGGTTTTGTAGGAAATTGAATGCTCTAAAATATGGTCTCTTATGATTTTTTCGTAAACCCAACCGTTTAAAAGATATTAACGGTTGAAATTTGACTATTTTTGGAAAAATTCTTTTTTTCTTATTAATTTTATAACTCAATGAAAAAAAATTATTATGAATAGATTTTTGGAGAGGCTTTCTTAGAGGTGTCTAGGAACCCATTTTTCAGGGTACCAAACGAAAAAAAAAAAAATTTTTTTTTAATCACCCTAATATGCATTGATGTTTGACGATGAATATCTCGTAAACGCTTAACTTAATCGAAATATCGTAGTAGACCATTTTTATAGAGCAGTAAATTTCCTACAAAACTATGTGTATCAGATTTTTGGAGAGGCTTTCTTAGAGGTGTCTAGGAACCCATTTTTCAGGGTACCAAACGAAAAAAAAAAATTTTTTTTTGAATCACCCTAATATGCATTGATGTTTGACGATGAATATCTCGTAAACGCTTAACTTAATCGAAATATCGTAGTAGACCATTTTTATAGAGCAGTAAATTTCCTACAAAACTATGTGTATCATCATTCATAATAATTCTTTTTCATTGAGTTATAAAATTAATAAGAAAAAAATAATTTTTCCAAAAATAGTCAAATTTCAACCGTTAATATCTTTTAAACGGTTGGGTTTACGAAAAAATCATAAGAGACCATATTTTAGAGCATTCAATTTCCTACAAAACCTAATTAACAAAATATTTTTTCAAGTAGTTGGAAGCGAGATATAAATTTTTCTATCTGATAATAAGAAAAAATAGAAAACCGTTAGGCGGAGGACCTTCCCGTTACAATTAAAAACTCATATTTGGAGAGGCTTTCTTAGAGGTGTCTAGGAACCTATTTTTGCGAGTACCAATTGAAAAAAAAAAAATTTTTTTTTTTGAATCACCCTAATGTACATATATTATATGTATAATATGTATAATGGAAACTCCATCGAGTACATACATACTATAAATGTATGTCTATATGTATGTATGTACTCGATGGAATTCCCATTGTTTACGCTTCGAACATTTGTAACATGAGCACATTTTCAAAGCTGATTTCCCACACATGATTCAAATCAGTCCAGCAGAAAATTGTTGTTGTTTGCTGTACTCATAGAATTACCCATAGATTTACTCGAAGATTTACAGCCCTATTCTCATGCCCTCACAAAAGTCACCAACCTCACTACAGTGATGTTTCTCACTATAGTGAGGGTTACCTTATTCTGGCGAAAATTCAAAAGCTCAAATGCTCACTATTATCACAAACATCTGTGACGTGTGAAAGCAGCCATCATAATACAAAACATCTGTGTTTGTTTTGTTTTACATCAATATTTGACATTTTTAAAAAAATATTTGAGTGTTATAGATGTTATGTTATAGCATGGAGGAACTATTATTTGTATATGCGGCAATTGTTGAGGAGGAGGAATCGGGCGGTAGGAGGAAAGTGTTAAAGGGTTTGCGAGACAAAAGCGATCCTTTTAGTATGCAGGACACAACATTTATTAATACATTTCGATTCCCAAAATCGCTATGTAAATTACTTACATATAAGTGAATTGGTGCCGCATGATGTACAGAAGTCAAATATACCTTTTGATCTGCGTTTCCTGGCGTGTTTGTATTTTTACGGGCATGGCTCTTACTAAAAATCCGTTGGTAATAGTTATATGCTCTCTATGAGCCAGCCCTCTGTGTCTAGAGCTCTGCACTTTATTTCGAAATTAATTATGGATGTTAAGGGCAATGAAATTTATTTCCCTTCAAGCGCGCAGGAAGTTTCAGATACAAAGAAGGGGTAAGATAAATAAATAAAAATAAATATAAATAAATAAATAAATTTTTTCTTAAAGATTTTACACAAAATTTGGGATCAAGGGCACAATCGATTGTACCCATATTGGGATTGTTTCACCCTCAAGCACAGACGCCACTACTCCTATTTCACTTTTCATGAACCGGAAAGGATTTTACAGCTTTAATGTAGAAGCAGTACGTAATGTTCTATATTATACAAACTATTTACCAATCTTTCTATTAATACATATGTATGTATATATTTGCATTTTTGGTAGGTTTGTGATCATTGACTTCTGTTCACCGCTGTCAACGCGAGATTTCCCGGGTCTTGCCGTATGCACCTCACAAATACCTATAACACGCAAAGTGATTCGTGGTTGTTAGGTGACCAAGGATATCCATTGGAGCCATGGCTGTTAACGCCAGTCGCTGAACCTTCAAATGCAAGGGAAGTGCGTTACAATAAGTTGCACGCGAAAGCACGTAATACCATTGAGAGAGCCTTTGGTGTTTTGAAGTCACGATTCCGGTGCCTCTCAAAACACCGCATTCTTCATTACAGCCCTGAAAAAGCGTCTATGATTATTTACGCGTGTACAATTCTTCACAACATTTTACTGAAGCATGGTGTGGCTGCAGACCTTGGCTTCGAAGAAGTTTTAGAAGAATCACAAGACACCGAAATTGTTTTCGAAAACTCCAATTTTAGGGAGGCTGCTAGAGTAAGAGAACGTTACATCATATCTTTATAATATACATATGTATATATTTCCAGTGGCGTTATGTACTATAAATATATACATATATATATATATATATAAATATATATACATATACACATTCATATATGTAAGTTACTTACAGTCTCTGTACATTTTACTTCCTTAAGAATGAATAAAAAGACATCTACATATGTTTAAATAATTCATTTTATTTTATTTTATTTATTAAATAATTCATTTAATTTTTTTACATTTGTATTTATTTTTTTTTTATTTTTTTACATTTTTATTTAATTTTTTTTATTTTTATTTTTTTACCTTTTTATTATTGCTTATCTAATTTTTCAGACAATTTTGCCATAACCTCTGACAGCGAGGTTAGTGCTTTTGTCATCTGGGTCAGCACCCTGTCATCTGCACATTTTGCTCAACAATTTTCCTTTGTAGAGCAATGGCCTCCTCCTCTCGCTTTTCCCGATCCTCCATTTTCTTTAGCACTGTCCCAAGCATCTTCGCTGCAGTCAATTTTTCAGGAGGGATGTAAGAAGGAGATGGCATAGGAGAAGATAAGATGGGAGGAGATAAGGAAGAAGATGGAGGTGATGGTGAGGAAGAAAAATGAGGTGATGGCGAGGAAGAAAAATTTAAAGTCAGAGCAGGAAAAGCTGGATCAGGAGATGTGACTGCTGGCGAGGATGCTGGAGCAGGCGATGCGACTGTTGGTGTTGGCGCTGGAGCAGGCGATGTGACTGTATTTAAATACAACGGCAAAACCTGTAAGTATAAAACGGACCAATTATTGCCTCATATATACATAGTCCGACAAATATTAAATTAAAATATTACCTGGTGACCCAAAGTCGCAACACCCGGCAATCCATCCACCGCTGCTGCTCCAAAAGTTGAAATTGCTTGCTCCTCGAATTCGCTCATTCCATTTACCGGAGGGCCTCCACCAATCTCTTGCGCATGTGCCTTCAGCTTGCGCGCTCGCGATCGCAACTGATGTTTCCAATTCATCAATGACTATGGAAACATATTTTAGTAATGTGAAACATACACAAGCATTTATGAACTTACCTCCCTCCACTTGGCTGCCGACCGAGTTGGACCTCTTAAGGCATTTAAATTATCTGCTAACTCCGACCAAAGTATTTGCAGCCCTTGAGGGTTGGTCGGAGTTAGCTTCCCCCGTTGCAACTCAGGATGCTGCTTGCAAAACATTATGTAATGTTGCAGCTGCTCCTGAGTTGTCCTCTCCGTTTTTGTAAGCCTAGGAATATATGAAATTATTGTATATATATATTTAAAATTTGCAAAATTACTTACATATGCTGATTATCCATTGTTGTGTACTTTTTTGTTTGCTTATTTTTCTTAAAACAGCTGTTTGACAGCTAAAGGCTTTTTACCTCACGTGGTGACTTTTTTAAGCTTGTTTCTTATGAGGTTTGAGCAAGAATAGCCTCACAAAATATGCCTCATAAGAAATCCCTCAAATTTTTCCTCTCAACTCAGTTGAGAGGTTTTTTTCAGAATAGGGCTGTTACTTATAGTTTACCCAAAGTTTCATTTCAATTCAAACAATCGTTGCAACGCTATGAACTGACATGATACGATTGCAACCGAAGCCAGCCATAACACGATCGTGATTGCCGAAGAACAGATTGTTCGTGTTGCATCAGGTCAGTAGACGCTGGCGGCTACTTGAATTGATTAACAATGTTGTCTATGCTGAACTGAATTGATTTGATTGTGTTTTTGGCACGATTGTTTGTTCTGATTTTATCATACTCGTTGCAGCTCTCTGATACGGATCTCGATAGTTCGGTTTTCTTGCGGTATTTACGAATTCGACAAACATGTTTACATAAAGGTCCATCTACCGCTGCACAATCCAAATCCCAAGCATTAATTTTCATAACAGTAAAATAATAACCTGCCAAATAAAACAAGTAGCTGTAATAACTTTCACACAGAAAAAAAGTTAATACGGATTATTTTTATAGCACGATTAGTGCGCCTCCCTGTACATGGTAAACTTTCGTTCACCGTGTCGCGGCGATTTCCGGGAAAGTCGGAGTTGATAATTGGCAACAAGTTAAATCAAGACAATCTCGCAGACGCGGCAAGCCAAGGATGTTAATCTATCAAACTGCAACCTTCGCCTGCAACGAATGGTCGCAAAGTGAAAAAGAGGAATTCTTAACCTAACATAACACAACCCTTTAATTAAAAAAAAATCCGTTAAGACATTCGCGATAACGACCCAAGAGGATATTATCAAAAGGTTTCCCTCACACTCTAGAGCTATTATTGTCATCGCATACTTATTCAGGCACCACCAAGCCTCAGCAATACGAGAGACTTTAAATCAGGAAATCCCTTCAGAAGAGCTCAAACAACATTAATGAAGCCAATCATTCAGACCCAAAAAAACAGATTTTCGAGAAGAATATAAAGCTTTGAACCATAAATCACAAGCACAGAAGAAAAGTTCATTATTAATAGAAGTTTTTTATTTGAACAATATAAAGCTTTGAACCATAAATCACAAGCACAGAAGAAAAGTTCATTATTAATAGGAGTTTTTTATTTGAACAGCAAATTAAGCTATTAGCTTATTTTGTATGGAAGACTTAGCCAACATAATTATGTTGGCTTGTCATAACCTATCATAGCTTGTATATTGAACCAGTTCATCGCTTTCACAATAGCCATGATTTTTCCAAAAAAAGTACTATAAGGTTCATTTTGACAGATGAAAATGTAAACAAACCAAAATAAAAAAAATTGGTGTTTTCTTTAAGTTAACATTAATACAAATATAAATATTTGTTATAATTTTCTGTATTAATATCATCAAATGAACAAAATAAATATATTTATATATTTATATAGCAACAATTTTTACAAATTGAAGAATTCAATCTAACATTTTCTCCGCATCAGACATTTTGCAACAAATTGAATATCAGCTGACTATTACCGCCCGCATTGCCAACACACTTCGTTTTTAAGCGAAAATATGAAATAAGCTAAGTGCATCTTAGTTGTCCATTACTTAGTTATTAGCTTGTGATGGTCAAATAAAACACACCTAATATTAAATCCGTTAATTGTCCCAAATGGAATCCTGGCAATTGATGACAGATTAAGCAATTCTTAGACATTGCTGTACGACTAATGTTACCCATTTTCAGTAGTAAATAGTATTTAATAACCAAATATACACACTTAGTTTTGGCTCTTACGAACAAAAAAATCTGCGTTATGCATAAAAAGACGCAACAAACCCGAAAAATGTCAGCTTTGCTAAAAGAAATGAGCAATCCTAACTCGGCCATTTGCTGTCACTGGTATTGGCGATTCAGGTATCTATGAAACAAATTTAAAAATCCAACTAAAAGTTATCACAAAAATAGAAAATATTAACCCGCACCGAAAGTTGTTTAAACTCTCGCCCAATACACAGATTACTAACCCCTGCTGAATCCAATTTTAAGGAAGTATATTTAAGTATTGTAAACAGGCGGCATTAACTAAAAATAAAAAATTACGCAGAAAAAGGAAATATCCGCAAGGCAATTTTGCAGTCGAGGAATTGGTCGCCATAAGAAAAGAAAATATGTACCTGACTAAACGAGTGGAAATTAGGCCGAATCGAAAAGATATTTTTCGGCTTGGATAATACTTAAAATACGATCTCTCAAGTCATAATAACCCGACCCAATATTTTACAATTCTTACATTAAATATAAACTAACTCAAAAGTCTGCTCTATTTTTGATCCAACTAGTGTAAGAGTTCCAGCTCTACCAGTAGAATAGCGGAACCTGGTTCAGGGTTCTCATTTACTACTCCGTAGCAGCAAAATTTCTAAAATTATTGCTATGCTATCGCTACCGCTCTCACTTTGTCGGGAGCCACAGCAAAGCCTTAGCATAACAATGTAAAGTATGTACTCTACTCTGCTCCGAGTTTTGTTAGGTAAAAAACTATATCTGGAGCGGGAGCAAAAAGTTAAATTCTGCGCTATGCTCTGGCGAAGCGGTAGCACAGCAGAGCTAATGAAAATTTTCATGTGCTACACACTTTTTTCACCGAAGTGATGAACAACGACAAATTAAACAACTGAGTTGAAGGTTTAATCGATAATCAGCTTTCCGTTTTATTTTGTGCTTTCTTAAATACTAATATTTTGCTTTCTTGCAATAACTTAAAAATAAATGCTTGCGTAAAAATTCTTAGGAAATGTGTCTTGTGCATTTTGCAAAGTAATACCGTTAATAAAGTTATTATACATTTTGTTAACTGTTGCATTTTTGTTAGCGGAAATGCACTTGAATGAACAATAAATACAAATTATTAAAATTCTTCGGAGTTGTTGACTGTTGCATTTTCGTTAGTGGAATTAGTGGTACATTTTATTAACTGTTGCATTTTCGTTAGCGAAAATGCACTTGGACAAACAATTCTTTGGAAAACTCAATTAATAAATATTCGTATTCTTTGAAAATAGTATTCTTTATAACACCCCCACCGTTAGTTTGAGGCTCCGACGAAATTATATTATCTTTGCCGGATTGTTTATAGTAGTTTCATTTTTTAATTGTACATTTGGAATATATGTTTTTGTATTCTTAAAGAGGTATATAAAAATAATTAAGATACATATTGATATAATAATTGAGATATCTATACCAAAACTAAGTATTTTTGAGTTCTTATCTGTATATAGTATATTTTTCAGTGTTTCTTCGTATTCTATTTGCTTCAGATATAAAGATTCAATTTTTATGTCTGCTAGTGTTGTATTACTATTGTCTTTAATTTTTGTAATGATATTAGGTAGAATAAACTTGTCTTGTATTTTTATTTTGACATTTGTAAAAGTCTTGTTTAACGCGTTTATTTCACAATTTTCGAATTTGATTAAGTAATTTCCTGAAATGTTTAATTTAGCTTTGTTGCAGTTATGGGATATTGTGCTGTTAAAATGTATAATAAAAGAATTAGTACTCCAGGAATTATTTCGCTTATCTCTTGTGTATTTAATGTTTGCATTTTGCAATTAGCTTCTTCAAAGTTTAGTATTTTGTTTAAACAATCATCGTTAATTTTTATAAGATTTCTTTTTAGATTATCTTTAATATATGTATGTGCTATAAATATTGCTTTCTGAATCTATGAGAACATCAGAGTGGCTAACCTTTATGGATTTATTATTTTTGTCAGGAATGGGTACGAATGTCACCATGGATAGTGAATCTTGCGAATATTGTGGTATAGAGAGAATTATTATAATATTACCTTCGTGAAGTGCTATGGCTACTTTAATATTAGTATAACTGTCGAAGTCTGTGATTAATTCGAGTTCGGTTTGGCTGAGAATATCTGTGGGGATGATTCCCAGTTTCCCGGAGAAAATAATCTGTCCTATGTCGTCTACGTGATGCCGTAGGAGTGAGATGTCGTTGTTAATCTGGTATATGTGCTCTATAAATGTTATCTCGTCCTCTATGGTTGAAATTTTATTCCCTATAATATTCTTGACTTTGTTTAAGTAGTCCCCGATAATGTTTTGCTGATAGTTTATGTGGTTAGTTATATTCTGGATTTGGGAGTTCATGACATTGTTTATATAGGTTGGTTTGTTCATTTCGTTAGTTAAGTTTTCATCGTTCGTATGTAGTAATTTAAGAGTTTTAGTTATTTGTTCTTCATCGTCACTGTCCATTGTACCTGCAATAATTTTTAGACCTTTCCTATAATGTTTAAGAGAGCCCGTTTCCTTCGGAAATGTGGGTTAAGGTTTTCTATTTTTGCTCTTAATAGCATAAAGTTCTTATTTATTGTATTTATTAATTTTTTTTGATTCGCTGCTGGATATCTTTAGGATGTCAATGTTGGTTTTGATTATTTCCATAGTTCGTTCGTATTCTGTGGTGTTTATTATGTGTAGCACTTTTATGTAGTGTTCTACAGTTTTAGTCTCTCCTGTTTTTATCGGTATGTATCCATTATTGTTCGATACGTCCTGTAGGTCGATGGTTTGAGTCTTGAATGTTGGGGTAAGTGTTGCCATCATTATGATCCATTTAATCATCTAAAAAAAAATTACATTTATTTAATTGTAGCTTTGATTTTGGGGTTACTCTTGTCTTGGTATTTCTTCTTAGGTCTAACGTGAGCTTTATAATATTTATGTCCAGTTTCTGTTATCTGTAAGTGGTCATCATCTATTTTTTCAGCATTAATTTTCCTGTATTTTCTGTGATTTTTACCCCCTCTTATCTCTCTAATGTAATTTGGTCCGCCTTCTAATTCTATATCCTTCCGGTTTTCATTTAACTTCTGAATGTACTTTTCTTTCTTTGAATTTATAAGATCATGAATTTCTTTGTATCTATCTTCATGTACTTTGCCATTTACAAAATCAATCGGTTTGATACCGGTCGTGCTATGTATTGTATTATTATAAAAACCTATTATTCTTATCATTTTATCTTCTATACTTTCGTCTTTGTTTTCTTTATCGTGCCTTAACAAGCGTATGTGCTCATTGATTGTGTTGTGTAGTCTCTCAATGTCGGCGTTAGACGTATGGTTACTATTGGAAGTATAGTGAATATCTATGTTCTCCTTTTTCAAAAATTCTTGCATCGGTATAGCTTTAAAGCCTAGTTCATTATCCACAACAATTTTATTTATTTTCCCATAAGTATTGATTATCAGCAAAAGTTTTGTTTTAAATTCTGTCCAACTCCTACCGTTTATTTGAAATGCTAACGCGAACTTCGAAAATTTATCAATTGCTGTCATAAAAAGTTTCTTACCTAAAGTATAAAATACGTCTATATGTAATGTTTCCAGAGGTTTGGATGGAGTTTCTGTAATTTTGTAAGGGATCTTCGGGGGTTTCCTATCGTATTTTTCTAAGTTACAAATTTCACAGTTATTTATGAACTGAGTTATCCTTTGTTTTAATTTAGGATTGTAAATTCGCGTAATTAATTCTTTATATACTGCCTGAATTCCTCTATGGTTTTTGTCAAGATGTTCGTTTTTAATAATTTCAGTTAATCGATTTTCGTCTTCTATGTCTTCCGTCATGAGTGTAGATCTAAGTACTTTAAAATTTGGGTTATTTGAAAATAGTTCTTCGTAAACAGTTTTAAACATAGTATAAAATTCGTCTTCGATAAAAATAGCATTCAGTTGTGTTGGATTAAAATGATTCTTTAGTATTGTAATTGCTGTTTCCCTGTCCATTTCCTTCATAGAAATTATTCTTCTTTTATTTTTAAAAACAGATTTATTTTTTATTCTTAATGATCCAGAGGTAGTTTTCATTATAACTACTTGATTTTTAAACATATTAATTGGTGAAGTAGTACTTTTTATCGTTCCCCTGTCGCACTCTAGTGTATTAATGCTGGGTTCAATTTCAATCCTTGACAAAGCGTCGGCATTATTATTCTTTATTCCTTTCTTGTACCTAATATCATAATCGTATTCAGATAATCTTAATCTCCACCTAACAAGTTTTGAATTTGGTTCCTTTATAGAAAAGAGCCATGTCAGTGGCTTGTGATCTGTCTCTATTATAAACTTACGACCAAAAAGGTATGGCCTAAAATATTTTGTAGCCCATACGATTGCCAATAATTCCTTCTCTATTGTGCTATAATTTGTTTCATGCGTATTAAGGGTGCGACTGGCGTAGCATATTGGATGATTATCTTGCGAAAGTACCGCTCCCAAAGCGTAATTACTCGCGTCCGTTGTCAATGTAAATGTTTTAGAAAAGTCTGGGTATGTTAATATTGGATCATGTGTTAGTAGGGTCTTGAGGGTGTTAAAACTTTTTTCGTAGTCCGAGTCATTTATATTTATCTGTGAATCTTTCTTTAAGCACCTAGTCATTGGTTTAGCTATAGCCGAGTAGTCCTTTATGAACTTCCTGTAGTAGCCTGTGAGCCCTAAGAATTGCTTGATCTGTTTTGCTGTTTTGGGTATTGGGAAGTTAACAACGCATTCTATCTTTTTAGGATTGGGCTTGACTCCTTCCGTTGTAATTATGTGCCCAAGGAACTCTGTTTCCTTTTTTAGAAATTCTGATTTATCTAGCTGGACTTTTAAATTTGCCTCCTGTAATCTTGCGAATATAAGTCTAAGTGAGTTCATATGTTCCTGTAAGGATGTTGAAAATATGATTATATCGTCCAGGTATACTAGGCAGATTTTGTTGATATAATCTTGGAGTAGATTATTCATCAATCTCTGGAACGTTGCAGGGGCTGTTTTTAGTCCGAAAGGCATTCGCAGAAATTCATAGTGCCCTCCTTCGACACTAAATGCAGTTTTGTGGATGTCTTCTTCCTCTATCTCGATTTGGTGGAAACCCTTCGCCAGATCGAGTGTAGTGAAGTACTGGCTTCTTCCCAGTTTTTCAAGAATCTCGTCTATGTTCGGGATGGGAAACTTGTCATCGATCGTTACTTCGTTCAGTTTACGATAGTCGATTACAAGTCTCCACTTTGGTTTCCCGCTGGCATCGGCCTTCTTTGGCACGATCCAAATTGGGGCTGAGTAGGGAGAATTGCTATTCCTAATTATCCCGTGTTTTAACATTTCTTGGATTTGATCTGTGACTTCTTCCTTATGTACGTATGGGTACCTATATGACTTAGAAAATATAGGTATGTTGTTTGTAGTTCTAATTCTATGTTTTATTGCTGAAGTAAATGAAAGTCCTTCATTTTCCTGGTAAAAAATATTACGATATTCTTTTATTATTTGCAACAATTGTGACCTTTCCTCGGGGTTCAAGTGCCCTATTCTAATTTGGTCAGCCAATGGTTTAGATTCTTTATTTTCGATTATGTTAAAATTTTCGTGATCTACTTTTTGCGTAGTCACCCGATTGGTTTCAGATAGTAAGTTTATCTTTGCTTCTTGATTTCTTACATTTAAAATTCCCTCTCTTACAATGTTTCCGCTGTTTTCTTCCTTATAATATACTAGGTCAGAGTCATCTGGTACTACTATCTTTCATTTAAGTTTCTACTTCTACTTTCTACTTTCTTTCATTTAAGTTTTCGTTTTCGAAGTGCATAGGGAGTGTCTTGTTACCGATCTTTATTTCGTTCTTTTTATAATCGATACAGGCATTTAGTGGTCTCAATATATCGTTACCTATTAGACCGTCAAAAAAGTTATGAAATTTTATTATATAAAACTCTATTGGTTTATTAGTTCCAATGTCGCTAAATTCTTCGAACATGGGTACTATTGCCTTTTTGTCAACGTAAATTCGATGTTGGAGAGTTTTAATTAAAAGTGGGCTAGTTGGATGAATTCTTTTGGGGTCGCAGATACCCGGATTTAAAATGGAGTTTGTTGCGCCTGTGTCTATTATAAGTCTTATAAAACCTATCTTTGTTTTTATTATTATAAATGGTAATTTATTCTTGAGGCTGATTCCTGAAAATTTTCAGCCACTTCTATTTTTCCTATGTCCATAGGTTCCGGTTGGTTTCTGAAATTTGGTCTCTGGAAGGATGGGTTTTGAGGACTAGGGTTTTGTGGGTTTGCTTGTTGGTATGGCTGGGATTGTTGGTAATTTCTTCCGTTATTTTGGGGCATTGGTTGGAAATTCCTTCTGTTGAATAGTTGTTGGGAATTCCCGTATTGTGTTCTATTCCTACTGTCTTTTTTATTGTATTGTGTATTGTTTCTATAGTCAGTATTCCTATTACTTGAATGAGTTTTAAATTCTGTGCTGTTGTTCACGTTATTGTTCCCTGTATGTGCGTACCCGGCTTGGAACAGTATGTCCATAGCATGTTCCAAGTCTTCTGGGTTCCTACAGAAAAGGATTGATTTCATTGGTTCAGGAAGTTTGTTTTTAAAGATATTGAGGGCAGTGCGCTTGTTGTTCATCGCACTCTCTCTAGTTGCTTCGGTTTCTCCTAAAATGGTTACTAATTTGTTATTTAACCTGTGTAACCTGGTTTTCATGTCGTTGTAAAAATCTAAAGTGTTTGTTCTAAAGGTCACGCTTCGTAATTCGTCAAAGAGTTCTTCGCAAGAACGTCTATCCCCGAAATTATTCTGTAGTATGTTTTTAATCTCTGTCCATGAGGTCGCGTGGCAGTTTATTTCTATTGCCTGTCTTGCTCTTCCTTTTAGCTTTGATTTTATTAAGTCCGAAAAAACTAGTTGGGACAGTTCGTCATATGTTTGTAGGTGTGGGTGTATTCGGTTAATAAGTGTGGTGAATGTCTGCAGGTCTCTTGAGTCGCCACAGAATTCAGGTAAGTTATTAAGATATTTTAAAGGGTTTATAGTAAGAATGTTTTGAGCTGGTACTGCCATTTTATTTCCCTTTTTTTTATAGGTTCGGGAGCAAGAAAAAAGAAATTCTCTCTAATATGATTTAAATAATGTTTCTTTGCTTGGGTTTTTATCTCTAATAATATGTTTTAAATAATGTTTCTTTGCTTGGGTTTTTATCAAGGTTACTTTATGTAGGAATATTATATTGCTCTTGCAACTTTTTGATTTCTTGTTTTCCAGATGTATATATGTTGAATTTTCTTTCAATTTCTTACTCTATGCTGGATGTGTTTCCAAGGATTTTGTCACTATGTTGAGTTTAAATTTATATAATAATAATAATAATATATAATTTTATATATTAATAAACGGATTCTCACTTTCTGATGTTGTTGTTGAATATTATATTGCTGTCTGTCTGGCTCTGTGTTGGGTTTGAAGTTGATCTGGATGTGTTTCCAAGGATGGAAAAAAAATTTGTCACTATGTTGAGTTTAAAGTTGATTAGGATGTGCAGTTGGCTGATGAGTTGTTAATATGGGTATATCTCTATATTTCGGTTGTTGTCTGAAATTATCATCGATAAGAGTTTAAATCTTTTTTCGCCCTTTTTTGATGCTTCTATATATATCTTTATATTTCGTATTGTTTTATCATCGATAAAAAATTTGTATTTTTAAAGGATTCGTTCGTTCAATCTTATGAAGTTCAAATGTCACTCTCACTAAACTTTTTCGCAAAAATTATATTGTATGCTTAGAAGATTCGTTCTTCAATCTTATGAAGTTCAAATGTCACTTTCACTAAACGTTTTCGCAGAAATATTTTGTATGTTTTAAAGGATTCGTTCTTCAATCTTATGAAGTTCAAATGTCACTTTCAATAAACGTTTTCGCAAAAATATTTTGTATGTTTTAAAGGATTCGTTGTTCTTATTTTTTTTTTTCTACCCGTTACGAATATAGAAATATTCAATATCCTTTCTTATGTAACTTGATTTTAAATTTTTACACACAAGGATACACGGGTATCCTACCGACTGCGCCACTTTTTTCACCGAAGTGATGAACAACGACAAATTAAACAACTGAGTTGAAGGTTTAATCGATAATCAGCTTTCCGTTTTATTTTGTGCTTTCTTAAATACTAATATTTTGCTTTCTTGCAATAACTTAAAAATAAATGCTTGCGTAAAAATTCTTAGGAAATGTGTCTTGTGCATTTTGCAAATTAATACCGTTAATAAAGTTATTATACATTTTGTTAACTGTTGCATTTTCGTTAGCGGAAATGCACTTGAATGAACAATAAATACAAATTATTAAAATTCTTCGGAGTTGTTGACTGTTGCATTTTCGTTAGTGGAATTAGTGGTACATTTTATTAACTGTTGCATTTTCGTTAGCGAAAATGCACTTGGACAAACAATTCTTTGGAAAACTCAATTAATAAATATTCGTATTCTTTGAAAATAGTATTCTTTATAACCCTACACCTCCCGCATTTGTTTGTTGTTTTGCTATTTTCTGGCATAATATTTGAATTAATTGAATAGTTCAAACAAAAAAATGTTATGCAAATCATTTTGGCACTTGTTGCGTTAAGTGCCTTTATAAATCTAAAATCAAATATTTTAAGAAATATATTAATAAAGAAAATTAGATAATAATGGAAAAAATTATAATTTTTTTATTATATAAAATATTTACCATTTTTATATTACCAAAAACATCATCTGTTCCAAATGTATTACAATACTCAATTACTATGAATTTTCGAAATTAATTTTAACTACATTTACTTTCCCCCTTTTTATATACATTAGGGGTTTTTTTTTTGAACTATTATTTTTTTTCAGTCCCGTCACGAAATTTCCTTCGAAATACCCCTAAAAAATTCCCCGAAAATTTTAGCCCTAAATATTAACATTAAGAACTGGACCGAGGCATGTAAAAATTTTCCATAGAAAATACAATATAATCCTGATTTTTATACTCTCGCAACACAGTTGTTTATCTTTAAATTCCTACAGATCAGAGGTATTTTATGGCATCTCTTTGACTTTAGACGCATATTTCTCAGAATTGTTCACTCTACAAAAGTATCCAGAGCAACAAAGTCGAAACTCACACCGGCGAGGTATCTTAACCTGATTTTTCCACGAAATTCGCATTTTTTTGTATAACTGACAAGAGCTATATATTATTAAGGGCTAAAAATTTCAGCGAAATTTTTTTATGGCATTTCCACGGAAATTTCGTGACGGGACTAGAAAAAATTTATAGTCCAATAAAAAAACACCCTAATATACATATTTACCACTAATTTAAGATGTTAGGTTAAGTTTTAGGCTACACCATGAAACTCTGGTAATAAAGAATTCTATTGTTCAAAAACCATAATGGCGAACGGACGTTTTCTTAACTGGCATCTTTAAAATTCGCTTAGGCACAGGCACGTTCTAAGTAATTCGCGCAACCCAACTAATTTGTTTGTCCTCAAAAAACCTTTAGAATTCTTCAGCACTTTTGAATATTTATTTCTTGCGTAAAATGGCATCGACAAAGAAAACCTTCAACGTACTTACTTACTATGAAGAGAATGATAACGACCGCGTGAAATGTAAAACATTTTCGCGTGTTTTAAAAAAAGATCGTGTTTTTAATTTAAAGAAACATTTACTATTGCATGACATACGACCTGTGCAAAAAGAAAACAATTCTGATTCCAAAAAGAACATGAAACATCAACAGGTAAAAGTTCAAATCAGTAAAAAAAATTTAGTCCGTTCATACATTGGTCTTGTCACTGAAGACGCCGTTCCGCTCAATGTGCTTAATTTAAATAATATGCGCAATATAATTGATCCTATATGTCAAGGTTTTAAAGACAAAAGTGGAAAAAACTTCATACTAAATGGAAACAAGTGTAAAGCTGTACTAGAACAAGTAGCATCGAATATTAAACTCGGAAGACATGAAGAATGTAAAAACCGCCTGATATCTTTAAAAATTGATAGTGCAACACGGCTTGATCGAAACATATTCGGCATCAGTGCGCAATTCATTAGCAAAAATGAAATTAAATCGCGAATTCTTGGTATGGTGGAATTCAAAGGAGCTGGGTCAAGTGCATCCATAAATGTGGCCAAAGAAATTGTATCCGTTTTAGACAAATATGAAATAGCACTAAGCCAAATTGTATCAATTATATCGGATAACGGTGCCAATATGATAAAAACTTCAAACATTTTATCGCAAATTTATACAGGCGATGACGATACTGGCGAAGCCTGTATTCTACAGAACATTGAGTACTCAAAGCAAATCGACCTTTTCGACATAACATAAAATATTTGTGTTGGTGAAATACAAATATGTCGATGTGCAGCACACACTGCACAGCTTTGTGCACTTGACGTTACAAAAAATACAACTATTAGGGAGTATTTGTTTCAGTGCCGAAATCTAACCAAATACATTCGGAAGCCATCAAACGGTTACCGTGATTTGTTCGAGTTAAGAAATTTTACATTACCTCAATTGGATTGCCCAACTAGATGGGGATCTACTTATAACATGATTGACCAACTGAATAAAGCGAAAAGTATATTAAGCCTTATTGAAACTGTAGAAAATAATTCACAAGTCGAACAAATAGTAGTGAATGAACTGTTATGGGACTTCATGGACTCCTACGTTACTATTATGGCTCCACTGCAAAAAACTATAGTGCAGTTTCAACAAGAACAGTTGCACTACGGAAACTTCTTTGCTCTGCGGCTGGTTTGCAAACTGTCTACGAATCAAATTGTAACAACAAGCACATCAAGTAAAGATTCTATTATTTATACAATTGGAGAGATGCTTATTGAAAGTATGGAAGCACGAAATAAAAAATTAGTGTCCAATGTTGGCTTTGACGCTTGTTTATACTTAGACCCAAGATACCAACATATACTTGACGGCTCACAAAAACAAAGAGCAATAAATTTTTTAAAGACATTGTGGGCATAAATAAAAATCCACAGTCCAATTCAAAATTTATCATTAACAAATTCAAAGACTTCGGATACTGAACATAAAGAAAGTAATTTAGATCTTTTGGACGACTTTTTGAGTGTTGGCGTTGTTCCAAATGAGTCAACAGATGTCCATGGAAAGATTGAAATGTTGAAGCTGTCATATGTGAAATCTAGCAATAATGTTTTAAATTTCTGGAAAGAGATAAAGTCAAGCGATCCAGAGCTTTATGCTCTAAGCAAAATATGTTTTGCTATACCACCCACTCAAGTAAGAATGATTATTTAATCTATGACAAAATATAGAGCATTTGCTTAAATTTCTTAATATTTGTAGGTAACAATAGAGCGGGCGTTTTCGTCTTTAAAACTGGTGTTATCGGATAACCGAAATCGATTAAGTCACCACACATTGGAAAATATACTTCTGGTCCGGCTTAACTCAACTCACTTAGATAGTGTCATAGAGAATTTGAATTTATTTGTAGACGAGGATTAATTTAAGTTACAAAAATCCTAAGTTATTGTTCCTTATTATTTACTTATATTTATTTTATTACTACTTATTTAATACATTAATTTGAATACTGTGACTGAATAAAATAGGTTTGTAGTTTTTATTTTAAATTAAGCACTGACTGAATAAAATATGTAAGTTTTTGATTTAAATTTTTTGTTTCTAAATAAAATATTATCATTAAATTTATTTCTTTCAATTAAAATATTATTAGAGGACCCGTCCACGTTTTACTGTGGCTGATACATAGATAGTACGTAGGTTGCTAAATATATTTCTGGCCTAATAATGTAAATAGGCTTATTTATCAACGAAACTGTTTTTTTTATTTTTATTTTTTTAATTTTTTTTTTCGATTGCTGTTTTGTTTCGGGCTCATACGCATAGATCCATGATTCGTCACCTGTGACGATCTTATAAACGTCTTTTGAAGCACCGCGATCGTATTTTTTTACGGCCAGGTGTTCATGCAATATCGAATGTATGCTGGTGGGAGAAATGCATAGGCATGCCTCTATCTGAAGGTATGTTACATGACGGTCTTGCATTATCAGTTCACGTACGGCATCGATGTTTTCTGGCACAACGGCTGTTCTTGGACGACCTTCACGGAATTCGTCTTTGAGCAAGCGTCGGCCACGATTGAATTCGTTGTATCAGTTTTTCACAGTGCTATAGGATGGTGCTTCATAGTCATACAAAGATTTTAGTTCATCGATGCACTCTTGTCGTGATAATCCACGTCGAAAGTTGTGAAAAATGCTCGCACAAAAATGTCCACGAGTTAATTCCATTTTTTGGCCGAGATGAATTTTTTAATTCCCTGTAAATAAAACAATTCACGATTAAATGACAAAACGTTCTGAGTGATGTTATGCTAAAAAATGTCAAACTTTCCAATGGAAATGTCCGATTGCACCTGCCAACACTTAGTGTTGCCCTAGGCCAGAATATATGTATATAGCAGCCCTCAGACTAGTAATACTTCCATATGATTTCTATTCGTTAGATTATAACTAATTGTTAAGGAGATATAGCATTTTTGGGAAGGAACTTGTGTTAGTTTGCAAAAGAATTAAATCAAAAAACATTTCGTGTGTTAATAAAGCATTGGTTTTTGGGAGCATTGAATTTGGGCTGTGCACCAGTAAAATCAACCAAGTCCAATCGACAGTCCTAGTCCTAGTGGACTGCATATTTTGAAACGGTTCTCAAGCGTTGAAAGACAAAAAAGTCGGCTGGCAAGGTTATAACATCAGTCTTTTGGAATACACGTGGTTAATATTCATCTACTGATTACCGAGCCAGTTCTAATCTATTGCACTGCGTATTTGCAGTTCTATTCTACCATTCCCAATATTTAGTAATTTTATAATTTTTTAGGAAGAATCAGTTTGAAATTGTACGCATATACATACTTCAATGTATATTGCAAAGAATCGAAAAGATTTCTGTATATCTAAAATTATAATAAACCTTTTTATCAACACTCCAATTATTCCGCTATAAGTTTATGTTAGATATCGCGTTTGGTTTGTTATGAATGCATTTGAGTCCTTGACCAATAATCTAGCAAAGTATTCGCAGTGCCTTGACGATGAAAATTCCAATGCCATTTTCTGTTGTGATATTAAATATATCGGACGGGCTCGTCTTAAAAAAAAACTACCTGGTTAAGGAGCAAAATCAGTATAACCCATATACTAAGCATGTTTGGACATGAAAATTTTTACTTATTTCTTTCTATTTTTGAATTACTAAAATTTTCAAATGATTTTTACATAAATTTTGAACAAATGCTTATGATTTGAAATATAATTTTTGTATTTATGAGTTGTATTGAATTTTAGCATAAAGAGAAAAAATATATCATATGTCCTTACCCTGCTTCTAAGCTACCTCCCCACCAATTTTAAGCCAAATCGGTTCAGGCGTTCTTGAGTTATAAACGACTTGTACCATACTTGTAAATGACAGAAAATAGCAAAAAAGAAAAAAAACAACAAACACATTCGGGAGCTGTAGCACATGAAAATTTTCATTAGCTCTGCTGTGCTACCGCTCCCGATTTTTGCTACCGCTACGCCAGAGCATCGCGCAGAATTTAATTTTTTGCTCCCGCTCCAGATATAGTATTTTACTTAACAAAACTCGGAGCAGAGTAGAGCACATACTTTACATTGTTATGCTAAGGCTATGCTGTGGCTCCCGACAAAGTGAGAGCGCTAGCAAGAGTAAAATGAAATGCTACGAGAGTAGCGTAGTTTTTCAAACGCTGCCTGCAATACATATAGTATAACGACAACGTCATAGTGTTGGTCTATGCATATTCTAAAAATTCAAAAATATTGGTAATTAATCCGGTAAATATATATAGGGGAATACTTTCAAGTCTTGGCAAAACTTAATATGAAGCAATCAAGGAAAGGCTAAGTTCAGGTCTAACCGAACATTTTATACTCTTGTAATTTGCAAAGCTCAAACAAGGGAGAAAACCCAGGTGGTATGAAAACTTTATATTAAAAAGTGCTGCCAAATTATTTATTGATTGTTCAAATTGAAAACGAATTACAATCAAAACCACAAACAATAACTTAAAAAACAATAAATATTACTATAAATAATATATTATTATTACACAAGTTATATATTAAATTATAATTATACTATTAACGTAAATAATCAAATGTTATTGAAATAACATTTAAAATGATAAACAAAAAAATTAGAAATCATTTAGCAACATTTTTCACTATTCCATATTTATTTTATCTAATATTGTATATTTATAATATTTTTTATTCTTTGATTTAGGCATTTCAATAAACTTCATGCAATAAATAACGATTAACACAATTTTAACAAACAAAATTAACTCTTTATTACTTGTGCTTCTCTCTCATATTCATTCATATTTCGTTTTGTATTACCTTCATTTTAAGGGATTTGATAAACTAAACAAAAATGTATGTCGATCCAGTTGGTGTCACATATTTTTCGTATTTTTCAGGTAAAAAAATTACAACGTTTAAAAACACCTAAAACTATATCACCGTTAAAAAAACCTATTCGGCTATTCCCCCCTATAGTTAGGGAAAAACTACTAAGTTAGTAACACTGTATCTCAAAAGCAGCAAATAAATTCCGAACATTCTTTTGTTACAGTGCGGAAATGGGCGTGATCGGACCACAACTACGCCTACTCCCATATAAAACAACTATAATATCTTTTGTTTCGTAAATCAAACACTAAATATATAACGGATCAAACCTTTTCAAGGTTTGGTGGTGACTACAGTGCCTATTGCCAACTTTTTTTACCAAAAATATCGGTTTATACCAACGAATCAACTAATGAGATATATATGGCAATAAACTTAACCGAAGAGCGTAAATCTAATATATTGGAATTGATTATGTTTAGACCAAGGTCCAGACCATTTGTTGTCATGGCTAAAAATTGGGATATCATAACAAAACTTGGTATACGTGTTCGTAGATGGGCGTATGTTTAATGTATCTACATATCTCCTAACAATTCAAACTATAACAGAACAATCCATAAGAACTGTCGTCGTTTTGAAAATGGGATCGAACGTTTTGCCGAAAATAAGGGTCAATCTATGAGATATCTTATTGAAAACCTTGTGAAACGTTTCCTGATAACTGTTTGCTTGTATGCAAAAATTGAGATTAATCGGATAAAGACTTCTCTTAGCCGCTATATACCGTATACGCACGGTAGGAAATGAACGTTTTTTTGTGAAAATGAAATAGAAATTTTGATTGGAAAAATAATAAAAATTATTCAAAGTATTGGAGCATTGCTTTTTACGCATTTTAAACACCTTTCTTGCAATTTGTGAATGCCATACTATGTAATAGAAATGTTCGTCTTTTGAAGCAAACCAATCAGACATCCAATTTTCGATTTCTACGTAAGAATCGAAGTGCTGTTCAGCCAATGCGTGTTCCATCGATGAAAACAATTGGTAATTGGAAGCGTTCAAGACAGGTGAATACAACTAGCCAAGTACCTCGGTTGTATAGTGAACAGATTTTTCTTTATGTATCGGGTGATTTTTTAAGAGCTTGATAACTTTTTTTAAAAAAAAAACGCATAAAATTAGCAAAATCTCATCGGTTCTTTATTTGAAACGTTAGATTGGTTCATGACATTTACTTTTTGAAGATAATTTCATTTAAATGTTGACCGCGGCTGCGTCTTAGGTGGTCCATTCGGAAAGTCCAATTTTGGGCAACTTTTTCGAGCATTTCGGCCGGAATAGCCCGAATTTCTTCGGAAATGTTGTCTTCCAAAGCTGGAATAGTTGCTGGCTTATTTCTGTAGACTTTAGACTTGACGTAGCCCCACAATAAATAGAACGATGAGCTGTACGAGATATACGACGACATTGACATAGTTCAGCGAATTAAAAGACAGCGGCTACGCTGGCTAGGTCATGTTGTCCGAATGGACGAAAACACTCGAACTCTGAAAGTATTCGACGCAGTACCCGCCGGGGGAAGCAGAGGAAGAGGAAGACCTCCACTCCGTTGGAAGGACCAAGTGGAGAAGGACCTGGCTACGCTTGGAATATCCAATTGTTGCCACGTAGCGAAAAGGAGAAACGACTGGCGCGCTGTTGTTAACTCGGCTATAATCGCGTAAGCGGTGTCTACGCCAATTAAGAAGAAGAAGAATATAGTGATACTAACAGTTTCACCAGATTTTAGAAGCTCATGAAATAACACACCCTGTTGATCCCACAAAACACAGAGCAATGGCTTTTATCGAATAGATCTGTTTTTGCAGTCGATGTTGATGGTTCTCCTGGAATAATTCTTGATTTTCTCCGTTTAACCAATCAGAAAAAAATTAAGGCTCGCTCACAACAAATGTTCCCTACCAACATCTTTGTATCTTAACGCTCACTTCATACCGATACACCTGTACAGTACAAAGATTTTCGAACTTGTGCAATGATTTTTTTTGGTAAAATAATCGTCCTTCGAATGTTGGATTCTGAGCAATTTTTGGTCGTCAGTCAATTTGTGCGGAACAAACCGTGCACATACCTTTCGTAAGCTCAAATGTTCGGTCAAAATGCGATAAATCGATGTTTTGGAGATGTTCAATTCCATTTCCATGAATTTCAATAATGATTTCGGCTGATATTTGATGAATTCACGCACAGTTTTGATGGAATTTCCAGTGATCACGGATTTTGGTTGGCCCACACGTTGATTGTCATTTATGTATGTCCTCACAACCACTTTGAAAACATTGAAACCACTCGTGGACTCTGTTACGGGATAGGCAATCATCGCCATAAACTTGTTTCATCAATTGAAACGTTTCGGTAAAAATTTTACCAATTTTAAAATAAAATTTAATGTTTGCTCTTTGTTCGAAGCTCATTTTCGCACCGATAGCATAAACATACTGACAATAACTTCACTTTCAATCAATGAAATGTAATGAAATTCTCACTGGACAATCGATAAAGATAGGAGATTATAACGCACCAGTCGTATATATGGCGCTACCAGGAGGCGCTAGATTCAAAAAGTCCTGTTTACTTTGGAAGCACCTTGTACTACAAAGGCGAAGGTTTATGAGTGTGTAGGTTTGTTTCTTCTTGACGACTAAACGGTTGAAGAGATTTTAATAAAATTTGGTAAGGAGTTATCTGACACTCTGGATTAACACATATACTACGTTTTGTGTGCAACGATATCGAATTCCTATTGGAAAATTGATGAAAATTAATTTGCATATAATATATTGTCTTGCCACATATATTTTTCAACTAAAACACTATATTTAAAATAACGCTTAATTCATACGTACACTTTTCGACCAATATTGAAGAGTACGGTACACATATTTCAAATTCAACGCATCATATACATATGTACCTACGCGCGTTCAATCGCCTGACGTGAAGTCAGGGCCGCGCGAAACGGCGAACGTTGATCGGAACTGGCAGACAAGTGTGGACATATGACGTTCTATTTATCGACTTTTAAAGAAAGAGGATATCCTTTGTATTTTTGCTTGTTTTTGGGAAGTTCCTCAAGTAATAAAACATTATTAAGAGATTTGATTTTAAGGATTCATTAAATAACTTAAAGTAAATATAGGTTCTCTATTTTATTTTAAGATAATTATGCTGGGAAATACTACTGGAACAAACCACGTCAAATGACATCCGAAAATTTCGTTAAGTCACCGAACGATCGAACGCATACTTCTTGATATAAATAGTTTGTCAAATTTCAGCTTTTTGTTAATGCTATCGATTATTTTCCCTTAAACTACTGCAGATAAATTGATGAAATTCTATTTACTCAAAGATAAATTTTCAGGGTCAATTTGATTAATTAATAATACTTTACATACATTTTTGTTAAACAATTGAAAATATTTATGCCTTCTTCCCGCCAAAACAAACTGCAAATATTGTGACACAACGCGAAGATTGCTTATTAATTAAATTATTGTTTCTGAATCAGTGCAAGTTGTGTGCCGAGAGCTACGAACACCTCCAAGACGACGGCAATGTCAATGCAAATGACTTTCATATAAAGGTACAAAAACAGGGTGCGCTCCTCACTAAAGGTACGGTGTTCGGTTACGTATAATTTTTTATGCACTGTATTGTGTGGCAAAAAAGAGTATGCTGCATGTTCATTTACAAGGCTAGTAAAAGAGGATTTGCGTCCCAGCCAAATTGACAAAGTTGTTTCTGCAAACTTGCCCGACCCCTATGAAGATAAAAAGTTGTATGACACGATTCACAGATCATGTGCCTTTTTGAACCGTACGAGCCCTTGCATGTTGGCACCGCGGAAAGCGTATCCGTAGAAAATAGTAGGGTGGTCCTATATTCTCCACTACTGTGCACATAAATGTGAAGTTTTGCAGCTCAGTTCAGGCTACCAAATATAGAGAGAGAGATATGTAAATAGTAACAAAGCGTAATGGAGAATACTCGATTTACCGTTACATGAAAGGTACTAGTAATTAGCGAAGTAGCGATTATTTAGGATCACTGAAAAGAGCGATTGCGATTTTTAAGGGGGGGTGAGGTTTGACAACTTTTTTTTCCATTTTTTTTAAATTTTTTTTTCTGAATAATCAACATCTCAAGAATATTGTGTTAAAGTTTTAGGTCAATCGGAGAAAATCTAACGAAGTTACAGCAGGTTGAATAACGGTACCTCTAACTACCTGCGCTGAGTGTACAAAACTTTGAATCGATTTTCCCAAATATGTTATTTTTAAAGTCGGTGACCAGCCTACAGAAAAAACTACCGCTTCGATCGTTTTGAAATTTTGAACAAATATTCTACATATATATAGCTCTCGAATGACGTCGAGTTTTTCCAAAAATTATAATTTCTAAGAATTTTACAATAACAAATAGGTCGATTTTTTCTTCTAAAATCGTCATTTTGGCTTGAAAATGGTACCAAGAATTGAAAAATTGAAAAATTAAAAAAAAACTCGGCATCAATTGAAAGATAAACTAATAAACTAAAGAAAGCATTTTGATTTTTTGATTTCAGATGATCCAGTGATGCTGTAGGCTGGTCACCGCACAACAACTTTTTTTCGTGGTGTCTGCAGAGATCGACGATAAATCCGTTGTTCGCGCTATTTTTTCGATAAAATTTTTTTTAAGTATCCTTCAAATGTTGTACTTTCATATTATAATAAGTAAAATAAACCTACAGCAATCATTTTTTCTAAAAAAATTCACGAAAAAAGGTCTTTTTTCGACGAAACAAACCTTACCACCCCCTTAAATCTCAGTGATGTTTTATAACTATTACGATCGCTACTTTTCTTAATCACATATGTAGATATATTAAATAGTTCTAACCTGCAATTAAGCCAAAATAAAAATATATAATCTGAAATAAAAGGAATTAATTTTAAGGGGTCATCGGCCTGTTTTTTGACATTTTTTTTCATAGAAATTTTGATTCTACAATAGAACTTTTTTCACATATCATGAGGATCATGATCGTGGAGTGTGTAAACAAATTTTTTCTGAATTTGTCATCAAACATCTGTCATCAAACAATCTGTAGGAGAAATGTCTGGATGAATGAGTTCTTTACTGGCGAACACGATTTATAATGTTTGGATCATCTGAAACACAAAAACCCAATTTATTCATAAAAAGTACGCGAATGAACGATAACCAGAAGATAACTAGAATCGTGCAAAAATGTTGATAAATAAAAAAGTAATTAACGTTTTTTGTTTTTAGTTTTTCCCCATGATTTTTTACATAAATTTTGTCATAACAACGTCAATAAATTATAAAAAATATAGGAACGATAGCCAGGCGTTTTGTGAAGATTTACAAAAAAAATTAAGCAAATCGGTTGAGTGGTTCCAAAGGAATCAGTCCCACCAGTTTAAAAAAGTGTGTTTTCAGAAAAACGCGTTTAAAGTTATTATTATTTTTGGGCCGTTTTCGAAACCTTCCAATGGTAAAGTGGGTTCTACATTAATTCTAAGAGTATAAGGGAACAGAAAATGCAAAAAAAGCAAAAAAAAAATTTTTAAAAGATTACCCTACTGACCCCTTAAGCAAGACCTTTAAGTTTCCATAAATTAATATAATAAAAAAACATTCGTATATTCAACAAAATTCAATTAGAATGGATTTTTTATTTATTAATACTGATTAATATTAATATTAGTCATGAAAAAAAGTTTTCAAATTAAAAAAAAGACTTTTTATTTCAAATTGCACATGTTCAGATCTAAAATGGAATAAAAATTATTGGATTTAAAAAAAAACGTTTTTTTTCGCTCTTTAGATTGAAATAAATATTCATATAATTAAAATTATAAGAATAAGTTAAGGTAACTAAATAATAACAAGTAAAAAATTAGCTCTCATAAACATAAAATATAACTTTTAAGATCATAACTGAAAAAATTCTTAATTATTACTGATTCGCATTTAAAAAAAATCAACATTTTTGTCTTTTCATCGTCCAAGCGCATTCTCCAAGCTATGGGAGACAGATATGGATATTTATATTTTATGTGCTGCCACCATTTGAAGGGGCATTTCGTATTTCGAGCAATTACTACCTCTGACAAATAACGCTGAATTTCAATAATGGCTCTTGAATTACAAGTACCTCGCGGCTTCTTTGACGCCATATTGGAGTTTATATAGCTCCATATTGAAAACTCTGAGGTTTCTACTTGTGATCCTTGGCGTTCATTTGCTTGGGCTTCTTGAATTACTCTTAAATTAAATTCTTGAAACGAGGATCCAAGAATGATGCCATGACTAGAGTGTTGCTCTTTTCGGTATTTCCTAATCTTTCATTTATACCATTTAGTAATTCAAAAGCCACTGCTTTTGCAGAATCTACATAGGTATTGGCTTTTGTCCATCTAGTAAACACGCTTTTGAGACCATCTACAATGGGTATAAACTAAGATCCAGTGCAATATTTTTGGCCGCTTATTTCTTTTGTGGTGTACTCAAAAGGTTTTAATACAGTAAGCAAATCCGTTAGCAGCAACCATTCGTCGAGATTAATTCCGGTAAATTCCTTATCTATGAGCGCGACAGTACTTTTAACAGCATCTTCCACTTTTATAAAACGTTCAATCATATAAAACATAGAATTCCACAGAGTATCAACGCTTTGAATTAGTTTCAAGGGTTCGGCACCAGCATTGCGATGAAAACTCATAAATTTTTCATTTGTAGAAGCTTTTTCTAAAATGTGCGACAATTTGTTTTAATTTTTGTAAAACAATATTAACTTCATGGAAACTTATACTCGCTTTAACAATTAAATTTAAGGTATGCGCAAAACAGCCGAAGTGGCGTAGTTCGAGCTCATTTTGCAAAGCACTCTTTATACTTGTATTATTTGCGTTATCAGACACAAGCAAGTATTATTTTATCAAATGCCCCCCGCTCAGTTGAGACTTTTTGTATTTGCTCCGCTAAGTTTTTGGCAGTATGTGTCTCACTCATTGAACCGCAATCCAGCAATATATTATTAAATTCAAAATTTTCACTAACAAAATGTAGTGTAATTGTTATGTAACTCATTGTATTGCAAGATGTCGCGGTTGTAATACAGAATTTAACACCATTCGCCACTTTTAGCTTCATTTCTTCGAGATATGCTTCATATAATGTCGGAATTATCGTTCTTTATACTACATCCCGACTTAACGATTCGGACAAATCCGCTTTCCTCGACAATGCTGAAAACTTGTAAGTCCTTAATGAAGAGCATTGGCAACGCGTCATCAATTTCCTTTTTTCCTTTGCAGAAATCTCTTAACTGAAATCCGAAGTAAAAATGTTATGTTTTACCGTAGTTTACATTTGTTTCCGTAACTTCGTGCTGTGCATCTGGATTTTCCATTGGTTTAAATGCCTCTTTTTGCACGGTCGCTGCTCCTGAAAGTTCCACTGTTGGATGCCGATTTTGTTATTTTTAATGTTAATACATAATTTATTTTCCTTAATAAAACGAAGGTAACACCGCATGGCAAAATCAGTAATTAGTATGCGGTTTTTCACATATCCGGTTGACTTAACATCTTATATATATATTTTTTAATCTGCTAGGCTTCTTAAGGGAGGGGCTAAGGTTTCAAGGTAAAAAAAAAGTTTTTCTTGTGTATTTATTTTTTAAATATGGGTTGAGTAATTTGTTATGGTAATTTTTCCGTGCAGAAATATTGAAACATAGACCGGTAACAGAGCTTCCTCAAGAATGTCTTGGAAAAAAAAATTCGGTGTTCAACACAACTTGGCTGGAGAGTATCCTAAAATAAAAAAAATCAAGAAAAATTAGTCAAATTATAATCAATCTTTGACAGTGAACACGGACATGGAAAAAAGTGACGAAAAAAAGTTTCCCTATATAAAAAGGTTTTTTATCTTTAAACCTAACCTAATGAAACTCATAAATTGCCTTTCTCTGCCAAAAGTGCTCATATAAGAATTTTACATTTTCGGTTGGCTTTACATCGTATACTTCGGTCAATATGAAAGATATCTTAGGAAAATTAAGTAAAGATATAACCCTGGATATATGTATGTACATACAAGATGATTTCCACAGTAAACAGGACTTAAAAAAAAACAGAAAAAATTGTTTTCTCGGCAAATCAATTTATTTTATTCAAAAATCTCTATGCTTCAATACAGCTTTTTGCACGGTACAAAAGCATGTCGAACGAGTGTTTTAGCTCGTTGGCCGGTATGGCCGTCAGTATGCCGGTGCAAGCCTTTTGAATGGCATCTACGTCTGCATAACGCTTTCTTTTCATGGGCAAATGTATTTTTTCGAAAAGGAAGAAGTCACACGGTGCCATATCACCACGTTTCGCCACCAGTCACAATATTGTAAAGGAAGTTTTTGTCCCTTTTGACCTCTTTAAAGATGTCCTTCAAATGTTGGATTCTGAGCAGTTTTTGGTCGTCAGTCAATTTGTGCGGAACAAACCGTGCACATACCTTTCATAAGCTCAAATGCTTGGTAAAAATGCGATAAATCGATGTTTTGGAGATGTTCAATTCCATTTCCATGAATTTCAATGATGATTTCGGCTGATTTTTGATTAATTCACGCACAGTGATCACGGATTTTGATTTCATTTATGTCCTCACGACCACTTTGAAAACGTGAAACCACTCGTGCACTCTGCTACGGGATAGGCAATCATCGCCATAAACTTTATTCATCAATTGAAACGTTGCGGTAAAAGTTTTACCAATTTTAAAACAAAATTTAATGTTGGCTCTTTGTTCGAAGCTCATTTTAGCACCGATAACACAAGCATACTGACGCTTAAAACGCAATAACTTCACTTCCAATCGTTCAAATGTCAAGAATTTCTCACCGGATAATCGACCTGTTTACTTTCGAACCCCCCTTGTAATATAGATTAATGACGAAAATTTGTTAATGAACGAAGTTCTCCTGCCCGCATATATTACCTATAACGATTTTCGTTATTCTAGCAAAATGTTTGCCCAATTTGTTGGCTCGAACACAGCTAGATGGAATCATTATCGCAGTTTTTACTTTTGTGTCAGATCATTACGTTCTTTGGTAAAAGTTTGGCATCACGCTTTTGTTTAGTAAATCTGTAACGCATCGTCTGTAAATCAAACGCAAAATAAAAATTTCCTGTGCGCTACTGCAAATACATTGAGGAGGAAAGGTATGAAAATATTAAAATAAATGTTATAAAATATAATGCAAAATATTTAATTTTAGTTTAAAAATGAGCGTTATTTAATATAATATAGGTCTTAAAAAGCTTTTTTTCAAACACCTGAAAGTATTTCCGCGCTTTGTCCCTTGGAAATTGCGAAGGTATAAAATGTTCCGCTAATTAGCACTTCCTTACTTGTTTGGCAGTTTTCATTTAGCAGTTACGAAATTTTAGTGGAAAATTTATTAGTACTGAGATCGGTAATGTGCGTAGTTACTAATGTTTTATTATTATTTATTATATATTATTTTATTATGAATAAAAAACTAAAGCTTCTAATATAATATGTTCGAAATATTTTAGAATGTTATCCTTATTACCGAAAATTGTCCGTCATTTCATTTGTTACAACTGGTTATAATTAAAGGTGTTATGCGATTTCTTTTAGATATCAAAGTATTGATACAAACTTTGTGCAGGTTAGCCACATCAGAGGTGGGTACTTTATTTGGGAGTATATTTATTTTTGGAAGAGATTAATTCACTTCATATATGTATGTGCATAAAATAATGTAAATATATATATGTATGTATATAACTACATACTACATATGTTTGCAACAATATTAATTGGTTGATGCGTTGACATATTTAGGTAGTTGTGATTGGCTACTCATTGGAGGCGGCGCAAATTTTTATTTATGAAAGTTGTAGAGGGTTGATTTCATTTCTAATTCCTAGGCAGTACGCTTCCACCAATCACAACTCGGCCTCGTTAATATGAATAGCAGATATGTCCATAAAACATGCTAGGGAATTACAAGTAATTAAATGTTGAATTCAATTTTGCAAAAGTAAATATAAACATAAATATATTTAAAATTTATCTACATTGTTATTAATAAATACTGAAATGACTTCCAACTAAATATGCTGATAAACAACAGAAGAAAAAGCCCATTTTGTAGGATGTACATACATATATGTAAATTACTTTACGTATTACTGTCACTAAATTCAAAGGTAGAAGACACGATACTATTATAATTTATGAAGGGCTACTCAGGTTTTCTGTTGATACACTTACATATGTATATGTATATATCTGTATATTGTTTACGTGACCTAATTCTGTTTTTACACGATTTAAAAATAATATAATTTTAGTTTTTTTTGCACGATTGTATTCCATTTAGCAATATTTTAACTTTTTTAAGTTTTTAACTTTTTTAGTTCTCAAATTTAATTTTTGCGAAAAGTCTCTTGTAAGAATATTAATTAATAAAATATTTAGTTAAGTATAGGAATTCCAATAATAACTTTGTCCGTTATAAAATTACAGAAATACTGCATTTAATACCTTAACGACTTAATATCGAAATACTTAAAATAAATATGCTATTTTCATGAAATGAAACTAGTCAGAGAAAGGTTATATTTTGCAAATTTAGGATTTTCAAAGGTGTACAATTTCTTAGAGGGTTTACCTTCAAATCCTTATATTTCGGTTTGAAATCAAAAAGTTTATTTATGTCTGAAGTTCTAGGACATTAAAAGACCCCTTATATCAAAGACGTATTGTTTTATTTACAAACCAATTGAACATGTTATTTTTTAATTGTGCAATTTCGCGAGGATGGGGAGTCATGTATAGAAATTCACGTCTATTTTGGAACCAGCATTAACAACAACAACAATGTCAGCCTGGAAATCCAACGCAAGTAACTCTTGCCAACAGGTGCTACTTTGGACAGAGTAGGCAATTGAGAAGTAAAGTCCTCTCTCGACGAACGAAAACCAAACTCTATAAGTCCTCATTATTCCCGTCCTGCTGTATGGTGCAGAGACATGGACGATGACAACATCTGCTGAGTCGACGCAACGAGTTTTCGAGAGAAAGGTTCTGCGGAAGATTTATTGCCCATTGGCCACAACGAATATCGCATTCGATGGAGGGATGAGCTGTATGAGATATAAGTAGATTGACATAGTTCAGCGCATCAAGAGACAGCGAAATTGAAAAATTGTCTTGAAGCTGCAAGAGCAAATAGATACATAAGTATTCTCTCTAACTTTTATACACTTGCAGCATGTTGCTACAGATTATAAGAGTTTTGTTGGTTGTTGGTTGGTACCGTATGTACAAGGAGTTTTCCAAAGTAAACAGGAATCTAGCGCCCCCTGGTAGCGCCATATATAGTGCGTTATAATCTCCTATATTTATCGATTGGCCAGTGAGAATTTCATGACATTACATGGATTGGAAGTGAAGTTATTGCGTTTTAAGCGTCAGTATGCTTGTGTTATCGGTGCTAAAATGAGCTTCGAACAAAGAGCCAACATTAAATTTTGTTTTAAAATTGGTAAAACTTTTACCGCAACGTTTCAATTGATGAAACAAGTTTATGGCGATGATTGCCTATACCGTAGCAGAGTGCACGAGTGGTTTCACGTTTTCAAAGTGGTCGTGAGGACATAAATGAAATCAAAATCCGTGATCACTGTGCGTGAATTAATCAAAAATCAGCCGAAATCATCATTGAAATTCATGGAAATGGAATTGAACATCTCCAAAACATCGATTTATCGCATTTTTACCAAGCATTTGAGCTTACGAAAGGTATGTGCACGGTTTGTTCCGCACAAATTGACTGACGACCAAAAACTGCTCAGAATCCAACATTTGAAGGACATCTTTAAAGAGGTCAAAAGGGACAAAAACTTCCTTTACAATATTGTGACTGGTGGCGAAACGTGGTGATATGGCACCGTGTGACTTCTTCCTTTTCGAAAAAATACATTTGCCCATGAAAAGAAAGCGTTATGCAGACGTAGATACCATTCAAAAGGCTTGCACCGGCATACTGACGGCCATACCGGCCAACGAGCTAAAACACTCGTTCGACATGCTTTTGTACCGTGCAAAAAAGCTGTATTGAAGTATAGAGATTTTTGAATAAAATAAATTGATTTTGCCAATAAAACCATTTGCTTGTTTTTTCTACTTTGGAAAGCTCTTTGTAGGTGGATGTAATTAGATCACTGCCACACCCATAATATGCAATTAAAGAAAAACTTAAAAAAAACAATTTCTTTTTCTTCTTTACTGGCGTAGAGACCTCTTACGCAATTATAGCCGAGTTAACAGCAGCGCGCCAGTCGTTTCTTCTTTTCGCTACGTGGCGCCAATTGGATATTCCAAGCGAAGCCAGGTCCTTCTCCGCCTGGTCCTTCGAACGGAGTGGAGCTCTTCCCCTTCCTCTGCTTCCCCGGCGAGTTCTGCATCGAGTACTTTCAAAGCTGGAGTGTTTTCGTCCATTCGGCCAACATGACCTAGCCAGCGTAGCCGCTGTCTTTTAATTCGCTGAACTACGTCAATGGCGTCATATATGTCATAAAGATCATCGTTCCGTCGACATGGCCAACGCGCAAGGGACCATAAATCTTTCGCAAAACCTTTCACTCGAAAACTCGCAACGTCGACTCATCAGTTCTGGTCATCGTCCAAACCTCTGAACCATATATCAAGACAGGAATAATGAGTGACTTATAAAGTTTGGTTTTTGTTCGTCGGGAGAAGACTTTATTTCTCAATTACGAAATTATCAATAACTTCAAGGTTATGACTGTCAACAGTGACGTGAGTGCCAAGTCGCGAGTGCGACGACTGTTTGTTTGATGACAGGAGATATTTCGTCTTGCCCTCGTTCACTGCCAGACCCATTTCTTTTGCTTCCTTGTCCAATCTGGAGAAAGCAGAACTAACGGTGCGGGTGTTGAGGCCGATGATATCAACATCATCGGCATACGCCAGCAGCTGTACACTCTTATAGCTTCTCTGTTTAGTTCTGCAGCTCGAACTATTTTCTCCAGAAGCAGGTTGAAGAAGTCGCACGATAGATAGAGTTTACAGCTACTCTTATAAAATATTGTACCTGGTCGATTAAGTTCTGCAGCTCGAATTATTTTCTCCAGCAACAGCAGAATGAAGTCGCCTTGTCTGAAACTTCCTTTGGTATCGAACCTCAATCCGTTTGGGGATACTTCGTCGCAGAGGCTGAATATACCGACCATTGTGCTAAAGATACCTTCTTTGTCCATCCTGGAAAAAGCATGGCTACAGAACAAATAAGCTTCTGAATTATGTTTGCTTATGATAGAACGGCTACTGATGCATAAACAATTTATTGAGTTTACTCGAGCATAAGTTAAATATATATTAATACTCAATTTTCAACCCGAAAACAAAGTTAAACAAAATACATGTATGTTTTTATTACCGTTTCATGGCACGTAAATCGGTACAAGTGAAATTTTAATGTACCAAATGCGGTCGAACGTTGCATTTAACATTTTTCTAACTTTATTATATAAAATTAATATGAAAACGTATATTTTGGTAAAAAATACTTTATAGTACAAATAGTTTAGTACCGGGTTTTTCAATAGGGCTAATATGATTTCTAAGTATTTTTAATATGTGGGTCAAGATCGATAATTTTTTTATTGTGCTCAATAAAGTTTACAATTTCATGCTGAAGAGATATTCGCAAAAACGTTTACTAATAATTAAATTTTAGTATCAAAATAATCGTTTTCCAATTGAAACTTTTCGTGAGCTTCTGCCATTTTATGGTCGTAATAATCGTCCATCTTTGTCGAATTGTTGAAAATTTCGAGCTCATATTTTCTTTACATAATGTTCAAGTGCCAATAAAACAAGGACCGCTGGAAGTAAGGAAAATATTCCTGCCGTTCAGGCAAGTATTGCGGAAGACTGCAATTTGTCGATTCCAAGACATTATCAAGAATTGGGACTGTCCACAACCATTTTTATACTCTCGCAACAATGTTGCTAAGGAGAGTATTATAGTTTTGTTCACATAACGGTTGTTTGTAAGTCCTAAAACTAAAAGAGTCAGATAAAGGGTTATATATACCAAAGTGATCAGGGTGACGAGTAGAGTCGAAATCCGGACGTCTGTCTGTCCGTCCGTCTGTCCGTCCGTCCGTCCGTGCAAGCTGTAACTTGAGTAAAAATTGAGATATCATGATGAAATTTGGTACACGTATTCCTTGGCTACATAAGAAGGTTAAGTTCGAAAATGGGCAAAATCGGCTCACTGCCACGCCCACAAAATGGCGGAAACCGAAAACCTATAAAGTGTCATAACTAAGCCATAAATAAAGATATTAAAGTGAAATTTGACACGTAGAATCGCATTAGGGAGTGGCTTATTTGAACGCAATTTTTTTGGAAAAGGGGGCGTTGCCCCGCCCCCTACTAAGTTTTTTGTACATATCTCAAAAACTACTATAGCTATGTCAACCAAACTCTACAGAGTCGTTTTCTTCAGGCATTTCCATATACAGTTCAAAAATGGAAGAAATCGGATAATAACCACGCCCACCTCCCATACAAAGGTTATGTTGAAAATCACTAAAAGTGCGTTAACCGACTAACAAAAAACGTCAGAAACACTAAATTTTACGGAAGAAATTGCAGAAGGAAGCTGCACCCAGGCTTTTTTTTTAATTTAAAATGGGCGTGGCCTCGCCCACTTATGGACCACAAACCATAACTCAGGAACTACTAGATCGATTTCAATGAAATTCGGTATATAATATTTTCTTAACACCCTGATGACATGTACGAAATAAAGTAAAGTTTTATTCCGCTATCATCATTGGTTCCTAATGTACATATGTATATATTATACAGAGAAGGCATCAGATGGAATTCAAAATAGCTTTATATTGGAAGAAGGCGTGGTTGTGAACCGATTTCACCCATATTTCGTACATGTTATCAGGGTGTTAAGAAAATATTATATACCGATTTTCATTGAAATCGGTCTAGTAGCTCCTGAGATATGGTTCTTGGTCCATAAGTGGGCGGCGCCACGCCCATTTTCAATTTTTAAAAAAAGTCTGGGTGCAGCTTCCTTCTGCCACTTATTCCGTAAAATTTAGTGTTTCTGACGTTTTTTGGTAGTCGGTTAACGCACTTTTAGTGGTTTTCAACATAACCTTTGTATGGGAGGTGGGCGAGGTTATTATCCGATTTCTTCCATTTTTTAACTGTATATGGAGATACCTGAAGGAAATGACTCTGCCAAGAAATACGTGTACCAAGTTTCATCATGATATCTCAATTTTTACTCAAGTTACAGCTTGCACGGACGGACGGACAGACAGACATCCGGATTTCAACTCTACTCGTCACCCTTATCACTTTGGTATATATAACCCTATATCTGACTCTTTTAGTTTTAGGACTTACAAACAACCGTTATGTGAACAAAACTATAATACTCTCCTTAGCAACTTTGTTGCGAGAGTAAAAAAAATTGTAAGCGAAATAGCAATCACTTACGTCGGTTCGGTCCAAATAATTGTTTCAGAAAATGGCATATGTCTGGGTTTTTGTGTAGCCAGCAGTCTTCTACAAGTTACACTACATTTATGTGAAACTCAGGATTCATAACGATTTCTCTTAGGAAATGCTATGAGAGTCTGAATAAAATTGTTCGGTTAATTACGTGAAATTACGACGCTAATATTTAAAAGTATATTCTCCACACCCATAACAAAAACGGTGTCATTATAACAATTTCGTTACATGCCTACTTTGTAACATATAAATGCAGAGGCTGACATTATTATTCACACATCAAAAAAGTTGTACCTTTGAAATATATTACCATGATCTTTCCACCCCCATGTTTAACTTTACTTATCGTGTTATTTTTTCTGGATCAGTATTGGGTTTTCTCTAGGCCCTTATATGAAAAACATTGAATATACTTTCATCGCTAAAGAGAACGTTGCTTCAGAAATCATACGGCTTATCCTTGTATGCTTTTGCGAAGTCCACTACCCTCTTTTTTATTAGCTTAGATGACGATAGGGCTTTTTGCGCTATTTTTGAACTGTAGCTAGCATGATTGAAAGTCCTGTGTACTGTTTTTGGGTGACAATTTTTTTCAGTTTCTTCACAAACTTCTGATGCCACCTGCGAAGATGTAATTTTGAGATTTCTTGAAATTTTTCTTACGATTTGCTGTTCTTCAGCGGTTGTCAGCTTGCGGGGTCTGCCATTATGAGCATGACTTTGAAGGTTTTCTTCTCCTTCAAAGCGCTTTTTATGCTGTTAATAATATATTTGCTTCTCTTTACAATTTTACCAATTTCGGTACATAAATTATTTTGTTTATGTAAATTTAAAATTATATTTCTTTTGTTTGCGGTAGTTTCTATTAGTTTAAGACCCATTCTAAATATCGACAGCGCACTTGGACAAATATCAATAAGGAAGACGAAAACTCAATACGAAACTATAATGTACTTGTATACTGTGCCCAAAAAATAAGGTGACATTTGAATTAAAACTGCGCGCGTCGAAGGATTTGGAGAATTATTTTCTTTTTTGGGTTGGTAGTATTGTCAGTCACATTTATGTCAAATTTCATGTCAAAATATTCATTAGTGTTTGAGATACGTGTCGTTATGTGAGCTGCTAAAAGTGTGTTTTTCTTTTTTTGCGATGTCGAAATTTTTTGAGCAAAGAATTTACATTAAATTTTGTTTACGAAATCAATTTTCTGCTGCGGATACGTTGAGGATGGTGCAGAAAGCCTTTGGTGATGAGGCTATGTCTAAAACAAATTTTTACAAGTGGTATAGTGAGTTCCAAGCCGGCCGTGAACGTGTCGAAGAGCGTCCAGGGCGACCATCAACCTCAACCGACGAAGCTCACGTTCTACAAATCAAAGATTTGGTGTTGAAAAACCGTCGATTAACAATTAGAGACCTTGCTGATGAAGTTGGCATATCGAAAGTCTCAGCCAATACCATTTTGAAGGATGTTTTGGGCCTCAAGCGCGTCAAATCTCGACTGGTACCGAAAACATTGAATTTTTTGGAAAAAATGCGTCGCGTTGAAGTGTGTGAAACGATGCTTTCCGACTACCAGGGTGTCATGAAACGTATTATAACTGGCGATGAGACTTGGATTTATGCTTACGACCCCGAAACAACCGATCAATCGAGTGAATATCGTGCCAAAAGAGAGACGAGACCAAAAAAATCGCGCCAAAGTCTCTCAAAAATCAAGGTCATGTTGACTGTTTTCTTCGATTATCGTGGTGTTGTACATTATGAATTCCTTCCAACCGGTCAAACAGTCAACAAGGTATATTTTTTGAACGTTATGTGTCGTTTGCGTAAAGCTATCCGCTTAAAAAGGCCGGAATCGTGGAAAGACAATTCTTGGTTTTTATCCCATATCCAATCAATCCCATACTGCCCTCTTAATTCGTGATCATTTCGCCAAAAACTCAACCCATATCGTTCCGCAACCACCGTATTCACCTGATCTGGCGCCGTGCGACTTCTGGCTGTTCACCAAGCTCAAAAGACCGCTCCGGGGACACCGTTTTTTTACGATAGAGGAGATTCAAGCCGCAGCGAAGACGGAACTGAAGGCCATCCCGGAAAGTGACTACAACCAGTGTTTCGAAGAAAATCCGTTGGCATAAGTGCATTGCATCGGGAGGGGATTACTTTGAAGGGAATGAAATTGATTTGGAAGAATAAATAAAGAATTTTCAAAATAAATACAATGTCACCTTATTTTTTGAGCACAGTATGTATGTATGTACATACAAGTATATGATGTAAATTTGTGGAATGCAACAGTTACACAGTTGTATAAATGAAGTTATTTAAAAAGATGCACATTAGTACATATGTATATATGATATATGAGATCAGAAATGATTATGAAGCTAATACAAGAAAGTTGGACAAAATCATTAAATATTGTTAATGAGGGCACACCAAGCTGAAAAAAGTTATCACAAAGTCCGTGTGACAAAAACCGTGTTGGGCAGCATAATTAGTGTGTATCATGGATTCACAAATGGGCAGAAATGGTTTGCGTTTCAACGCCATAGACAGCATATTTTATCACTTATTTGATATGGAAATAACCAATGACTATATATATTTTGTAATCTCTACAGTCGAAAGAAAGAACTTGGAAACACCAAACGGAAAAGTTTTGACGGTATACCCGGAAGCATCTAGAGCTCTATGTGCTTCGATGTATAAACCAACAGTTTGTCGGCCAGGTACCCCTGTGGTTGTTATTTTATATCTTACATATATATAACAAGTAAGGAAGAGCTAAGTTCGGGTGTCACCGAACATTTTATACTCTCGCATGGTAAAGTGATAATCGAGATTTCATAATACGTCATTTACATATTTTTCAAATACCGTATTTTTGTAAAGTTTTATTCCGCTATCATCATTGGTTCTTAATGTTTATACTCGTATTATACAGAGAAGGCATCAGATGGAATTCAAAATAGCTTTATATTGGAAGAAGGCGTGGTTGTGAACCGATTTCACCCATATTTACCCATACGGTGGAGTAGTTCCCGAGATATGGTTTTTGGTCCATAAGTGGGCGACGCCAAGCCCATTTTCAATTTAAAAAAAAAGCCTGGGTGCAGCTTCCTTCTGCTATTTCTTCCGTAAAATTTGGTGTTTCTGACGTTTTTTGTTAGTCGGTTAACGCACTTTTAGTGATTTTCAACATAACCTTTGTATGGGAGGTGGGCGTGGTTATTATCCGATTTCTTCCATTTTTGAACTGTATATGGAAATACTTGAAGAAAATGACTCTGTAGACTTTGGTTGACATCGCTATAGTAGTTTCCGAGATATGTACAAAAAACTTAGTAGGGGGCGGGGCCACGCCCACTTTTCCAAAACAATTGCGTCCAAATATGCCCCTCCCTAATGCGATCCTTTGTGCCAAATTTCACTTTAATATCTTTATTTATGGCTTAGTTATGACACTTTATAGGTTTTCGGTTTCCGCCATTTTGTGGGTGTGACAGTGGGCCGATTTTGCCCATTTTCGAACTTAACCTTCTTATGTAGCCAAGGAATACGTGTACCAAGTTTATGATATCGTGATATGAATCATGATATCTCAATTTTTACTCAAGTTACAGCTTGCACGGACGGACGGACGGACAGACGGACGGACGGACAGACAGACATCCGGATTTCGACTCTACTCGTCGCCCTGATCACTTTGGTATATATAACCCTATATCTGACTCTTTTAGTTTTAGGACTTACAAACAACCGTTATGTGAACAAAACTATAATACTCTCGTTAGCAACATTGTTGCGAGAGTATAAAAATTAATCACAAAATGTGTTGCTAAGCGCATAACTCAACAACGCCTGGACCAATTTGGCCAATTCTTTTTTTTTAAATGTTCGTTGAGATTCAAAAATGGTTTTTACGGCGAGAAAAATTCGAATAATTGCCGGAAACCTCCTGAAAGCACCCTTTTCTTTTTCCCAAACAAACGAATGAATGTTTGTTTGTTAGTAACGCTAATGCTCGAGAACGGCTGAACCAATCTTGAAGAAATTTTTAAGAGGTTGTTTGCTGTGGATCGGGGAAAGTCTAGAATTAAAAAAAAATGCTTTTCGTGATTAAAAGTCGGAAAATTGGACAATTCCAAAAAGGAACTTTTTCCATACCACATTTTTTTTTATTTTGGTTTTCAATTATTTGAATCGTTCAAATTTGTCGTTTGCTTTCTTTAGTCCGGGTTTGCCGCACGCACACATTCTTCTTTGGATGGTGGATGGTGGTTACACCAGATCAAATTGATTAAATCATCTCTGCGGAAATTTTTGATCCAGAGAAAGAGCCAGTATTATTCGAAGGGCTGAAAACCAATAAGATTCATGGACCATGCGGACACTACAATCTCTTTTCGATTTGTATGCCTGACACTAATGTCTGCACGAAACACTATCCAGGTGCTTTTCTTTCGGAAACACAAACTGGAAATAATGGTTATCCACTCTATCGGTGTCGCTCACAAGACGCCAAAGGCAGAACATTCAGCATTCAATTAAGAAGAGTGAATATCGAATTTGACAACACACTTATTGTACTATATTCACCACTAATGTCTAATTCACATTCAAAACTCATACTAATGTTGAGTATTGCAGTTTGGTGAAATCAATCAAATACCTTTGCAAGTCCGTCACCAAAGAAAACAACATGGCGATTATTGGCCTTGAACGAGACGAGATCAGCGAGTATCAAATGGGTCGATACGTGTACTGCAATGAAGCGTTTTGTAAAATATTTAGAACTAGCTGACCCCGCTGGTGGATGTAGTCATGTGTAGAAGTTCAGGTGGATGGAGTCATGTGCAGAAGTTCACGCAAGTGAGGAAAGTTCTCTGATCACCATTCACTTGGGAGTGGCCAGCAACGATTCTTTTACATATGACACAAGCAGCTTACTACTTCCGGTCTTTGACCAAGTATCCTCTCGGTAGCCTAAGAACATCTGTTTGAAGGCGAGCTTAAGTGCGCTGGGTCTAGGACCCGCCACGTAAACAAAAACACTCCAATGAAAAGGAACAACAAGCCTCGGATGAGTGACCCCCCTTTTGATGACGACCATGGCAATCAACAGAAGGACTACGAATTGGGGGCATGCACCTGGAATGTCCGGTCCCTTAATTGGGAAGGTGCCGCTGCCCAGCTGGTTGATGTCCTCGTGAAAATAAAGGCTGACATCACCGCCGTCCAAGAAATGCGATGGACGGGACAAGGACAGAGACGAGTAGGTCCTTGTGGCATTTACTACAGTGGTGAGCAAAGAAGGTATCTTTGTCACTACGGTCGGTAAATTCAGCCTCCACGACGAAACATCCCCAAATGGGTTGAGGCTGATCGACTTTGCCGGGGCTAGAAATATGGTTATCTGTGGTACTAGATTCCAGCACAAAAAAATACATCAACCTAGCTGGCTGTCTCCGTATCGAAAAACCAACAACCAGATCGATCATGTTGTGATAGACGGAAGGCACGTCCCCAGTGTTATAGACGTGCGTACGCTCCGAAGTCCTAACATCGACTCGGACCACTATCTTGTTGCAGCCAAGATTCGTACCCGTCTTTGTGCAGCAAAAAGCGCACGTCAAAAAAAAGGAAGGTTCGACGTCGAGAAGCTGCAATCACAACAGACAGCAGAACGATTTGCCACTAGGCTTGCACTCCTGCTCTCTGAGAGCACTCGTTAACAACTCGGTATTAGGGAACTGTGTGACGGCATTTCAAACTCCTTACGTACAGCTGCAACCGAAACCATTGGTTTTCGGAAAGTGCAAAAGAACAGCTGGTACGACGAGGAGTGCCGTGTCGCAGCGAAGAGAAAACAGGCTGCCTACCTCGCAACGTTACGATCGACCACAATACGTGCGGGATGGGATAGATACCAAGAGTTGAAAAAGGAAGCGAGACGCATTTGCAGACAGGAAAAGAAAGAGGCCGAAATGCGTGACTACGAAGAGCTTGATAAGCTGGCCGACAGGGGTAATGCTCGAAAATTCTACGAAAAAATGCGGCGGCTTACAGAAGGTTTCAAAATCGGAGCATACTCTTGTAGAACCCCCAAAGGTAATCTAGTCACTGATGCCCAGAGCATACATAAATTATGGAGGGAACACTTCTCCAGCCAGCTGAATGGCAGTGAACGCACAACACCAGGAGAAGGCGAACCCGATTCCCCAATCGATGACGATGGAGCAGACGTTTCAAATCCGACCATGAAAAAGTTAGAATAGCAATTACCCGCCTGAAGAACAACAAAGTGGCGGGGGGCGATGGAGTGCCGGACGAGCTATTCAAACACGGCGGAGAAGAACTGATAAGGAACATGCATCAGCTTCTTTGTAAAATATGGTCGGACGAAACCATGCCCAACGATTGGAGTGTGCTATGCCCAATCCACAAAAAGGGAGACCCCACAATCTGCGCCAACTACCGTGGGATAAGCCTCCTCAACAACGCGTATAAGGTTCTATCGAGCGTATTGTGTGAAAGATTAAAGCCCACCGTCAACAAACTGATTGGACCTTATCAGTGTGGCTTTAGACCTGACAAATCCACAACCGACCAGATATACACCATGTGCCAAATCTTGGAAAAGACCCGTGGAAGAAGAATCGACACACACCACCTCTCCGTCGATTTCAAAGCTGCTTTCGACAGCACGAAAAGGAGCAACCTTTATGCTGCGATGTCTGAATTTGGTATCCCCGCAAAACTAATACGGCTATGTAAACTGACGTTGAGCAACACGAAAAGCTCCGTCAGGATCGGGAAGGACCTCTCCGAGCCGTTCGATACCAAACGAGGTTTCGACAAGACGACTCCCTATCGTGCGACTTCTTAAATCTGCTGCTGGAGAAAATAATTCCAGCTGCAGATCTTAATCGAGCAGGTACAATCTTTTAGAAGAGTGTACAGCTGCTGGCGTATGCCGATGATATTAATATCATCGGCCTCAACACCCGCGTTCTGTTTTCGCCAGACTGGATAAGGAAGCATAGCAAATGGGTCTGGTAGTGAACGAGGGCAAGACGAAATGTCTCCTGTCATCAAACAAACAGTCGAACTCGCGACTTGGCTCTCACGTCAGTGTTGACATTCATAACGTAGCGAAAAGAAGAAACGACTGGCGCGCTGTTGTTAACTCGGCTATAATCGCGTAAGCGGTGTCAACGTCAAGTAAGAAGAAAAAGCTGACCCCGCAGCCGTTGTCCTGCGAGAAATTATGTGTTTTGAAATGAAAAGATAGTTATATTTGTCATTTCATTTTTTTTTTTCAATGTAACGCAGCTTGATAAACAACACTTTTTGGTTTCTGTTCCGGTGTACAGAAAAGATGGTTTTCCAACTCGTGAGAACGCCACGTATATCTGACCGTGTGAAAAACATAGCATTTCCAAATTTATGGCACACACTATGCGACTACCCTTGTGTCCTGTTGATTGTCATCTCAAATGCAATTTTCACTGGAGACGGAATACGTTTGAACTGGAATGGCAAATCTTTAGAACTCAAAGGAATTCTTAGAATCAAGCATTCTGCCCCTTGTATTCTACAGCGCAGATTGCGGAACATAATAAGTAAGTGTGAAAATTTACGATGGGCGACGTCAGATTGTCGAGTATGGTGCTAAGCTATGTACCAGGCCTCCCTGGATTTCCTGACGGGTAGTGTTGCTAAAATCAGCAACGCTTTTGTAGGCCTCCAATTGAGGCTTATACCCGCCAGGGACATTCCAAAGAGACCTCGTGCTCGCATTTGGTTACCCCCACTAGAGGAGCCAGGCGAAAAACTCCTGCGGTGTATCAAGCTGCAGAACAAATCTATACCTGGTATAGATGAGTGGCAGCTGATAAAGGAGGAAAAACCAAATAAAGCCAGCAGACCAATACTAGTGGCCATTTGCGAAGAGTCCATTGAGGCTCTCAAGAGGACTTACTACAAAATCAGCTTCGGAATTCGCAAGGCCAGGTTGAAAATCTTCCAAGGCGACAAAGCGGCTGACGAAGACGACACGGAAGAGGTCGACGACGCCAGCCAGTTGCTAAGGAAAGTGGGCATCGAAGAAACCCGAGATGCCCAATAACAACCTTAGATGCGTACAGATAAACCTGCAGCACTCGAAGAGTGCAACAGCGAATCTGATAACCCTTATGAACGAGGGGAGCATCGACATCAGCCCTGGGTCAAAGAAGACACCATTAAAGGGCTAAACAGAAGCAACCATAACCTGCTTTACACACGGAACAAAGGTAAACCTAGGGCATGAATTCTTATCAATAAAAGTATAAATGCAATTCTTTGTCCTAATTACAGCACAGCAGATATCATAGTGGTAAAGGTGGAACAGAAGGAAAAGCCCTTCTTCTTAGTCTCGGCCTACTTGGCCCATGACGATGATATACCACCGACCCCGCTCACCAGACTAGTAGAGGAGAATAGGAAAGAGGATGTCCTAATAGGGTGTGATGCAAACGCAAGGCACACCGTATGGGGTAGCTCCAGCATAAACACCAGAGGTGAGTCACTCTTGCAGTATATTCTAAATAGTAATCTAAGCATTTGCAACAAGGGCGATAAGCCAACTTTTACTTTTCCAAGCTCTGATAGGTTTCCGGGGTGGGAGGAAGTGCTTGACCTCACGCTATCAACAGACACAGACAGTTTCGTTGTGGATAACTGGAGGGTATCCGATGAGCCTTTCATGTCGGATCACTCCTGGATACTCTTCAGCATCCGCGGGAGGTACAGTGCTCCTCTCACATACCGAAACCCTAGAAGAACAGCTTGGGAAAAATATACCAGAATAGCAACAAAATGCCTCGAAAAGGGAGGCAATAAGAGTATCAGAAATCCTCAAGAACTAGATTCAGAAGTAGAGAAGTTGGAAAAAATCTTAACCACAACTTTCAATATGGCAGCCATATAAAGATATTATGAAAAGATACAAAAAAGCAGTCAGGAAAGCAAAAAACGACTCTTGGCGATCTTTCTGCACATCGATAGAAAGTTGCAGAGAAACCGCTAGGCTGGGCAAAATGCTTTCCAAAGATCATATTAACACTGCCTACATTAGAACGGAGGAAAGTGATTGGACCTCCTCGGCAAAAGAGTCTCTGGAGGTACTAATTACAACACACTTCCCCGGGTGTCAGCAAACACCTTCAACGAGGGTTCAACCAGAACCACCGTTGAACGCAGCTGATTATCAAGGCCAAATAATAGACAAAAGCAAAATCAAGTATGCCATAAATAGTTTTGCACCATTTAAAGCGGCAGGTCCTGACGGGATTATGCCCATAATGTTGCAAAAACTGGTAGAACCAATGGTTCAAAGACTTGAAAATATATATGTACAAAGCTAGCATTCTATTATCCTACATCCCAAGAAGTTGGAAAAGAAGTAAAGTTGTGTTCCTTCCAAAACTCGGCAGAAGAACACACGAAAATTCCAAGGACTTTAGACCTATAAGCCTTACCTCCTTTATGCTGAAGGTACTGGAAAGACTAATAGACCTATACGTAAGAACAATAATGGCGGAGAAGTTATCGAAGTCCCAACATGCGTACATAAAGGGCCGATCAACCGAAACTGCCCTTCACGAGGTGATAAGTGTAATTGAAAAATCACTACACCACAAACAATACACCATGGCTGCTTTTCTAGACATAGAGGGCGCCTTCAATAACATAGAAGTAAATGCGATAATTAACTCTCTGGCACATGGTGGCATAGATGACACTGTGTGCAGATGGATACTATCGATGCTTGAGAATAGGAAGATTATAGCTTCAAACGGCGCTGCAACACAAACAAGCTATGTGAGTAGAGGGACGCCTCAAGGAGGGGTCCTCTCTCCGCTCCTATGGGTTGTAGCGCTGAACGAAATACTCCTCCAACTAAACGGTGGAGGAGTGAAAGCAGTGGCGTATGCAGACGATATAGTGTTGTTGGTATCAGGCATGTTTCCTTCAACAGTCAGCGAGATTATGGAAAGAGCACTTCGAAGGTTAAACCTATGGGCTAAAAACAATGGACTAAGAGTTAACCCGAACAAAACAGAACTGATGCTATTCACAAGCAGAACCAAAATACCTCAGTTTCAACTTCCGGTACTAAACGGTACAATACTCACTCTATCCCCCACAGCTAAATACTTGGGGGTGGAGATGGACACCAAATTGTCCTGGAAAATAAATATAGAAAAAAGAATAAACAAAGCATACATGGCTTACTATACTTGTAAGAAAATCGTCAACAAGAATTGGGGCCTCAAATCAAGTATAGTCATGTGGATATATACGGCGGTCATAAGACCTATTCTTACATATGGAGCTCTGGTATGGTGGCCAGCGCTAAACAAACAATACAACATTAAAAAATTAAATGGTATACAAAGAGCAGCATGTGCGGGTGTTACTGGGGCAATCAGGTCATGTCCGACTGATGCGCTCAACGTGATCCTGCATCAACTACCAATGGACATTTTTATTCAAAAAACAGCAGCTATTGCGGCGACAATAATAAAAGAATTGGGAGGTTGGAACTATGGACATAGTGTAATCCTAAACAAGCTCACCATTAATAAATCAGACTACATTCTCCCAAAGCTGGATTTCAATAGACACTTCCAGGTAAGGATACCATCTAGACGAGAATGGAGAAGAGGCTCAATAGAAGAGGAGGATACCATCTCAGTCTATACCGACGGGTCCAAAATGGACTGTGGAGTAGGCACGGGGGAATTCTCCTCTGATCTTGGCATATTTCTCTTTATACGTCTACCGAACTCGGCTAGCATCTTCCAAGCAGAAGTACTAGGCATAGAAAAAGCCTGCGAAGCTCTATTAGAAAACCACGGGAATATAAACAAAGCAACTATATTTACGGATAGCCAGGCGGCGCTCCTGGCCTTGTCTTCACCCATGACAAACTCCAGCACAGTACACAACTGCAAGAGAGCACTAACCGCAATAAAAGACAAGCTCCAACTAAACTTGATCTGGGTTCCCGGCCACAGGAACATTTTCGGTAACGAAAAAGGCAGACGAGTTGGCAAAGGCAGGAGCTTTCCTCAACGAATCCGAGGCGGAGATAATACCAAGTCCGCTAGGATCAATCAAAGGAGAGATCAATAGACAATTTCAACAAATTGCAAATAACAGGTGGAAAAACATCACAAAATGCGTCATAACTAAAGAATTATGGCCAACATATGACAGGAAAAGAACTAACGACTTACTACATAGGTCAAGGAAAAGTATTTACAGAGTAACAGCTACCACAACAGGGCACTGGCCATTTGGGGAACACGCATCCAAAATGGGTATGCCCTACAACGACATCTGCTGTGGCTGCGGAGTAGCAGGGAACAAGGAAACAATCTTCCACTTTCTCTGCGAATGCCCAGCTCTAGCACAGATCCGACACAAAACACTTGGAATCCATCTAGCACCAAACCTTGAATGGATTTCCACTAAAAGCATATCGGACATAAGTAGTTTCGAAACCTCAAAATGGTTTGAAAGAGAATGTGAAACGTAATAGCAGATACAGGAGGTTCTACGAACAGTGAATCAAAATGGCACATCAAGTGTTAATTGAGCCCGATAGGGCGGCACTCCTACGATATATAATTGAAATTCAGGAATGATCCTTTCCTGTTAATAGTAACTCTGTGTATCAGAAATGAGTCGAATGGGGTTAATACTTAACTGAGCTCCCATATATCTAATACACAAATTTTCGAATTTCCAGGTGACTTTGTACTGCATATATCGGCCAGTATGTGAGCTATCTCAATGAAAATGGGATAGCGTGGTTTACACATGACAGTATATCTGTGTGCCTAAAATAAATAGATAAATAATAAATTTGAGGGAAAATTTGATCTTGCCCTTATATAACTAATTTCAGGATTTTCGAACATACGGCTGACTTTACTCTATTTAATTGGGATTTTAGTATGTGTCATGTTAATAGTATATGGTATTGGGGAAAAAGATAAAATCGGGGATATACATTAGGGCGGTTCAAAATTTTAAAACTTTGAAATGCTGAAGTGCTCTTTGATTTTTTGGATCCTTTTGGTGAAAAAATAATTGAAAAAAAATTTGAGCTCATTCGGATAAGATTTAGAACTGCCTCAACGAATTCAAAATTCACTAATATATCCTGAATCAAAAAAAAAATTAATATAATTTGAACACACATATGTCTTATTTTACTGGAAAGTCATTGGTAAATACATTTTTAATTATATAATTCATATTATTTCATTTTTTGTTACATATTTGCACATTCAAATATTTTGAAACAAAGTGCTTTTATAACAATTAGGGAAGTTTTTACGGTGACTCTCCACAACTTGTAATAGAAATTGTTTTTCGCTCTCGTTTGTCGTTAGGGATTGATTAAAATTTGTTGCTAGAGTAATTGCTCTTTCAAATCCATTATATATTTTTTTGCTTCATTAAAAGATTTGCTTTGATTCCACGAGTCTATGTCTTCATTTAGAAAAGTGACATCCAATTTCAATATTTCAAATAAAGTATGAGAAGCAGGACCAATGAATAAGGCTATTGTTTTATCACTCAGATCTTCTGTACCAATATATTTAACAAATCTTTTAACAGGCTTTTGCATTTTGAACTCTTTTATTCGAGTCACCATCAAACTTTTCATTGTTTTAGGTACCAAATCTGAGAAAAGGGCACTTGGAGCTAGTTTTTCGCTTAAATACCATAAGTGTTGACTTAATGCAGCTGTTGCGGTCTCTGATATTATTTTTGAAATGGTGCTATACTCAGAAAAATATTTTATTAGATTTAAGTCATTATAAGGTGCGTCACAGGCATTTGGACTTTGTATCCAAGCTTTTACGTATATTAATGTAATAAATATACCGAACTCAACACAAGCCTTTTGCTGGGGTTCATCAAGATGGAATTGACTTCGAAAGAGGCAAATTTTAAGAACATAGAGCAATTTTGACATCCAACGCGCGTGTTGTAATGCGCCAGGAGTACGAAAACTGATACCGCGTGGAGGAGTTTCTCCCAAGAATATCAACGTTAGTTCTAATAATTCACGGCAATCTTCTCTTAACAATTGCCCTGAATTTTTCTTTAAAATATCGCTTGCAAAAGCCATTGCTTCTATTTTAAATGAAAGTAATTCATTACTTATTCGACTATCAAAACATTTCTCGTATTCGCTTCGATTAATGTTTGGCCAAAATTCCCGAAATGAACTAAATATTTTTACGCCGGGGCAAGATGTTGAACCAAATAATGCTTTAAAAACATCTCCGCAAATTACTTCAAAGATGTGGTGCCGACAAGCTAGCCATTATATTTTTATTTTCAGTTTCTGCTCCAAAAGAACGCATGCTCCTTTCAAACGACCCATATTTGATGCAGTGGTATCAAAAGACATTCCGACAATTTGATGGCACATATTCCACATCTTTATACCTGCAAAAACTGCTTGTGAAATTTCTTCTCCGGTACTTTTCTAAGTTTTGGGTACTCCAAGCAGTTTTTCAGTGTTTAAGCCGGAGACGACAATGGCAATTCGATCGTCCTTAGAAGGCCCCCTTGAAATTGCAGGTAGTAATTTTCCATCAAAATGTGTAACTAAAGGACCATTGGGCGAGAATATTCCCTTAAGGTTTGAAGCATGTTGACTTCGGAACTGACTACGCATTCTACGAATGGTGCTGACTGATAAAACAGTTTCAGATGCATGATCCGCACTATACTGCTGAAAGAATATAGGCTGCTTTCCTATAATTTGTATTAAAGAAATAAGTATACTGTTAAAATATCGGGTGATTTTTTTTAGGTTAGGATTTTCATGCATTAGTATTTGACAGATCGCGTGGGATTTCAGACATGGTGTCAAAGAGAAAGATGCTCAGTATGCTTTGACATTTCATCATGAATAGACTTACTAACGAGCAACGCTTGCAAATCATTGAATTTTATTACCAAAATCAGTGTTCGGTTCGAAATGTGTTTCGCGCTTTACGTCCGATTTATGGTCTACATAATCGACCAAGTGAGCAAACAATTAATGCGATTGTGACCAAGTTTCGCACTCAGTTTACTTTATTGGACATTAAACCAACCACACGAATGCGTACAGTGCGTACAGAAGAGAATATTGCGTCTGTTTCTGAGAGTGTGGCTGAAGACCGTGAAATGTCGATTCGTCGCCGTTCGCAGCAATTGGGTTTGTGTTATTCGACCACATGGAAGATTTTACGCAAAGATCTTGGTGTAAAACCGTATAAAATACAGTTCGTGCAAGAACTGAAGCCGAACGATCTGCCACAACGTCGAATTTTCAGTGAATGGGCCCTAGAAAAGTTGGCAGAAAATCCGCTTTTTTATCGACAAATTTTGTTCAGCGATGAGGCTCATTTCTGGTTGAATGGCTACGTAAATAAGCAAAATTGCCGCATTTGGGGTGAAGAGCAACCAGAAGCCGTTCAAGAACTGCCCATGCATCCCGAAAAATGCACTGTTTGGTGTGGTTTGTACGCTGGTGGAATCATTGGACCGTATTTTTCCAAAGATGCTGTTGGACGCAACGTTACGGTGAATGGCGATCGCTATCGTTCGATGCTAACAAACTTTTTGTTGCCAAAAATGGAAGAACTGAACTTGGTTGACATGTGGTTTCAACAAGATGGCGCTACATGCCACACAGCTCGCGATTCTATGGCCATTTTGAGGGAAAACTTCGGAGAACAATTCATCTCAAGAAATGGACCCGTAAGTTGGCCACCAAGATCATGCGATTTAACGCCTTTAGACTATTTTTTGTGGGGCTACGTCAAGTCTAAAGTCTACAGAAATAAGCCAGCAACTATTCCAGCTTTGGAAGACAACATTTCCGAAGAAATTCGGGCTATTCCGGCCGAAATGCTCGAAAAAGTTGCCCAAAATTGGACTTTCCGAATGGACCACCTAAGACGCAGCCGCGGTCAACATTTAAATGAAATTATCTTCAAAAAGTAAATGTCATGAACCAATCTAACGTTTCAAATAAAGAACCGATGAGATTTTGCAAATTTTATGCGTTTTTTTAAAAAAAAAAGTTATCAAGCTCTTAAAAAATCGCCCGATACATGTCAACTTAAAAACCAAAATTAACTTTCCTGTTACTGGTGTTCGTACGATCCAATGCGGACGCAAGATTTCGTGACATTATTTTACGCTGTTTAATTTCTTTATTTCGCGGTATTAATGTTTTATTTTGACTAATAAACTCATCATCTTTATCATCATCATGATCAGACTCTTCGTCACTAAGAGAGGTTGAAAGCGTTGCAGGTTCTAATGTTTTTCGTTTTCTGATTTCTTCTTTTTCAACTCTGTCCATCATTTTCAATACCTTCGCTGCTTTTATTTCTTTTTTTTGCACATATTTTACGTCTACTCTACCCATGACATACTTTCGTTCTGACCTTTGGTCTAATAACAATTGCTTAATTTTTTCGATTTTTATTAAATTCAAAGCATCATGATGAGCTATGTCAAAGATTAAATTAATGTTTTCCATAAACGTATTTTCTTTAGCAATCTGCACAAAACTTCTGCGATTTTTATTCCGGCAGATATTGCGATATTCATCCAATATTCATGTAATTTTTCTTATAATATTCCGCCCCTCAACAATTGGAATATTTGCTTTACACCATATATCACAAATGCTTTGAACAACTATTTTCACGCTATCTCTTTGAGATTTAGTAAGTTCTGAATGATGGAAAAAATAAACTTGTAAAGTATCAAGAACCGTTGGTAACAGCCTGCCATCAAAACAAGGTTTGGATTTGCCAATCAGATGAATTGTACTTTTAGATCGCGGAGAAGTCATATTATTACTTATTAGTCAAATTATTACAAGATTATAACAAATTATTACAAAATAATTTATTATTTACAGCAATTTAAACGTACAGACTGCTCTGTTTGAGAGCAAATCAAAACTGACAAAATACACTTATTCCGCAGTCGACGCCAATTTTTACGTTAAAGTACCGCTATTTTTGCATTTTGCTTTGCTTTGCTATTTCTTCTCGCTCTTTGAAACACGCTCTTTAAAGCCAAAGCGAAAAAAAACTAAGATTGATATGTTCAAAACAAATATTGATAAAAAAATGCAATAGCAAATCACTAAATTGAATAACATAACCAGTGGTAAAATTTGACGTCGTTGAGGCAGTTCTAAATCTTATCCGAATGAGCTCAAATTTGTTTTCAGTTATTTTCTCACCAAAAGGATCCAAAAAATCAAAGAGCGCTACAATACTTTCACCATGGATTTTTTTTCTATGAAACTTGAATCGCCCTAATATACATACTACCCCAACTCTAACACTAGCCACTTTCCACACATCCCATCAATCAATGGATTTATTGAGAGAACACTTTGGTGAGCTCATAATTTCACTTTTTGGGTCGTTCGATTGGCCACCAAGATCGTGTGATACACACCATTATTCCTGCACGGATATGTAAAGTCTATGCGGACGATCGAAACGATTCAGGACTTGTAGCAAAACATCACGCACGTAATCCTCCAGTTATCAGTCAAAATGCTCTAACGAGTCATCCAAAAACTCAATCAGAAATCGGAACTCATAACATAATGGCTACGAGGTTAAGACCAAGTTCTCGACAAATTCCATTCTTATTTAATCCCAACCCCAAAAATTTTTAAGGAAACTCATTGAAATATCATAGATAACAACATAACGGTTTAAAGTCAATGAATCGATTTCACACATTTTCAGCATTAAACTAATATACCGTAACGGTTGACTGTCTGTCTGTGCGTCCGTCCGTCCTTGACGTAACTTGAGTAAAAATTGAGATATCTTAATGAAACTTGGTATGCACGTTTCTTAGTACATTAACCGATTACCTATAAAGTTCCATAATGCAGCACTAAATTAAGATTTGAAACAATAATTTGGTACAGGGGATCGCAGTAGCCAAAGGCACCTGCGGGAAAAAATGTTGGCAAAATGAGCGTGGCCCCGCTTTCTAATAAGTTAATTGTATATATCTCCTAAACCACTTAAGCTACAATAACCAAATTCGATCAGCGCAAATACTACAAGAAGTCCTACCTATAGTGGATGGAATCGGAAGATAACCCCGCTCACTCCCAAATAACGGTACTGTTCAAAACTACAAAAAGCGTAATAAATCCGTAACTATTTATGCCAGAGAGATTAAATTTTACCTCCGAGATGGTATGAGAAGACTTTATTGAGACCGGAATAAAAATTTTATGGGCGTGGCACTGCCTACCTTTTGGTGAAATACCTTATCTCGGGACACGACCGATTTCGACCTAATTTGGTATGTTATATTTTTTTTATATTTGGAAGTGCTATTGAGCAATCCAGGTCTGCCACCACATACAATTCTATTCCACTAGCGAAATCGACTCAAAGACTGAGGGAATCCTCTATATTTGTCACCTGTAATAAAGAACGTTCTAATTCACTTAGGCAGTTTCCATTTATACCCAATACTACGGATATCGTAATTCTTTACAGAATAGATAAACTCCTGGCTTCCTCTCCAGAGAGCAGTGGGATACGGTTGAGGTAAAAAATGACACCAAATGAATCTATACTAACATCCAAGTTTACGACAAACCTGCAATAGGTTCCAGAACACAAAAATATTCCAGATAATATTAAGACTGAAACAAAGAGAGAATATTTGTGCCTCTGGCTACTTGTAGATATTTAATCGACAAACGTGTTGACAAGGCTCCCATAAATCACCTATTTTAATGATTTCCATAATACAAAACTATTGGCAGTTATTAACAGTTAACAGTTATTTTTATAGTTTCAAAAATAACTATTTTATGTGATTTTGAACTTTACGAAAAAGAGCCTCAAATTAATTCAAAATAATAAACCGTTTTAGTTATTTTTTTTCTTGAGGCTTTTTAAAATTGAGAAAAATTAGACATCAACTGGGAACATTTAGATAACTCTCGAAAGTTCGAAACATAATATTTTTAGTATAGTCAAATACGTGTTCCGTGTCTTTGTTGTCGACGGTGTCAAAGTTCCTAACATCTTATATAGTATAGTAGAGTATTTAGCAGCGCCGTGGGGCCTGGGGATGTGAAAGTGGTTTATATGGCGCTGCTTCTAGCTATAAAGCGATGCGAGTGTCTTTTTATGTAAATAGAACAATATTGTCAGAGTGAGTGCGAGCACCGAAGCGACTTTCGGAGTCTTTGTTATTAGCGTTTGTAGCGTTTCTCATTTATTTATTATTTTTATAACAGGTGTCGATTGAACGAGCTTTCTCTACTTTAAGACTGGTGCTTACGGACTCTCGCAATCGATTTAGCTACGCTGTTCTTGAGAACATATTGCTAGTAAAATTAAATCCTAGCTTTCTGGACATGGCCATTGATACGTTGCCACTTTTTGAACAAGAGGAACTTTGTAATGAATAATCAAAAAAATGAGTAACGTATGTAATGAAAGCAATGAAAAATTAATTTACTGTTATGTTTTTGTTATTTATTCCAACGAATTTTGATTTAGTTTTTTATTTTTGCAAACTTAAGAAAAATTAAAAAAGTTGAAAATGAACAACATAATAAAAAAATTCAAGATCACTATAAGTAATTGCCAAACATTTCTTTAAAGTCGTAGCTAATCAAAAACGGTAGCAACGGCCGACTTCCACGAATCGGACGCTTCTTGCTTTTTTTGACTTACGCTGCTGATCGAAAGCAACAGCGACAAAAATCAAAAGTAGCAAAAAGTCGAATGCATTACTTTTCGCGACTGTGACTGCCGACGACTGTCGAAAATTATCGATAGCTGCTGCGGCAACTTATGTGTACGATCGAAAGCTACAGCAAAGCAGAAAGCAGAAAAACGAATAACGGCGACTTATGCTGATTTCTGATTTTCGTAGCTGTTTGATTTTTGCGCCAGTCAAAGCATGCGACTTCTGATTTTTTCAGAAGCAGAAGCAAAAGCACTTGCATACTTTTCGATATCGCTCGCAGTTGAAGTAGCGAATAGCAACAATATTGCGATTTCTGCTAATTCGACTGCAGTTTTTTAAACACTGACTATAATGACACACGACAGCCCCTTAGCTTCCTCCCTTAACGACAAATACAGAACAGATGCATTGAGAGTATTTATTTCAGGCACGAAAAAACCCTTAAGTGACATTCTTTTTGCAGCACGTCCAAATGACCTGCCATCAGCATTAGCCTTAGCTCAAGAAGTTGAGTCTAATCATGAACGTTTCCAATTCGCAAACAATTTTGCAAAAGCTTAGAAGAAAGAGCTCATAGAAATGAATATCATCATCAAAAAGCTTAGATCCAAACAATGAAAACGTGCAACTAGCTAAAAATCCATTTTTTGGCAGACAAAAAACACAAAATAGAAGACCATTTTCAAAACAGGATACACCCCAACCGATGGATATTGACAATTCATCTCGATTTAGGCAATCTATCCAACAACCAAATAGAAGTTTCTATTATGTACCACCCCCAAATCAGATCATTAAAAGATCATATAATGGCACTGCACGGTATACGGGACCAAAGCAACAAAGGATAAATCATCTTTTACAAAATAAAACCACACTTGCTCAAGACGAATCTGAATATCAAATTAGAGCCGAATTAGAGGCAAATGATATTACAGATAAAACTAATCAATATGATGAAGTAAATTTTTTAGAAATTGCTCCCTGTTACCGTTTGTAGAGCGAACGATAGCAGGTAGAACCATAAAGCTTCTTATTGACACAGGAGCTTCAAAAAATTATATTAAACCTTTAACTGAACTAAATAACGTCACTGCAGTAAACGAATCTTTCTTAGTTAAGTCACTTCATGGCTTCAATTCCGTTAAAAAAAAGGTCCTATGTATATTTTCGACACCATAACTACATTCTTTATACTCCCAAATCTGTCAACATTCGACGGAATAATTGGATTAGACCTGCTTAATGAAGTATCTAGGTGCTACATTGGATTTCAAACATAAAGTATTAAAAACAGCATCCGGTTCAGAAATAATTCACTTTTTAAAATCTTCTGACGTTAATTTTACAGAGGTCGAAAGCATAGAAGTTCCCAAACAAATTCAACCAAAATTCAGAGAAATGATAACAAAAAGACAAGGAGTATTTGCTGACCCTAATGAGGCACTGCCTTACAATACCAATATTGTTGCCACCATCCGAACAGAAGACGAAGAAGCGGTATACTCTAGATTGTACCCTTACCCAATGGGAGTTTCTGACTTTGTAAATAGCGAAGTTAGTAACTTGTTGAGAAATAATATAATTAGGCCATCTAGAGCATCACCCTACAATAACCCAGTATGGGTAGTAGATAAAACAGGATTAGACGAACAAGGAAACAAAAAAAAACGGCTAGTTATAGACTTTAGGAAGCTAAATTCCAAAACAATTGACGATAAATATCCCATACCAAATATAAGTGCAATTCTGTCGAATCTCGGAAAAGCCCAATATTTTACCACACTAGACTTAAAATCTGGATTTCACCAGATATTACTTTCTGAAAAGGACAGAGAAAAACCCGCTTTTTCTGTAACAAATGGGAAATACGAATTTTGCAGACTTCCTTTGGTTTGAAAAATGCTACCAGCATTTTTCAAAGAGCTATAGACGATGTACTTAGGAAGCGAATAGGAAAATCATGCTACGTTTATGTAGATGATGTTATAATTTTTTCAGAGAACATGGAAGACCATGTAAGACATATAGCATGGGTATTAGATAAACTCTATACAGCCAATATGAAGGTTTCACGAGAAAAGTCGCATTTTTTCAAAGAAAAAGTCGAGTATCTTGGGTTCGTAGTCTCACGAGGAGGCATTACAACAAATCCAAGTAAAATAGAAGCTATTAGCCGATTTGAACAACCAACCACATTGTTTAAAGTTCGATCATTTTTGGGTATGGCAAGCTATTACGGCAAGCTATTATAGATGCTTTATCAAAGACTTTGCATCTATAGCCAAACCATTAACAGACATTCTGAAGGGTGATAACGGTAAAGTGAGTGCCGGACAATCAAAAAAGATACCAGTAAGCCTCAATGAAAAACAACGACTAGTTTTTGACAAACTAAAAAATATTCTTATTTCGGAAGACGTCATGCTGCTCTATCCTGACTACAAAAACCATTTGACTTAACAACAGATGCCTCATCTATTGGCTTAGGAGCAGTTTTATCCCAAGCTGGGAAACCAATCACTATGATTTCTAGAACCCTTAGGGATAACGAACAAAATTTCGCAACAAATGAACGTGAGCTACTTGCTATAGTGTGGGCATTAAAAACCTTAAGAAACTATCTGTATGGCGTAAAAAATCTAAACATTTATACCAGTTTCGGATAAAAATCCAAACGCGAAAATAAAAAGATGGAAAGCCTTTATTGATGAACATAATTTCAAACCAAAGGAAGTCTGCAAAATTCGTAATTCCAATTTGTTACAGAAAAAGCGGTTTTTTCTCTGTCCTTTTCAGAAAGTAATATCTGGTGAAATCCAGATTTTAAGTCTAGTGTGGTAAAATATTTGGCTTTTCCGAGATTCGACAGAATTGCACTTATATTTGGTATGGGATATTTATCGTCAATTGTTTTGGAATTTAGCTTCCTAAAGTCTATAACTAGCCGTTTTTTTGTTTCCTTGTTCGTAAAATCCTTTTTTATCTACTACCCATACTGGGTTATTGTAGGGTGATGCTCTAGATGGCCTAATTATATTATTTCTCAACAAGTTACTAACTTCGCTATTTAAAAAGTCAGAAACTCCCATTGGGTAAGGGTACAATCTAGAGTATACCGCTTCTTCGTCTTCTGTTCGGATGGTGGCAACAATATTGGTATTGTAAGGCAGTGCTTCATTAGGGTCAGCAAATACTCCTTGTCTTTTTGTTATCATTTCTCTGAATTTTGATTGAATTTGTTTGGGAACTTCTATGCTTTCGACCTCTGTCAAATTAACGTCAGAAGATTTTAAAAACTGAATTATTTCTGAACCGGATGCTGTTTTTAATACTTTATGTTTGAAATCCAATGTAGCACCTACTTCATTAAGCAGGTCTAATCCAATTATTCCGTCGAATGTTGACAGATTTGGGAGTATAAAGAATGTAGTTATGGTGTTGAAAATATGCATAGGACTTTTTTTTAACGGAATTGAAGCCATGAAGTGACTTAACTAAGAAAGATTCGTTTACTGCAGTGACGTTATTTAGTTCAGTTAAAGGTTTAATATAATTTTTTGAAGCTCCTGTGTCAATAAGAAGCTTTATGGTTCTACCTGCTATCGTTCGCTCTACAAACGGTAACAGGGAGCAATTTCTAAAAAATTTACTTCATCATATTGATTAGTTTTATCTGTAATATCATTTGCCTCTAATTCGGCTCTAATTTGATATTCAGATTCGTCTTGAGCAAGTGTGGTTTTATTTTGTAAAAGATGATTTATCCTTTGTTGCTTTGGTCCCGTATACCGTGCAGTGCCATTATATGATCTTTTAATGATCTGATTAGGGGGTGGTACATAATGAGAGAAACTTCTATTTGGTTGTTGGATAGATTGCCTAAATCGAGATGAATTGTCAATATCCATCGGTTGGGGTGTATCCTGTTTTGAAAATGGTCTTCTATTTTGTGTTTTTTGTCTGCCAAAAAATGGATTTTTAGCTAGTTGCACGTTTTCATTGTTTGGATCTAAGCTTTTTTGATGCTGATATTCATTTCTATGAGCTCTTTCTTCTAAGCTTTTTGCAAAATTGTTTGCGAATTGGAAACGTTCATGATTAGACTCAACTTCTTGAGCTAAGGCTAATGCTGATGGCAGGTCATTTGGACGTGCTGCAAAAAGAATGTCACTTAAGGGTTTTTTCGTGCCTGAAATAAATACTCTCAGTGCAGACGCTTCTTGCTTTTTTCGACTTACGCTGCTGATCGAAAGCAACAGCGACAAAAATCAAATGTAGCAAAAAGTCGAATGCATTACTTTTCGCGACTGTGACTGCCGACGACAGTCGAAAATTGTCGATAACTGCTGCGGCAACTTATGTATACGATCGAAAGCTACAGCAAAGCAGAAAGCAGAAAAACGAATAACGGCGACTTATGCTGATTTCTGATTTTCGTAGCTGTTTGATTTTTGCGCCAGTCAAAGCATGCGACTTCTGATTTTTTCAGAAGCAGAAGCAAAAGCACTTGCATACTTTTCGATATCGCTCGCAGTTGAAGTAGCGAATAGCAACAATATTGCGACTCCTGCTGATTCGACTGCAGTTTTTTAAACACTGGTGGTACTTAATATAATTTGCCCAATTTGGAAAAAACGTTTGCAACATAATTTCACTGAATTATGTTTTAAACAGAACATCTTTCCGCGAACGCTCAAGGATAGTTAATATTTAATCTTATATAACAAGTAAGGAAGGGCTAAGTTCGGATGTAAACCAACAAAGGCTTTTATAAATACTTGTATCATCCTGGGTGTAAAATTTAATGACTTTAGCGCATTTACCTATTGACTTATCGAGTTTTTAGTAGTTTTCAACGGAACCTTTATATGGGGAGAGTGCGGGATTATAATCCCTTTGATTGATTTGATTTTCACGCTATCATTACTGGTTCTTATAAGGCTCGCATCGAGTAAATTAGGATATTATATTTTCAGTGGTTTAAGAGATACGTACATTTCAAAAGTTGCCTCTTGCCGTACTAAATCATAGTGTTATAACATTATTTAGTGCGTAGGTTTAGTAGTATTTAATCGCGTTTGTCAACGTGGCAGTGGTTCGATTAAGCCCATCTACGAACAGGTTCTTTTTTGCTAAGGAATACGTATACTAAGTTTTATTTAGATATTTTAAAGATTACCCAAGTTACTCGTATCATTGCACAGACCGACAGACGAACGGACGCTCGGGCAGACAGTAACTCAGATTTCAACTCGTCTCATCATCATGATCATTTATATGTTCTTATGTGCTTATGTATATATACATACATACATTACATATAGTGGGTAGTCGAAAAAGTCTTTTCGTTTTTTGTCATACAATATAGTGTTGAAAAGGTTTAAGCTTTATTTAACAAAAAAAAATTTATTCGGGGAAGTTGAAAAAAAACTACAGCTGTTCATAAATAAGTGAAATTAATGAAGGAATCGCTATATTTTGATATTTTTGTATAAAAAAAGAAGAATGCCACGCAAGCCACTTGTTCGCTGCACTTAGTTTTGGGGGAATACTTACGCTTGGATTATGTATCCCTTTGTGGGTTTGGTTAAATTAAAGATATATAACAAATGTATCGATTTATAATTGTATGTATTTCCCTTTGTGGGCGAGACTTCAGTATTTTGAGTACAATTTTAAATATATAATTATTTGTATTTCAGTAGTTTTAATACAAATGTAGATGTATGTAACCAATTATGGTTCCTTGGACACTGTTCACTTTCACTGTTGCTCCTTCTGCACACACACACACGCGACAGGATGGGGACTTCAACGTTGGAGTAGAACTTTATGATGTTCAAAATTGGCGGATCGACTGTGAACGAACTGGCGAGACGTGTGTCCTCGATACGGGCGTAAAAAGCGAATTGGGGGCACCCCGATCTAACCCATCCATTTTGATCGGTTAGGTGGTGAAAACGATGTATGTTGTGGTATGGTAGTGTTTGGTGCATGGGGTTGCGTGGTGTGATGCTGTATGTTGTGTATGATGAGTGTTGTGTTGTATGATGAATGTTGTGTTGCGGGATGAATGTTGCGTTGTGGGATGAATGTTGTGTTGGGGGGCGAGATACCATGAAGTCGCATAAACGTCCCGGCTCCCCTAGGCGAATTAATTGCCTAGAAGTCGCTGCAGTTTCTGTAGGGTGCTCACTACAGCGCTGAAACCCGTCGCCTTTCGTTGGTTACGTTGATGATGATGTGGTGGTGTTTGCGAACGTGCCCCTCGGGACTGCGTAGAGCGATGGGCTCGTCGGCGTTGAACGTGATTCCCATGCTGATGGTGCCGCTGTTGACCATGCCGGTGACTGGCGTGCGTTGACTGAACCGATCGTCGAGGAAAGCGGGAAAAAAGTGTATGATGCGGTCGGTGGCAGTACTGACACGACCCGTCGGACATGCACTCGAACGTAGCGTGCGTGTCTGCCAAGCATGTCATACAGTGGCTGTGGGCTCTAGCGATCTGTTGGCGCTGAGCGGGCGTCATCGTCTTGAAAATTGTACACTTCTTAAGGAAATGGGGTCGATGGCATAGGCTGCATCGCGGCGGTACATACTCCTCGAACTGCTCCTCGCCCGCTTCCCTCACTGGTTGACCGGATGATTGCCTGGGCGGGCTTGTGCCTTGTTGCCTCCTTGGTGTGGCGATGGGTGCAGCGGATGCTGCATTTGCATTAGTTGCGGACCTCACCGATTGGGGGTTATTGCGGGTTTCTTCTACGTCCATTTCTAGTGGAATAGGAATATGTACATATATTAAACATGGTTTGCTAGTAGTATGAAGTATGCTACTCATTATGTGTATATGTGTACTATATATATATAGATGTATGTATTTATGTCTTTATATGACACTTTTATTTATATGTATTATATATTATTTATATATGGATTTTATTGTTTATTATTAATCGCGGTAATTATGTATTTGGTTTGTACGTACGGATTGTAAAACGGTGTATTTTTAATTAGTTATTGTTTGATTTTATGCATGCGTTTCCGTTCGCTTGTTTTCGGTGATCGGTTCTTCGGTATTTGGAAGAAAACACAATTTCACTAGTGGTCGAGTTATATGACCATCTCGTCCCCGATGTACCTTTTCAATGCGACCTAGTCGCTATTCGGTTGGGGGAAGGCATTCGTCCTGTTTGATGACGCATTCGCCTGTACTGGGTACCTTCTGGATCGTTTTCCATCGATATCTCTTATGGAGATCTTTAAGATAGTCCTCCTTCCATCTGTGGCTGAATTCATGATGGAGAATCTTGATTCTTTCCCATCGATTTATTAAACTGATTGAGTCTCCTTCTGTCTCAGGTATGGCGAGAAGAGGAGCTCATCTGAGGAAGTGTCCAGGTGTAAGAGCTGTGAAATCGGGGGGATCTTGCGAGAGTGGTGATATTGGTCTTGAATTTAATACGGCTTCGATACGAGTGAGTAGTGTAGTAAACTCCTCATAATTGAATTTATGATTACCAGCTGTTTTCTTTAAATGGGACTTAAAGCTTTTTACTGCTGATTCCCAAAGTCCACCCATGTGTGGAGAACATGGAGGTATAAACTGCCAATCGATCCCTTGGGGTGCATATTTTTTAACAATTCCAGGGGATACCTCTTTCATAAAGTTTATGTACTCTTTCTCAGTGGCTCGTTGAGCTCCGATAAAGTTTTTTCCATTGTCGCTCATAATCTTTGATGGAAATCCGCGTCGTCCGACAAAGCGTGCAAATGCTGCGAGGAAAGCCGCAGTTGTCAGATCTGCACAAAGCTCGAGGTGTACTGCCTTTGTCGTAAAACATACAAAAACAGCCACATACCCTTTTCTAAATGAAGAAGACCTTAACATCGAGGCCTTTATCTGGAAAGGTCCAGCAAAATCAACCCCAGGAATAGTAAAAGGTAGAGCATAATTGCAGCGTTCAGGTGGTAAAGCTGCCATGATCTGCGTATGCATTTTATGTTTGTACAAGGTACATCGTTTACACATAAAAATCGTCTTTTTAAGTTGTGGCTTTAGTCGCGGTATATAAAATTCTTGTCAGACCATTTGCTGCATCAAGCGATGCTCACCATGTAGTGTAAGCTGGTGAAGATATATTAAGAATAAATGAGCAAAAAGAGACTTCTCAGGTATAATAATGGGATGCCGTTCGTTGTAACTGAGGCTGGAATTCGCTAATCTTCCATTTGCCCTTATTAATCCCTTAGCGTCCAAGAATGGATTTAAGACGAGAAGAGAGCTTCCCTTTTCGAGTGGTCGTCTTTCGACCAACTTTGCTTTCTCTCGACTGAAATAGCGAGTTTGGGTGTAGGTAATGAGACTAACTTTGGCATGTTGCAAATCGGTATGCGTTAGTTGTACGCAAGGATCATTTGGTATCCCTTTCATTTTTTGTTTAAGTCTTTGGGTGAATTTGTGCATGTAAGCAACTACTCTTAGTGTTCTAGGAAATGAAGAAAATCGGTGGAGAATATCATCCTCTTCTGGAGTAATATGAAAATTTTCAATTTTCCGACTTTCCGGCGGTATTATATTACGAGCGGGAGACTTTGGCCAGAATTCTTGTGATTCTGTTAGCCATGTTGGACCATTCCACCAGAGTGTAGTGCTGGTGAGGTGCAGTGGCTTGCAACCTCGTGTCCCAAGATTGGCTGGGTTATCCGTACTTGCAACATGTTGCCATTTTGCTGGGCCAACTAAGTCTAAAATTTGGGATATTCGGTTAGATACATAGGTCTTCCAGCAATAGGGTGGTTTTTCTAACCACGCTAAAACTATCTCTGAGTCTGACCAAAGATACGTTTTGTGATCGGTTAATTTCAGATGGGTTTGAACTATTGAAATTAATTTTGCTAACAGAAGAGCACCATTCAGTTCAAGCCATGGCAGACTGAGTGTCTTCAAAGGTGCAACTTTGGCTTTGGCTACCAAGAGGTGTGCAGATATTTTGTTATCGTACTGTGTGCGTACGTAAACTGTTGCGCAATAAGCTTTTTCAGAGGCATCACAGAAACCGTGTAATTCTGTGTTAATGTTAGGGGTGAAATTTACCCATCGAGGGATTCGAATTTCTGAAATAGTATGCAAATTGTTAGCAAATTGTACCCATTTTGTTAAACGTACAGGTTTTACCTGTTCATCCCATTCAGTGCCATCTTGCCACAATTCTTGAATGAGGATTTATGCTTGAATCATTATTGGCGAAAGCCATCCTGCGGGGTCGAAAAGTTTTGCCACCGAGGAAAGTATTTGGCGTTTGGTTATGGCGGACATTGCAGATATTGACTCAATTGTATATGAGAATTGATCTGTTATCGCATTCCATTGAATCCCTAGGGTTTTTGTTGTACTGGCCGTTTCAAATTTAAGGAAATTTATATCTAATAAGTCTTCCTTTTGTATGTTTTTTATTATTTCGGGATGATTAGATGTAATTTTCTTTAAGGGGAATCCCGCTGAATTTAGTGCTTTGATCACTTGAGATAGTGATTCGCACGCTAAGGACAGACTGTGGCTACCTGATAGAATATCATCCACGTATGTTTGTGTTTGCAACACAGAAGTTGCTAAGGGCAAATTTGTTTCACACGTTTTTGCCACTTCATGCAGTGTCCTGATCGCCAAATAGGGTGCGCAATTGATGCCAAAGGTGACGGTTTTAAGTTTGTAGTCGCTGATTGGACTATTACTCGATTTGCGGAAGACTATACGCTGGAAATCTTGGTCATCTTTATGTACTAGAATTTGTCTGTACATTTTCTCTACATCCCCATTAAAAACGTATTTAAACATGCGCCAATTTAATATTAACAGCATGAGATCAGGTTGTAAGGTTGGGCCAGTATATAGTACGTCGTTGAGTGATTTGCCTTAGCTCGTACACTTTGAGGCATTGAAAACCACTCGTACTTTTGTTGTGAGTTTTGCAGGTCGTAGTACCCCGTGATGTGGCAGGTAAAACGATAAATATCTACCTTTAGATACTTTTTCATATGGTACAGCTTTTTCCATATGATTGAGGTCTAGATATTGGTCCATCACATTATCATATGCTGATTTAAGCTCACTTTTTTTCCACAGTCTTTTTTCCAGGCTTAGAAATTGTTGGACTGCTGATATTCTAGAGTGGCCTAGAGCTATCGAATCTGGGAAGGTGGGTTTGAAAGGGAGTCGCACAACATAACGACCATTTTCGTTTCTTGTTGTTGTGGGCTTGTAATAGGCTTCGCATGCCTGGTCTTCTTATGAAAGTTGAGTAGTCTGTGGTAATTCTTATACTTCCCAGAATTTTTCGAGTTCATTATTTAAATATTCGTTTGAAATGTTTTCAACTTCAGTTGTAAACGAATTAATTTATTCTGTGACTTGGCCACTTAATATCCACCCAAAGATTGTATTTTGGGCTAACAATTTATTGGATATTTTTTCTATACCTTCAAGAATTATTTTAGTTATTAAGTCGCTACCTAATAACAAATCAATTTGTGATGGGTTGTGGCAGTTGGGATCTGCTAATTTGAGATATGAGCATTTTTCCCATTGGCTTTTATTTACTTCACAGCTTGGAAGCAAATTTGTGAGTTGCGGCAGAACGATGGCTTGTGCATCTATTCTTATATCCGCGTTTGGGGAGACTATAGTGATTGGGCAAATTTTGTTTGAATTTTATATAATTCTTCCGCCCATTCCTGAAATTTGAATTTTTGACAGGAAATTTTAGCCGATTTTGAGCTTTAGATGATATAAAGGATCTTTGAGAACCTTGATCTATGTATTAATGCTCTTAATTTGAATTATTCTCCTATATGTTCTATAGCGATGACCGCAGTGGGTAAAAGAATTTTGCTTTCATTTTCTGAATGAAGAGCTTGAATTTTTGCTGCTTTAGAGCAGCATGGTTGTTCTTCCCTTTTTTCGGGATTTGAGATTTCGGGATTATCACTTTTGGTTGTAGTGACTAACCCGGTGGTTTTTTGAAATTGATTTTGCTTCATATTTTGAAAATTTGTAATATGAAGCAATGAGTGATGTCTTCGTTGACAGTACACACAATTAAATTTGCTTTCACAGTCTTTTGTCCCATGAGAATTGGACAGACAGTTGATGCAAAGTTTATATTGTCGGACGAGATTTTTTCTATCTGAAGCAGACATTTTTTTAAACTTCTCGCAAGATCTTATATTGTGACCTCCTTTACATATTTCACATAATGATTGCCAATGATTTGTTTGATTTGTCACAAATGTTTGGCTTCTATTAGCGTGCCTATTATATTGTGTATTATTGCTGGCTTGGGGTTTAAAAAAGTTTTTATTCGACTCATTTTGATTATATTTTGGCTTGACTATTTTTTTGTCAACTCGCTCAGCTATTTCGTACTGAGTTGTTAAGAAGTCTTTCATTTGATGCCATTTTGGCGATTTCTTTCGCGCCACTAGTGATTGCTCCCATCGTAGCAGAGCAGCATCAGGCAATGATGCTGCACAAATATTTACTAGGATAGGGTCCCACGATTCTGTGGAAATCTTTTGTGTTTCTAACACAGATAAACAATTAGTCACTGTCGAGTATAGTGTTTGAAACTCTTGGCTGGTTTCTTGTTGAATTTTTGGTAAATTCATTAAAATTGTTATTTGGTTGTCTACCAATACTCTTTCATTTTCGTATCTTTCGACCAGTGCTTCCCAAGACAGATTAAGGTTTTCGTCATTTAAAGCGAAACGCTTGACGATACTGCCAGCTTCCCCTTTTGTTTTGTATCTGAGATGGTACAGCTTTTGAGCTCGTGAAAGTTTGGGATGGTTGATGTATACGGCAGTGAACATGTCCCGGAGGACGGCCACTGCTCATAACCTCCGTGAAAAACTTCAGAACTACTGTCGGGGGAGGAGTAGTGGCTCTACATGGCCTTAATAAATTTATTTGGCCCAATATCATTGCCTTCGTAATTTTATATTGTTCGAGGCAGTTTTCATATTTAGCTGACGCCGAAGCTTTTAAGTTTTCTGGTAGTTCAGCATCGTCAGTATCTAGTACTGTATCGTGTGCTGCCAGAAGGCGTGCCCATATGCTATCTGTGCTTTGAATTTTTAAATTTAGAACCGGTTCTGTGTTATCATTAATCGGGGAAGCAGTAATTCTTGTGCAGTATCTAACAAAACTGTCACTTTCAGTTATGAACCTTGACACTGAATTATCTTTGGTTCTTTTTTGTTTGACACCCTGCTTTGGGCGTGTAGCTTCTGCAGGTGTGCTTTGTGATTTATCATCATCAGCATTCATTTTCGGAATTTCTAAAAATTGAGGTGTTCTTGGTTTAACCTCTTTGGATTTTTCCGATTGCATTTATAAAATTAAATTGTAAGGTTTGAGCTTGAAAATATTTTGCTTTGAAATACAACTAAAAAGTTGGTAATATGAGCAAATGTGTAAATATAAATGAAAAGAAAAATAGATTTGAAACTTTTATTATTAATTAATTGAATGATATAATATAAATTTGCGAACACCTATTCACCGCATAAATTGTCAAAATCAAAAAATATTTGTATATAATTATTTATTTATTTTTTTTTGTTACCGCGATATACATACTCGCGATTAATTTGAATATATTACTTAGTACGTCTTTCTTTTGAGATAAGAACGCAAAAGGAAAGAAAATAATAATAACGCAAATATATATGTACGCATGTATATGTATATTTATATGCATATAGTTATGCTTAATGTTTGTGTGGTCTTTTATTTCCCTTATAGGTTCGCACAATTGTCACATATGTACATATGTATGTAATACGTATGCATATGCAGTATAGCGGAATGCGCGGAAAATAAGTAAACAATTTTTTATATAGTCGTAAATATGTCAATATTAGATATGTGGTGTTTAACTTGAATTTTTCAATGTTTCAATGTTTCAATGTTGATATGGATATCCTCCATGTCAGGAATAATGGGATGCCCAACTTATTCCAGTGTGAGAGCGCCTCAAAATTAGCGTTTTTTTATAACATTTTCCATTGTGGCCAGATCGAACGAAATAAGAATTTTTGGGCATTTAATTAAAATGCCCAATTGCACTTTCCACACCACCCAGGAGGTATGCAAAACGGCGCGTTACCGAAGTTAGTTTTGGGTGCTCGGTTCCCCTTTAGGCCTATATCACCCATTAAAAATTTATTTACATAAAGTAAAAAAACGATAACAATTCATTATATAACGAAAAAAAAAAACAAAACGATAAATGTATACATATAACGATAAAAACAAAACAATAACAATTCATGTAAAAAATATATAAAAATATCACAGAATAATAAATAACATATATACATATATACAAATGCCTACATTTATATCCCAAATTCTAATTTTCCTTAAAAAAAATTACTTTCTTATTTTAGAGCCTCTTTATCCTAACTGTTTACAAAATTTCTACTTTTTTATTTTCTATCGTAAGTTTGAGTTCGCATATTGTAACCACTAAAAAATAAAAAAAAATTGAAACCTATAGGTGTGAAACACACAAAATTTTATTTTTAAAATTAGGGACAGAAAGGTCTTTATTTAAAAATTTAGTTAAGAAATATATTCTAATTCTAATAAAAAGGGCTATAACTATTTTTGGGTCACAATTATCACAACACAAAAAGGGCCTAACATCTTCCATTTTATTAAAAAGAATATCTCCTATTCCTATTTTATGACAATTACTGTCGAATTCTTCTAAAAATCTGGTTTCCAAAATTTTTACAAATGCAATAAAATTCTCAGGCGGCTTCACTAAATTGCATTTGTCTATTTGATTTTGATGCATGAAGATGAATTCGTCCGAAGGAATTTCATCTCCTACATATGGTAAAGGCAGGGAACATGTGTGCAGTTTGAAAATTTTTAAATAAAAATAGCCGCAAAAGTAGCTAAATGCATTTTCTTTCAAAAAATTAATTTCTAAACTACTATCTAATGTTATTGATCTAACGAGGGAGTGTTCAGGCCGTGGTAGGCCTTGAAAATCCTGCCAAGAAAGGTCATTCAATAGTGAATCATTACACACATTACGTAGAACATTATTACTATGTTCCGAAATTACTGTAGCATCAGGTTCCAAAGGCAGCTCACAGTTTCCTTTTGTTACGACGTTTACGTAACGTAAGCCCCACGATTTCCTAAACAAACTAGAGAACATATAGGGCGTTACTCTAGTACCTCCTCTGCTTCGAATCTGACCAAAAAAATGTTCTAAACTGTCCTGACATAGTCGTCTCGTCTTCAAGTACGGAAAACCTGAGTGTGACAAAAATCGCCACAATCGTCTTAAACTGTTAATATTTAACACCCACCCCTTTATAAAACTAAAATTATTGGTTGTGTTGCTTTCTAATTCGTCTACGACCCGAATAGTTTTTAAAACTTCCTCTGCCTCATTTAAAAAGTCTAATTGTTCAGGGGAACCTACAAACACTTTTTTAGTGGGTACAACAGCCTCAACGAAACTGCTATTTAAAATATCAAATAATTTATTAAAAAACGAAACGAATTCCGCGGTGTTAATAAAGCTCCTACTATTCGAGCTTAAGGCTCCCGAGCTATATAGGGGCAACATACCAGAAGCGACCGTATTACTCAATACTTGAGACGCGAATTTAACCTCCATTTTTTGGAAGGTATTTGGATAAATATGAGCATCGGTTAATTTATGCGCACACCGATAACTCGACTTAGAGTCGGTTTCATAAAAATGAACAATATCCGACCAACTTACCCGTCTATTTTTAAAGAAAACCGTATTTTTTAAATTTTGTAAACAGTTACGACTACTTTTTATCAAATGGGGGCTATCGTAAAAAAAATACACTTCCTTGCCATTAACATTAAAAAAAGGCCGTGACGCTGAAACACCTAACAAATTAGCGAAATTCTGAAAATTGGTGCCCTGGTCGCAAACAAAATGGCAAGGAATTAGTCCTATATGTTGCAGTTGGGTAATGGCTTCAAGAATGTATTTCTTGAGGACATCCCCTTTGCAGGAACCTTTTACGAAAAAATAAGCCAATGGGTGGGACCAAGGCTCTCCACCTATACCTTGCACCATTATAGTCATTGCAGTAGTTGCTAATCTAGAAGTGCGATTTTCATCGCCATAATCCTCAATACCTATCACCCTATCGAATTTCCTATCATACTGCAAATGACATTTCAGTGACATTTCAGTGACATTTCATCACATGAAACCGACACGAACTTTTGTTCGGAAGTGAATCCCCTACTCCTAATCTCTAACGATTTTATGCTACTTTGGGTGCAACCTGGGAAACGGGGCCAGTCTGTAACAAAATTTTCCAAAGTACTTTCGGATGGAAAATCTAATTGGTGCTTTAAGTGCCGATAAGCAACTGGCGATAGAAAAAATACACCCAAAGCTATCGTTTTCAAAAAATTGTCATATCGCCGACCATGAGTACGGCGATTACTATTTATAAAACTACTCCTAATGCAAGCACCTAACTGAGGAGGAACTTTGCTACAAACTAAAGAAAGAGGGTCTGACTGTTCCCTAAATGAGCTATTCCTTAGCTGTTCCCTACATCTTTCTAACTCTGCGGCCATTTCAACTAACTGGGCCTTTAAACTCCTATTTTCCTGCACTTTTTCATCTAATTTTATTTTCAAAACCCTATTCTCTTCCCTCAATTTCTTCTTCCTTTCCGTACCTGCTGTCAGACCCCTACCTGTTTGCGCGGCCTTATCAAAATTAAGAGATATATCCTCCTCCAAAAATGGAAGAGGCTCTAAAATTTCATCTTCTATATTACTTTCAATAATTGGAAAAAGCTGCCTCGATGCATTTTGTGCATTTGAGACAGCTTCTTCAACTTGGGGAGCAAAATCTTCAAAACCCAATAAAATTGTATTTTTTATATCAGAATTTGGGACGTTAAATGTAGGCTCAACTTTTAAATTTATATCGGGAACGGCCCCCGAACGCAATCGCTTTTCAAGGCGCATTTTCGCCGAAAAATGCCGCTCACAAGCAAAAATATGTTTACGTGTTTCATCGGAAACACCTAAACGGTTGAGCCAACATTTACGCCTATTTAAAAGAAAAAGAAGGAATATAAAAACATGAAATAACTACATATATTACATATAGTGCAAAAATACCAAACATATAAACTTATCTATTCAAATTAACCGGTATATTCGTTACATTTAATTATTTAAAAATTTAAATTTCAAAATATCGAAATTTATCGAAACTTTTTCTTACACTTTTTTTTCGACTTAATTGAATTTAATTATTTAAATTATATAATTAAATATTATTTAAATAGTGCTATCATATTTACATTGTAAATATTTAAACGAACCCGTATTAACGTTACATTTATATATTTAAGAAATTAAATTTCAAAATATCGAAATGTATCGATAATTATATTACACTTCTTCTGTTTTTTAAAAATATTGTAACACCGGATTTTTATTATTTATTGCACTATATCACTTTTTGCACTATTTATAGTCTATTAAAATGACTTACCGTTCGAGATCCGATCCTCGTTGGGAAATCTAAATACTGTATTTCCCTCGCTGCAGCCCACAATGCACTTTTTCCACATTGGTGTTTTCGGCATTTTCGCTGTAAATTAATATGGGATTTATATATAATTATGTAAGCAAATTACTTTTATGGTACTTACGTTTATATTTGCTGATTATATTTATTATAATTTATACTCGTATATGTATTTAAACAATTGCCATTCACTTCATTCACACCTGTTCTTCACTACTTCACTTTTTACTAATTCTTTTTTCTGCGAAGAAACGATGGCCGTTACGAATTCCTCCATTCTAATATTATTTTGGCGGGATTTCAATCCGGTCGTCTCTTTTCTTCCAATTGCGAAACGTCAAAACCTACCCAATCCAGTCAACTGTCAAAGTTCGGTAGGTGAGCGGCTCTCACATTTCCAGTGACAGGAGAGTCGGGCATCCCATTATTCCTGCTCCATGTACACGTATTTCGATTCCATTTTGTTCCGTTTTTTTTTTTGTTTGTTTAAAGTTCGCTGACCGGAGTAATAAATATATTTTATATATTATTAGTTGTATGTAGATATGTTTGTATTTGTAACCTTTATATTGGTACGTTGGTATATATTAAGACAGAGAGAAAACGTAAGAGATAAATGAGAAATAGTTGGATCGATATCGCGATATACATATGTACATATATGTACATACATAAATATCCACTGTTATGTTGTTGTTTTTTTTTCTTCTGCCTTTGCTTATATGTTAAAGCGATCCTGCTTGTTGCTTTGTTAGCACAAGGGGTATCACCAGAACTTGCAAGTAAGAATACTTGACTTTGAAAAATTTTAGTTTTTTTTTTGGTGTGTTTGGAGACACGAAGTAAGCTTGAAGGCAGGTAATTTAACAACAGTTTTTCAAAAATTTTCCTTAAAACAGTTGACTTATGTATGTATGTATGTCTATGAATATATGTATATTAATTACGGAATATAAAATTTGGCGCGGAAAGTTTGATTGCCCAAAATTTTTTTGTATGTATGTATATGTATATGCCCATATGTACATATGTATGTATGTATCTTTTATACAGTTGAGTACCTTTACTTATATGTGCGCCTTTGCTTATTATAGGCGATCCTGCTTGTTGCTTGTTTAGCACAAGGGGTATCACCAGAACATGCAAGTAAAATACTTGACTTTGAAAAAAAATTTTTTAATTTTGATTTTGGGAAATTATAGTGTGCTTGCAAACACAAAATAAGCAATAGGCAGGTGCCGTATTTTTTTCATTTGTTTCGGTACCTATATACATACATATGTATATACCGAACTGTCTAACCGGTTTTTGTATAGAACAGTTGGCTATTTCTAATTAACTGTATCTTGTATTACAGCTCAAACTGTATTTTAAACATACATATTAAAAATTAAATTGAAAAGGACTCACTTTTTCCTCCGCCAAGGGTTTTTGGGCAATACTTATGTATGGATGCGTTCTCTCTATGTCATTTCTCTTTTTGGTTTTTATTTCCTTTTTGATGTTTTCCGTGTTGAGTTTGTAGTGTGTTCCCACGTTGCTTGTATTCCTTGTTTGCTCTGCTCTATGTTTTGGGGTTTTAGTCACTGTATGTATGTATGTACTTATTTTTCTTGTTATTTTAGCACTGCACTGCACACTAGTTACAAGTATGTGTTGTTTCTGTGTTCTATTTTCACTTCACTTTAGTTTTTAGTTTCTTTAGCTAGTTAATTTGTATTAACCGCGCCCGTTTATGTATTTTGCCGAGTTGAGGTTATTGACCTTTGTTTGGTGTTATAACGCGCCCGTTTTATGTTATTTGTTAATATGTATATGCTTATAATTTTCTTCACTTTTTTATGTATTATTTCGTCATGTATTAATTTTTATTTTTTCATTTTCTATTTTACATTTGTGGTTTTTTACCTCAGGTGCCTTTCTGAGAGGCTCGAAGGACCACTTGTTCGCTGCACTTAGTTTTGGGGGAATACTTACGCTTGGATTATGTATCCCTTTGTGGGATTGGGGGCACCCCGATCTAACCCATCCATTTTGATCGGTTAGGTGGTGAAAACGATGTATGTTGTGGTATGGTAGTGTTTGGTGCGTGGGGTTGCGTGGTGTGATGCTGTATGTTGTGTATGATGAGTGTTGTGGTTGTATGATGAATGTTGTGTTGCGGGATGAATGTTGCGTTGTGGGATGAATGTTGTGTTGGGGGGCGAGATACCATGAAGTCGCATAAGCACAACTAATGAAATTTGTGAAGTTTTTAACGTGGCTTTTACCACTTTACAATAATTTACTCCAACACTGTACATCATTTATCCTTGCCATACCTCAACATAGTGCTTTCCACCATACTAGAAATATCTTCACCTCACTGCATTGACCAAAGCTATGCACACAATTTACCTCACTACGCTGACCAAAGCTGCGCTGTACTTCTATATAAGCAAGCACTTCACACCAAATGCGATCATTTCTTCCAACTCGCCAGCCAGGACGGTCACACAGCAGCAAGCAGCAATAGGCAGTGGTAAGTGAAGTGAAGGCGTTGCGTTGAAATGGTATAACACCAAATCGGTGTAATACCAGTGTTCGCAATGACTCTGCCTTATAACTTAATCGAAAAGCGATATTACACCAACTCGGTGTGATATCAGTGCGCGCAATGGCTCTACCGTAGTCCCAGTTGCGTTGCGATACAGCGATATCACAGCTGCGCTGCCTCGAACAGCGTCACTACCGCAGCCTGCACACCAGTACACCGTTAATATATCAGTCACAGCTGCGCTGCCTCGAACAGCGTCACTACCGTAGCCTGCACACTAGTGCACCGTTAATATATCAGTCACAGCTGCGCTGCCTCGAACAGCGTCAGTACCACTGCTTGCACACCATAGTGCACCGTTACCAAACTAACGCGATTAACAGGCGACTCGCATGTAACTACGGACTAGAGAAAAGGAATGGTGCTCGAGGAGTTGCTAAAGGTAGGTCAACGCGTTCGGTTGAAGTATTAATATTTTTATTATTTCTCCTTCGTAGGGAATCCATAGAATACTGTACTGTACCGTACAGTCAACACCGTGTCTGGGAGTCACTACTCCTCACCAGAATATAGAAGGACCACCACCTTACCGTAATTACCGTGCCGACTTCGACAAGAACCAACGCCTGGCACACCAAATCCAATCGATTCCACCTGACTCGCCATATAAATATAAGCTGGTCTGGCTGTCCACATAAGGGGTGTGGATATATCTATTACAAAAAGTAAATATTTTTTGCTAAGGGTTCGTGGGTCCCAAGGCTGACCCTGGAGCGGCTGAGCATACCTCAGCTATGGACGAAACCCCATTACAAGTTTACGGAGACGATGCTGTATCAGTTCATGTAGCGCAACAAATTTCGAAATTTCGATTCGACTCATGAAAGTCTTACACTGATGGAATAATGTCTCTAGTGGAAAAATGGCAAAAAGTGGTCGACCAAAACAGTACATATTTGTTTATTTATTTATTAGTATAAATATAAAAAAAAAAATAAGTTGAAGTTTGATTAGAATATGAAAATACTTTTTCGACTAACCAATTTTTGGCAATATGTCATAAATATCCGACGTACTAGTATAAATTGCAATTACTCTCTTTTTACTTATTGATTATAAAACTGCTAATACATATTCCAGATATTATTTCATCATTTCATGAATATTGGGTTTTTTCGGAAAGGTTTCTTTCACTTAATGTTACTTCTATATAGTACTCGTTATATGTTTTTTTCTAATAGCTCGTATTAAATAATAAGTTATTTTTTTTATTTTTATACTAATATTTCCGTAAACTTCACAAATTTCATTAGTGGCTTGCGTGGCATTCTTCCTTTTTTTATACAAAAATATCAAAATATAGCGATTTCTTCATTATTTTCACTTATTTATGAACAGCTGTAGCTTTTTTTCAACTTCCCCGAATAAATATTTTTTTGTTAAATAAAGCTTAAACCTTTTCAACACTATACGAGTATGGTATGACAAAAAACTCACAACTTGAGACAGCTATGGGCTTAAGTGGGGCCAGAATACGTACAATTTGATAGCCCATCAAAGAAAGCTCGTTTCGTTTGGGGTAAGAAAGTGTAAAAAAGAAACGCAAAATAAGCCTATGGCAACGTGGCAGATGACGAATCGTGGGTTTTTATGGTCCGCATCTAATTTTGACAGCTGGTTACGCATTGTGAATGATCCACATTAGAAGAGCAAGAGAGAATAAACAAAGAAAATGAAGTTTGTGCGTAATATGTACGTATGTATGTGTGTAGCAACATAAATATTTTCATTGCGATTTAAGGAATAATTTAGGATGAATTTAACGATTACTTTGAATTTCCTTCAAGAAATAATTGTTGATTTCATGTTTCTTCGTAAAACCAGGTTTGCCATATTCGCATCTTATTGAAAAAATGTATTAAAAATTAGTACTAGATTTCTTTAGAGCTGCATACTAGCACAAGAAAATTTACCGCAGGAAATTTTCTTGACCATTTCTTAAGCGTTTTTATACCCTAAACATGGTATATTAAGTTTGTCACGAAGTTTGTAACACCCAGAAGGAAGCGTCGCAGACTCTTTAAAGTATATACATATATAAATGATCAGTATGTCGAGCTGAGTCGATTTAGCCATGTCCGTCTGTCTGTCTGTATATATACGAACTAGTCCCTTAGTTTTTAAGATATCAATATCAATCAATTAACAATATAATCTCCAAAAAATTGTTCAGATCGGATTACTATAGCATATAGCTTCCATACAAACTGATCACATAGTTACTAACAGAAATGCACCTGTGAAGTGTATTTAGCTTCGGTGCAACCGAAGTTAACGTTTTTTCTTGTTTTGTATGAAATTTTTACATTTCTTGACAGCTGAATACTAAGCTTTACATATGAGCCCGAAAGTAAACAGCAGTCGACTGTATAAGTGTTTCAATATGAGCCGAATCTAACAATGGCTGTTCGCGCACGAAACACTTTCGAGCAAATTGCTGCGTTTTTTTTTTTTGGAAAAACTGAAGATATCGTAACTATAGCAACAAAACAATGCAGGACAGTAAATTTTGAGTGATACGCAACCACTCTTATGCCAGTTATTTTCCGCGAATTCAGGGAAGTCAACCACCAAAGGCGGATCACCCTTCACCACGACAATGCGAGCTCTCACACATCGACTAAAGCATCTGCATATTTAAGCACTTAAAATATCGATTTGATGAGTAATTCACCGTAAAGTTTGCTAAGAGGTCAACGTTTTTCGACACAAGAAGAGGCAGTTGACGCTTTCAAAAGGCATTTTTTGAAGATACCTCAATCAGAGTTCCACAAGTGTTTCGAGAAAGGGCCAAACGCATGGAAGTTTGTGGAGCTTAATGAAGAATATTTACCACTATTTACTAAAAGGACAAAAAAACTGTACGTGATGAAAAATTTATTTACTCAAGTTCGTAATCAGGGCACCTCAGATACCCATTCCTTCAGAATTGTTTAGTAGTGTTATTATCCAGAAACAAGAAAAAACGTTAACTTCGGTTGCACCGAAGCTAAATACCCTTCACAGGTGCATTTCTGTTAGTAACTATGTGTTCAGTTTGTATGGAAGCTATATGCTATAGTTAACCGATCTTATCAATTTCTTCGGAGATTACATTGTTGCTTTAGAAAATAATATATACCAAATTTCGGGAATATATCTTGTCAAATGTGAAAGTTTTCCATACAAGCATTTGATTCCGATCGTTGAGTTTGTATGGCAGCTATATGCTATAGTTGACCGATCTGAACAATTTCTTCGGAGATTATATTGTAATAATATATACCAAATTTCGTAAATATATCTTGTCAAATGTGAAAGTTTTCCATCCAAGCATTTGATTCCGATCGTTCAGTTTGGATAGCAGCTATATGTTATAGTGGTCCGATATCGGCCGTTCCGACAAATTAGCAGCTTCTTGAAGAGAAAATGACGTTTGCAAAATTTCAAAACGATATCTTAAAAACTGAGAACTAGTTCGTATACATCCAGACAGACAGACGGACATGGCTAAATCGACTCAGCTCGACACACTGATCATTTATATTTATACTTTATAGGGTCTCCGACGATTCCTTCTGGGTGTTACAAACTTCGTGATAAACTTAATATACCCAGTCCAGGGTATAAAAATGCTGTCTGTACAAGTATTTTCTTATTCCAAATACAAACATGTAGTATACGAGTACAAACTTGTACTATATATTATAGTTTGCTAGGGAAATCATTTGTGTGTCAACTGAAATTTTAATTTTTGTCCCAAATCAAAAACATTTGAACTTAAAATAAAAGTGAAAATCAAAAAACAAGAATGGAAAAATGTTGTCGCAAAATCATTTGTTGAAATGTGTCTTTTATATTGTTTGGTCCTTTTAAATGCAGCTAAACATGGTGTAAAATATTTCCTTTTCTGTTAGTAAAATTTTTGAAGATCTTTCCTGTTATAAGGAACTTGGCTTCTTTCTCCTGCTTTCTGCATCAGCTGATAAATGTCAAGCTCATAGCACACCATATCCCCATGTTAGTATAGGAGTTTGTACTACAGAAACCATTAGGCTATCTCTCAAATTGACTGATATTTTCATCTTACTTAGACAGCCGTAGAAACTGAGACTTGTTGAGATCTGCAAAGGTTCGTTTTTTTTTTATATTTTTTAAGGTAAGGTATCACAAGGATATGGGTACTAAATTTAAAATTATCGTATAGAGAAATATTTAATAAGATACGAAACCAATTTTGATGTAAATTGAAATGGTGGGTAGTGCCATGCCCATTTTCCAATTTAAATATCAATTGGAAGGCAACACTGTCAATATGGAAATATCACCTTGGAAGTTTTTTGTTGAATACATTTTCAATTGCTACGTTGCTACAGTCTTCACAAAATTTAGTTTACCATAGATAGCTTTGGTACTTTATGGAATATGTACATTAGAACGTCCTGATATACAGGGAGCCGAAAAAATGAACAAACCCGTGTGCGAGAAATTTTCTACGGATCATGACCTACTTTGTTTAGAAATCGAAATAGATATAGAATTATATATAACAATTGGTTAGGACCACAGTAGGCACGAACATCTGTGACAGAGAAAGTTATATTATAGTTTAAAGTAAGGAAGGCCTAAGTTCGGGTGCAACCGAAGATTTTATACTCTTGCAACTTGCAAGAATCAAAGCTTGACAAATATCTTAAAGTGCAAAACGTCAACCAGAGGATCCAAATACAAGCAATTTTATAAATACATATACTATATATAACTCATACACTGACAGACACATAAGGTTTCTTAGAAAATCGGAAATCACTATATACTCTTCTTCTTCTTAATTGGCGTAGACACCGCTTACGCGATTATAGCCGAGTTAACAACAGCGCGCCAGTCGTTTCTTCTTTTCGCTACGTGGCGCCAATTGGATATTCTAAGCGAAGCCAAGTGCTTCCAACGGAGTGGAGGTCTTCCTCTTCCTCTGCTTCCCCCGGCGGGTATTGCGTCGAATACTTTCAGAGCTGGAGTGTTATCATTCATCCGGACATCATGACCTAGCCAGCGTAGCCGCTGTCTTTTAATTCGCTGAACTATGTCGATGTCGTCGTATATCTCGTACAGCTCATCGTTCCATCGAATGCGATATTCGCCGTGGCCACTGCGCAAAGGACCATAAATCTTTCGCAGAATTTTTCTCTCGAAAACTCGTAACGTCGACTCATCGGTTGCTGTCATCGCCCAAGCCTCTGCACCATATAGCAGGACGGGAATTATGAGCGACTTATTGAGTTTAGCTTTTGTTCGTCGAGGGAGGACTTTACTTTTCAATTGCCTACTCAGTCCGAAGTAGCACCTGTTGGCAAAAGCAATCCTGCGTTGGATTTCCAGACTGACATTGTTGGTGGTGTTTACGCTGGTTCCAAGATAGACGAAATTATCTCCAACTTCAATGTTATGACTGTCAACAGTGACGTGAGAGCCAAGTCGCGAGTGCGACGACTGTTTGTTTGATGACAGGAATATCATCGGCATACGCCAGCAGCTGTACACTCTTATAGAAGATGGTACCTTCTCTATTTAGTTCTACGGCTCGAACTATTTTCTCCAAAAGCAGGTTGAAAAAGTCGCACGATAGGGAATCGCCTTGTCTGAAACCTCGCTTAGTAGTATTATCGTGTCACCTCGTATAGTATTATCGTGTCACATACTAAAAAAAATGTCCTTGGGTTTCATTGAGGTACCTCACATATAATTACCAATATGTACGGAGTAAAGTCAATGGGATGTTCGAAAATCCTGATATTAGTTATATAAGGGCTAGGTCGAATTTTCGACGAATTTGATCTATTTTCGACACAAGGATGAGTGTTATGAGTACAACATGTTCCTTCATTTTCATTGAGGTAGCTCACACTCTGAAAGATATATTCAGTATAAAGTTACCTGGAAGTTCGAAAATCTTTCCATTAGGTATATAGGGGCTCAGGGAAATTTTTACCCCATTCAACCCATTTGTGATTTACAGAGATACCATTATAAAAGAAGGATTATCCCTTAAGGGGTTAGGGGTAGTCAGAATTTTCAAAAAATTAATTTTTTTTTTTGCATTTTCGTTAATTGTAATATCTTAAAAATATTCACTGAAGTTTTTGAGTTATTCGACAAATAACAAAGAGAGCTCGGGCACTTCAAAGCGCAAGTGTGAAACTTTAAACGAGTTTTTCTCAAAACTATGTTTTTGGAACTGGTGACAACTGTAACTCGAAAGCCGCTCAGTAGATTTTAATGAAATTTATATAGCTTTTAGAATACATAATAAACTCGGGCCGGATCGAAGGATTTTTTTTTTAATTTCGATTTTTTAAGACCAATTAACAGTTGATTTTTTCTAAAAAATTTAGACAAAAATTTCCTGAGGCCGCCATTTTGTTAATTTTTGAAAAAAAAAAAATCTTTCGATCAGGCCCGAGTTTATTTATTTATAAAACTAATTTTTTTGTGCGATTGATGAATCTCCAAAGACTTATGGTTGTCACCACAAGTACCTTTTTTTGGAACTGGGTCAACACAAACAACTATACCTTTGGAAATAATTTTTTTTCTTTTAAAATTTTCGTGACTTTAAGTCATCACATTCTATAGTAATGCTATATTACTACTTTTGTAAAAAACACGATTTAATAGCGAAAAAAAATACTGAGAACTCTCATTTTTTCGTGCCTCTGACTACCCCTAACCCCTTAATTTCAGTTATATCTACCATACAATGACCGCGCTTTTCGATCGAAAGTCAATATAGGAATCGGGATCTAAATATTCCGTACCTAGGGACTTGAACAGTTTTTATTGGATATAAACAGTTTTTGGTCATAATTTGGCACACACTAAGACTTTATTATTGCAAAGTTTTATCCCATTATATTAATTGCTTTTTGATTGACTGGCAGCTGAAGTGGCAGTGGTCCGATTACACCCATCTATGAACTCGAACTTTTCTTTGTACTGAGGAACCCACACACCAAGTTTCATCGAGATATGTCACGTTGCTTGTCCGCGATGGATTCCTAAATTACTGAACCGATGTTTAGTGAAATTTAGCACAGTTCGAACTAACTTTGAAGATAGGATAGCAAAAATAATTCATAAATAAAAAATACAGTGAAAGCTCTATTAAATGGACGCTCTATTAAGCAGACATCTCCATTAACCATGCACGATGTTGATGTTTATTAAGTACAATCCATTAACCCATTAATCGCCAAAGTAAAATGAACAGCGTAATTTTTGCAAAATATTTATTTTACTATTGTTTGCAATCTTACTAATAGAATTTCGTTTTGCTTATCAAACCTGAAATCATACGACGCACGGTCTTCTTTCTTCATCTCTTTAGTACTTCTCATGGGACATTTCTTTGTTCCATTTTCTCTTATCGTTCCAGTTGCACGATATCCTTCTTTTTTGAGGTCCACCAAGAGATTGTAATTAGTAAAAAAGTTACCAAAAAAAAAACCTGGTGCCTCGATGAATCAGTGGAAACTTTTGAAGTAACGTTTTAACAACTCTTGATCCTAAGGGGTCAGTAGAAGCTTCAACGGCTTTTCCACAATAAAAATCAAAAACATAGCAGTATCCTGTGGAACTTGCAGCTACCCAATTTTTATAACCAAAACGCACTGGTTTTCCACGGATAAACTGTTTAGCAGAATGATGACCAAAATACTTCACCATGGACACATCTATTGAAATATGGTCGTGCACTACACCCCACTGTAGAAATTTGCTCATAAGAATATTAACTAATGAACAAACTTTAAGCATTTTATCCCTCGATGAACTAGCTTCGTCTCGAAATCTTTGCCTTGGCATACACTTCGATATTATTTCAAGACCTATGTCTTGCGGACTGAGTAGGCAATTGAGAAGCAAAGTCTTCTCTCGACAAACAAAAACCAAACTCTATAAGTCGCTCATAATTCCCGTGCTGCTGTATGGTGCAGAGTCTTGGACGATGTCAACAACGGATGAGTCGACGTTGCGAGTTTTCGAGAGAAAAGTTCTGCGAAAGATTTGTGGTCCTTTGCGCGTTATCCACGGCGAATACCGCATTCGATGGAACGATGAGCTGTACATAGTTCAGCGAATTAAATGACAGCGGCTACGCTGGCTAGGTCATGTTGTCCGGATGGACGAAAACACTCCAGCTCTGAAAGTATTCGACGCTGTACTCGCCGGGGGAAGCAGAGGAAGAGGAAGACCTCCACTCCGTTGGAAGGACCAAGTGGAGAAGGACCTGGCTTCGCTTGGAATATCCAATTGGCGCCACGTAGCGAAAAGAAGAAACGACTGGCGCGCTGTTGTTAACTCGGCTATAATCGCTTAAGCGGTGTCTACGCCAATTAAGAAGAAGATGTCTTCATCATAAGACCAATACAAATCTTCTCTTGGTAGTTTTTGATATCCCGACAGTATCAATATGCCCATAAACTTTTTCAAATCGACAGAATCTAATTGAAATGTGTGCCTGTTATTTTGATTAGCGTATAATAATACAATAATTTATTATCAAGTTTATGACGTCTTCGTCAAATATTTCAACTGGTGTGAGATTTTCAAACACCTCTTTTACCTCTTCTTCTCTCTTGAGTTTTAGAAGAACATATTGGTGAACACTTACGCCATACTAGTTGATCTGGCAGCTGACGACGACTTCTCTTTGCCTTTTCTTATAACGGCTCATCATCGCTGCTGTCATTGTCACTGCTGGAAACTGAGGCCTCGTCACATCTAAATACTTCTATATTCCCAGGAACGTCTTGTGGTAAAGAGGCTGTGACCATATCCTCATCGGCGCCTTCTTCTTCATCCGTCATCACGCTAGGTTCCAGTGGTATGATAGCGAAGTCGTAATCACCGTCATTGTCACTGTCTTCTAAAACGGCGTTAACGGCATCTGCTAAGCCGTTATAGCAGTTAGAAGAGTTAAAGCGTTATGAAGCCATTGTCACGAAACCCTAAAAAAAGTGAAAATCTTATATGGATTCTGCCGCTATACCTAACCAGGTACAATAAAGTTTAAACTACGATTTTTCAGTAATTATAAGCTGTAATATATATAAATTAACAATTATACATTTAGATCAACAAAAAAAATAATTAAATTGTATGCTTACCTTTATAAGCGTTCACACTGATAAATTATAACCCACTTTGTGACAGATATTGTGGATATTCTCACCTAAATTGGCTATTATTTTAGCGCACCGTGTATGCCGTATTAAAATAAATGGAACCAAACAACAATAGTCTTAAAAATAACCTCAATATTTTTGTTGTACCTGATCAGGTACAGAGGCGCCAAATGGGTTAAGCGCACAACTCTATTACCTGGACCTAAACGATGCTAACCAGACATTGAGGAAGTAGCCTTAAATTCGTTATTTTTTCCGAAGAAATTTATTTGTATGAACATATTCTTAATTAAACCTGTACTTGGGGTTTCCTTTGGATTCTTATACCGACAAAAACGTTTTCCCCTTCATTCGTAGATAAAACTTTCACTGTATTGTAATACTGTAATAGTTTATTATATGAATAATAGTATAAAATGTATACCACAGCAACGCGTGGCCGGATGCCCTGGTTTATATATTTTTATACTCTCGCAACAATGTTGCTAACGAGAGTATTATAGTTTTGTTCACATAACGGTTGTTTGTAAGTCCTAAAACTACAAGAGTCAGATATAGGGTTATATATACCAAAGTGATCAGGGCGACGAGTAGAGTCGAAATCCGGATGTCTGTCTGTCCGTCCGTCCGTCTGTCCGTCCGTCCGTCCGTGCAAGCTGTAACTTGAGTAAAAATTGAGATATCATGATGAAACTTGGTACACGTATTTCTTGGCTCCATAAGAAGGTTAAGTTCGAAGATGGGCAAAATCGGCCCACTGCCACGCCCACAAAATGGCGGAAACCGAAAACCTATAAAGTGACATAACTAAGCCATAGATGAAGATATTAAAGTGAAATTTGGCACAAAGGATCGCATTAGGGAGGCGCATATTTGGACGCAAATTGTTTTGGAAAAGTGGGCGTGGCCCCGCCCCCTACTAAGTTTTTTGTACATATCTCGAAAACTACTATAGCTATGTCAACCAAAGTCTACAGAGTCGTTTTCTTCAGGCATTTCTATATACAGTTCAAAAATGGAAGAAATCGGATAATAACCACGCCCACTTCCCATACAAAGGTTATGTTGAAAATCACTAAAAGTGCGTTAACCGACTAACAAAAAACGTCAGAAACACTAAATTTTACGGAAGAAGTGGCAGAAGGAAGCTGCACCCAGGCTTTTTTTTAAAATTGAAAATGGGCGTGGCGCCGCCCACTTATGGACCAAGAACCATATCTCAAGAGCTACTAGACCGATTTCAATGAAATTCGGTATATAATATTTTCTTAACACCCTGATGACATGTACGAAATATGGGTGAAATCGGTTCGCAACCACGCCTTCTTCCAATATAAAGCTATTTTGAATTCCATCTGATGCCTTTTCTGTATAATACGAGTATAAACATTAGGAACCAATGATGATAGCTGAATAAAACTTTACAAAAATACGGTATTTGAAAAATATGTAAATGACGTATTATGAAATCTCGATTATCACTTTACCATGCAAGAGTATAAAATGTTCGGTGACACCCGAACTTAGCCCTTCCTTACTTGTTAACCCTATATCTATCTCGCTTGGTTTTAGGTAATACGTGAACAAAACTATAATACTCTTTAGCAACTGGTTGCAAGAGTATAAAAATTAATATAAATGTACCATAACTATGCTTATTTTCCCTTCTAGAAACATATTGAATTCCATAAGATTCTTTAACTTCACAATATGTATTTAAAAATGCCTGAGATACGATCATAATTTTTCAGGAACCCAGATATCGAATATGAAGAACTTAGTGTCATTGTTTGCGCATGTACCAAAAATTACATTCATAATTTCAGTTAATTTTACACCGAATAAATCAGTTAGTTGTGAATAATTTTGAGAAAATTGCGCGGATGAATGTAACTGGGCATACTTGAGTTTAATGATAAAAGTTAAGAAATTTTCACAGTACCAACAGACGCAATATAAAATACAGTAATGAAACTGGTAATACAATTACAAATGTGATTGTAACCTATCGTTGCGTCGGTTTCATTTAAATATGATTTATTTGCAACACTTTTATTCCCTCACAATATATTACGCATACAATAGAGAGATATATAGTAGGTTTATTTATATATTATAACATTTCATAGGATAAAACTCCTCGGCCTCTGCGCGGAGATGGGGGGAGCAAAAAATTAAGTTCTGACAAAGCATTAAGGGTATTCAGACCCAACTTGTTAATCTAGTAATACTTAGTTGATACTTTTAAAACACTCAACTGTGAACAAACTTTTTGCTGTACCTCAGTAGTGTGGTAAGTTTTGTTCCATAACAGTTGATTGAATTTTATTAAATTAGTTGTCAAAACTTGTTTTTAGTGGGCAGCAAATTATTTTTGCGCAATGAATCAAATGAGCAAAAAATACAACAACGCAAACTAATCAGCCGAGTGATGTTACCAAGTAACGAAAAAAAATTATCATGCTTGCCAGACTGCTACCTCGTCACTCGGTAAACGGTAATCTGTTAAATTTATAAAAACAAAACGCCGAGTAACGAATTAACAAAGCTGGTCTGAAAAAGACCAAAGGACAACTTTGCCGACGAACATACATACGAGCTCACATAGTACTACTGAAGCTGAATTCTCCGCATTGACATAATTTCTATGTTATTATTGAAAAAATTCCGAATGATTCCGAACCTTGTTTTCTAGATGTCGGATGTCTAGATGTTTCTTAATGTCGGTGCTTTGTGGCGGTGTTGACAGATGTTTTGTGTTGAAGAGAATCCACATTTTAAGGTCGTAGGCTGTATATGTGTTGAAATAAAAACTCATTTTTTTACATACCCATTTTTTCAGCACTGTAAAAATGACACTCTATAAAAATGAGATTCCCGACTCCCTGAGCTGACATGCAGCCCCACACCATGGCGGAACCACAGTCGTGCTTAACAGTCGCTTTAACGTTTTTGATATTTAATTCTTTATTTGGCGACGACCATCATAACCAAAAATGCTATATTTACTTTTGTCACTAAATATTACCGTCCAAATGTCAAAACCTTTAATGCTATAGGTATTAGCGAACGTTAATCTCTTCAGTTTATTAATATCCGATATAAGTGGTTTTTTTCTTGCAGCAAGGCCGTGTATATGGTTACTTCTAGACACTCTGCGCACTGTTTTATCTGACACTTTGGTGCGAAACGTTGCTCTAAGCTCATCGTTAATTTTTGATAAATGTGGATTTTCACGATATTCCTGTAATACTTTACGCTCTTCCCTTACTGTCAGTAACTTTGGTTGTCCACTACCGCCCGCGTTTTCTAAGTTAACGCGTTCTTTGCAAAATCATTTTTTTTTAGCGGTTTTTAATTCTTTACCTTTAGCCATTTTTAATGTGCACAAAACAGCGATCACAATCAAAATGAAAGCAACTAAAACTAAACTCAATCCTAATATGCACCAACAACCATAATATTATCGAAAAAATAGTTAAAAAAAAACAAAATCCGCACCAACTGAATTGAAAACAAAAGCAAAATATTTTTGTGAGCACAAAATTTCGCCGAAACGCACATTTTTTGTTTGCTCTACATAACGGGACAATATTTATTCCATTGATTATTCTCTTTTCTAAAGAAAACTTGAATAAATAAACACACGTATTTAAATAAATGAAACCGGCTATTTTAACCACTGAAAATTTCAATAAAAGTAAAAGGGTTATGCGAAATACTTCTGTGAGCCACTGTATATAAACTATTTTTAATAGTTTGATTTTTGTTTTGATATTTTATATTATGAAAAATTATAATTAAAAACTTAGATGTGTGCAAAACTATGGATGCGAATTGAACAATAGCAACATTGTTCAAATGTAAACAAAAGAGAACAAGTTGATTTCTGCGTCGCTAATACGGGGTCAACTTTTTACAAATTTCGTTCGCTACAGGTGGTAAGTAAGGAAGGGCGGGACGGAATTGTCTAGTTGTCACAACATTGTGTTGTTGGTAGAAAATCCGAGCTGTGACGAAAAACACAAACAAATGAACGCCGATTGTCACCGCTTCCCTTGTGGCTTTGTCCACAAACCAGCTACCATATTGGCTTGTTGTCCACAAAAAAATAGGAGTGACCACATGAGAAAAACGAATCTTTTAATTTTCCTTAATAGAAAGGTTTTTTTCCAAAATTTTGAAAAAATGTAATTTAATAAAGATCTATTAATACTTCCACATTTCAATTAAACATAAACAAAGTTTTATATCGCAGGCTATAACAACTATACTAAAAAACTAGTTCCACAAAAAAATATTATATAATGAAAGACTGTTCTAAAATTTAACTTATAATGCTTCTAAAGCATGTTTCTAAAGCACTATAAGTAATAATAAATAATAAAATAATTAACATTTCCGAGGCATGGAGTCTATGAGATCCTGAAAAAGTTTTATTGGCATCCCTTCCCAAGCCTCTTTCACTACATGCCATAAATCTACCATCTCTTTAGCTACTCTTTTCTTGATATTGGTCCACATGTTTTCTCTGAGGTTGAGGTCAGGAGACTGAGCAGGCCACCGCATAACCTCAACCCCGTTGGCCCTAAACCATTCTTTTCTGCACTTGTTAGTATGTTTTGGGCGATTATCTTGTTGATTTAACCATATCAATGATATATTCCATGAGGCAGTAGCGTACTATATTCCGATCGTCTGCAGTGGATTTTTTGCGCTTTCGTCCACGAGTTTCATTTTTATTTTTATAAGTTAAGACATTTACTGCCATTTGAGGAGAGCATTTCCGATTTCATGGATCTGTTTATAAGTTTTTCCTACTTTTCTCAATTTTTTTTATCATTTCCCGCTTTTCCTCTTTACAATGCTTACCTCTACTTACTGGAGCAAAACCCAATGATTAAATAAAACAATAGGTAATTAAAATATCTGCTAGATACTTTACTTAGCTTAATTTTTTGATTTTGTGAATATTTTTTATGTTAAGGATTATTTTGCAAACGAAATATCTAACACTCCTATTATTTTGTGGCAAGCTATAACAGGTGTCTCCGAGAACTAGCAAAGCAGAAGTGGGATAGCGATCATCACGATAAAAATGTACTAAATTTCATATTTTAATGCTAGCACCACTATCTTGTTGCAGCTAAGATTCGCACTCGCCTCTGTGCAGCAAAAAACGCACGCCAACAAACACAAGGAAGGTTCGACGTCGAGAAGCTGCAATCACAACAGACAGCTGAACGATTTTCTACTCGGCTTGCACTCCTGCTCTCTGAGAGCACTTGTCAACAACTCGGTATAAGGGAACTGTGGGACGGCATTTCAAATTCCTTACGTTATTCCTTACTGCAACCGAAACTATTGGTTTTCGGAAAGAGCAAAAGAACAGCTGGTACGACGAGGAGTGCCGTGTCGCAGCGAAGAGAAAACAGGCTGCCTACCTCGCAACGTTACGATCGACCACTACACGTGCGGGATGGGATAGATACCGAGAGTTGAAGAGGGAAGCGAGACGCATTTGCAGACAGAAGAAGAAAGAGGCCGAAATGCGTGAGTACGAAGAGCTTGATAAGCTGGCCGACAGGGGTAATGCTCGAAAATTCTACGAAAAAATGCGGCGGCTTACAGAAGGTTTCAAGAGCGGAGCATACTCTTGTAGAACCCCCAAAGGTGATCTAGTCACTGATGCCCAGAGCATAGTTAAATTATGGAGGGAACACTTCTCCAGCCTGCTGAATGGCAGTGAACGCACAACACCAGGAGAAGGAGAACCCGATTCCCCAATCGATGACGATGGAGCAGACGTTCCATTACCCGACCATGAAGAAGTTCGAATAGCAATTGCCCGCCTCAAGAACAACAAAGCGGCAGGGGCCGACGGACTACCGGCCGAGCTATTCAAACACGGCGGCGAAGAACTAATAGGGAGCATGCATCAGCTTCTTTGTAAAATATGGTCGGACGAGAGCATGCCCAACGATTGGAATCTAAGTGTGCTATGCCCAATCCATAAAAAAGGAGACCCCACAATCTGCGCCAACTACCGTGGGATTAGCCTCCTCAACATCGCATATACATAAGGTTCTATCGAGCGTATTGTGTGAAAGATTAAAGCCCACCGTCAACAATCTGATTGGACCTTATCCGTGTGGCTTCAGACCTGGAAAATCAACAACCTACCAGATATTCACCATGCGCCAAATCTTGGAAAAGACCCGTGAAAGGAGAATCGACACACACCACCTCTTCGTCGATTTCAAAGCTGCTTTCGACAGCACGAAAATGAGCTGCCTTTATGCCGCGATGTCTGAATTTGGTATCCCCGCAAAACTAATACAGCTGTGTAAACCGACGTTGAGCAACACGAAAAGCTCCGTCAGGATCGGGAAGGACCTCTCCGAGCCGTTCGATACCAAACGAGGTTTCAGACAAGGCGACTCCCTATCGTGCGACTTCTTCAACCTGCTCCTGGAGAAAATAGTTCGAGCTGCAGAACTAAACAGAGAAGGTACCATCTTCTATAAGAGTGTACAGCTGCTGGCGTATGCCGACGATATTGATATCATCGGCCTCAACACCCGCGCCGTTAGTTCTGCTTTCTCTTGGCTGGACAAGGAAGCACAGAAAATGGGTCTGGTAGTGAACGAGGGCAAAACGAAATATCTCCTGTCATCAAACAAACAGTCGTCGCACTCGCGACTTGGCTCTCACGTCACTGTTGACAGTCATAACTTTGAAGTTGTAGATAATTTCGTCTATTTAGGAACCAGCAGTAACACCATTAATAATGTCAGCCTGGAAATCCAACGCAGGATTGCTCTTGCCAACAGGTGCTACTTCGGACTGAGTAGGCAATTGAAAAGTAAAGTCCTCTCTCGACGAACAAAAGCTAAACTCTATAAGTCGCTCATAATTCCCGTCCTGCTATATGGTGCAGAGGCTTGGGCGATGACAGCAACCGATGAGTCGACGTTACGAGTTTTCGAGAGAAAAATTCTGCGAAAGATTTATGGTCCTTTGCGCATAGGCCACGGCGAATATCCGATGGAACGATGAGCTGTACGAGATATATGACGACATTGACTTAGTTCAGCGAATTAAAAGACAGCGGCTACGCTGGCTAGGTCATGTTGTCCGGATGGATGAAAACACTCCAGCTCTGAAAGTATTCGACGCAGTACCCGCCGGGGAAGCAGAGGAAGACCTCCACTCCGTTGGAAGGACCAAGTGGAGAAGGACCTGGCTTCGCTTGGAATATCCAATTGGCGCCACGTAGCAAAACGAAGGAACGACTGGCGCGCTGTTGTTAACTCGGCTATAATCGCGTAAGCGGTGTCTACGCCAATTAAGAAGAAGAAGAAGAATGCTAGCATTCGGTTTTGTGTACCGCTGTTGTACCTTGTGATTTACATGTGATTTAAAAAAGTTATGCAGCCAAACACATTTTTCACATTGGCACTCCTATTTTTTTCTTCAAAGAAATCGTCACTTTTCCGGATTCGTATTGGACGCACCTCCAAGCAAGACTTGTGGCACAGTACTCCTACGTACTAAACCCTGAACTCCGTCGTCAATGTATTTTGCCAACGGAACTGTCGTTAGGCATTACATCGTGGGGCCAATTTTAGCCATTCGGCTCTTCAGTAACGCATTTTCGCCCTAATTCCGATTAATATTTCTGTTTTCGCTGCGTTGACAGTCTTTCCTCTTTTACTCTTGCATATCTATAACTGCCCACGCACTCACTCTGTCCCAAACCACCTTCATTTCGATCATGTAAGGAACGACATTTTCCGGCGTCACTCGATCGTTTATCCCATTCTCTATTTCTAGTATCTGTTTTTCATATTTTGGGTAGGTAAAGAAGATATGCAATGAATTTTCGGCGCTGCTGCTGCAGAAGCAGCAATTTGTTTTGTCATCGTGTCCGTATTTGTATAGATATTCTCTTTAACAACCATGTCCTGTTAAAAACTGCGTAAGATAAAAAATCAGTTTCCCCATATTTCTGTTCTACCCATGCTTGTACGCTTCTAATAAGCTTGTGCGTCAATCTCCTCGTAGTTGCTTCGTTCCATCGTTTCTACCGTTCATTAAGGCTCCTTTGTCTTTTCTCCTTCCTCTCTGCTTTCGTTCAGCTAGCACAGGTGCTTTTCGTTTTATCGTTTAGCTTAATTTCCATGCCCATTTTGTCTGGTGGCATGAGGTCTGATATGACTCCAAAAGTCTGATGTGATGCAGTGCGGTAGGCACGTGCAACCCTGGTTGCGATTAGTCCGACTATTAATTTCGTCTTTTCTGCTACAGCGTTGTCCTCCATATAGGCGCATACATAAGTATGGACTGACTTACTTTGGCCGAAAGGACTAGTCTACTCTGGCTTGTCGTTAGCGCCGTCGTCATCTTTGACGCTGCCTCTTGTAACTTATCCTCATGTCTATCATCACTCCGAGATATCCCAAAGATTGCTGTGCCGTAATGGTATATCCGTCAATATTGAGTGTGGTGACCTCTAGTTTCTTCCTGCTTGTGATTAATATTGCTTCTGTCTTTTGGCCAGCTAGTTGAAGCTTTGCCACCAAAAACGTTTTTTTGATTTTTGTCGGTGCATGATTGCACAGACACGCTCTATTTGATGAATTTCTTTCGCTACAGCAATAACCGTGATGTCATTCGCGTATCCAATTATTTCCACCTCCTTGGGTAATGGAAGGTGCAGCATCATATAAGATATTCCACAAAAGTGGGTCCAGGAACCCTGTCTGACAGGTAGTTGGAGATGATCTTCAGCAAATTGAGCGATGTTTTTTTTAATTAAAGAGCTTTTTTTATATCGAATCAATAGGCCGAATTAAAGGCATTCTTAATATCGAATATGACTACCGCACAGTACTCTTTGGAGCCATACATTCATCTAGTTCCTTCTATTGATTTACTTGCGACATCAGCAAGTTTTTTAACTGCGTCAACTGTTGATTTGTGTCTGCGGAATCAATATTGGTTATCGGCTAGTCTTGGTAGCTCTTTTTCGAGATGTGGTTCCAGGCGTACGCTTATTATTCGGTCTAGTATTTTCCGCATCTTGTCTAGTTGTTGTGTTGTTTCTACTACTTTTGACATCACTGTCCGGTAAGCGTCACTTAATGGATTTTCGACAATTTTTTGGCACAGGTCTTTAAAGCACCAGGCCTCCCAGATGGTCACTGTGCGTGTACAGATCGCTTACCTGCCAGGTAATTTTCCGCACCAGGGAGCTACAAGCAAAAGTTATGTCAATCATGGAACCGCGTCCGTACTTTTCGAAGGTGTTCTTGTTATCAGTACTTAACAGCACAATGTCCACCGTTGAGAACGCTTTTAGAAGGACATCTCCTCTCCTATTAGTGTGGGTTCTGCCCCATTCTATTGCCCACGCGTTGAAGTCCCCTGCCGCAATGTTCATTGCTGTATTTGCAATATCTCGTACCAGATTATCTAGAACTCTTTCTGTTGGATGCTCGGTAGAATGGAGCAGCTGTAAAAGATTATGCCACAGATTGTGGCACGTGTGTAGCAGGCATGTCCTGATAATGTCTTGATTTGAAATGCCTTGTTACTGCAGGCCCCTACGGCCGCTTTTTTCGTTTGATCGGAGCTCCGATTTTCAGTACCAAGATTTTTGTAGTACTCGCTTAAAATTGATATGTCCACTTTTTGCTTAAACACCGTTTGTTTCACTGTGGTTGAGGTTAAGTTACAAAACTCTCATGTTTCGGCCCTTTTGCACGCTTGTCTTCGCAAAGTGCCCCTTTTCTTCACATTTGAGGCAACACTGTTTTATGTCAACTGGGTTGCTGCAACCTGTCGCTACATGGCAATATTCCAATCACCTATACCACTTCTTAAGAGTTAGTTTCTCCCTGATCCGGCACACAACCCAGCCGAGCACGGCTGTTTAAGTGCCCGCATACGCCGCTCTGGTGCTTTTAATCGATGCTTTGTCAATGTCCCCTATCTCCTTTATTTGGGCACGCATAGCAGTAAAGATATCCTCTTCATTATTTCGTAGAGATCCCGAATCCCCACAGTTGTTTCGTGCGTAAGTGCTAAGAATGTCGCTGTAGGTCATATTTTCTGTTTGCGTACTAATGATGGCGTCAGGTCGTCGCGGACGCTTGTATTAGCCTTTCTTTCGTTCTATCTCGGTCCCTGCATGTGCTTTTTCGTTTGTAACACATATGGTAGGCTTATTTAATTTTCCATGGCGATCTTGCTCTTGTAGACGCTGAGCGCTGTTATGAGCGATCTACCTATCCCTGGTACGCGTTTAAAAGGGTCTATGTCTATACTTGGTGTCCCTTGAGAGAAGCATATCTCTCATATCTCGCCAATTCCGCTACTCTTAATTGCGGTATAGATGTTACTACTATTGTTGTTGCTCGAAGCGTCGGTTATGTTGTTTATGTTGTTCCTAAGAAGTTTGTCCATTTCTCTCTGTTTTGTGCGCGCCCGTTGTTTCTTCTTTTCGCTACGTGGCGCCAATTAGAGATTCCAAGCGAAGCCAGGTCCTTCTCCACTTTGTCCTTCCAACGGAGTGGAGGTCTACCTCTTCCTCTGCTTCCCCAGCCGAGTACTGCGTCGAATACTCTCAGAGCTGGAGTGTTTTCGTCCATCCGGACAACATGACCTAGCCAGCGTTGCCGCTGTCTTTTAATTCCCTAAACTATGTCAATGTCGTCGTATATCTCGTACAGATCATCGTTCCATCGAATGCGATATTCGCCGAGGCCAATGCACAAAGGACCATAAATCTTTCGCAGAACTTTTCTCTCGAAAACTCGTAACGTCGACTCATCGGTTGCTGTCATCGTCCGAGCCTCTGCACCATATAGCAGGACGGGAATTATGAGCGACTTATAGAGTTTGGCTTTTGTTCGTCCAGAGAGGACTTAGCCCGAAGAAGCACCTGTTGACAAGAGCAATCCTGCATTGGATTTCCAGGCTGATATTGGTGGTGGTGTTTACGCTGGTTCCAAGATATACGAAATTATCTACAACTTCAAAGTTATGACTGTCAACAGTGACGTGAGAGCCAAGTCGCGAGTGCGACGACTGTTAGTATGATGACAGGAGATATTTCGTCTTGCCCTCGTTCACTATCAGACCCATTTGCTTTATCTTCCTTGTACAGCCTGGAGAAAGCAGAACTAACGGCGCGGGTGTTGAGGCCGATGATATCAATATACACTCTTATAAAATATTGTACCTGGTCGATTAAGTTCTGCAGCTCGAATAATTTTCTCCAGCAGCAGATTGAAGAAGTCGCACTATAGGGAGTCGCCTTGTCTGAAACCTCGTTTGGTATCGAACGGCTCGGACAGCTCCTTCCCGATCCTGACGGAGCTTTTCGTGTTGCTCAACGTAAGTTTACACAGCCGTATTAGTTTTGCGGGGATACCAAATTCAGACATCGCGGCATAAAGGCAGCTCCTTTTCGTGCTGTCGGAAGCAGCTTTGAAATCGACGAAGAGGTGGTGTGTGTCGATTCTCCTTTCACGGGTCTTTTCCAAGATTTGGCGCATGGTGAAAAGCTGGTGGGTGGTTGATTTGCCAGGTCTAAAGTCACACTGATAAGGTCCAATCAGTTTGGTGACGGTGGGCTTTCTCTTTCACACCATACGCTCGATAGAACCTTATATGCGATGTTGCGGAGGCTTATCCCACGGTAGTTGGCGCAGATTGTGGGGTCTCCTTTTTTGTGGATTGGGCATAGCACACTTCAATTCCAATCGTTGGGCATGCTTTCGTCCGACCATACTTTACAAAGAAACTGATGCATGCTCCCTCTCAGTTCTTCGCCGCCGTGTTTGAATAGCTCGGCGGGCAATCCATCGGCCCCCGAACTTCGAACTTCTTCATGGTCGGGCAATAGAACGTCGTCTCCATCATCGATTGGGGATTGGGGGACTGTCACTCAGCAGGCTGGAGAAGTGTTCCCTCCATAATTTAAGTGTGCTCTGGGCATCGGTGACTAGATCACCTTTGGGGGTTCTACAAGTGTATGCTCCGGTCGTGAAACCTTCTGTAAGCCGCCGCATTTTTTCGTAGAATTTTCGGCCAGCTTATCAAGCTCTTCGTGCTCACGCATTTCGGCCTCTTTCTTTATCTGTCTGCAAATGCGTCTCGCATCCCTCTTCAACTCTCGGTATCTATCCCATCCCGCACGTGTTGTGGTCGATCGTAACGTTGCGAGGTAGGCAGCCTGTTTTCTCTCCGCTGCGACACGGCACTCCTTGTCACACCAGCTGTTCTTTTGTACTTTCCGAAAACCAATGGTTTCGGTTGTAGCTGTACGTGAGGAGTTTGAAATATCGTCCCACAGTTCCCTTATACCGAGTTGTTGACGAGTGCTCTCAGAGAGCAGGAGTGCAAGCCTAGTGGCAAATCGTTCTGCTGTCTGTTGTGATTGCAGCTTCTCGACGTCCAACCTTCCTTTCGGGCCCCGGCGAAGTCGATCAGCCTCAACCCATTTGGGGTTGTTTCATTGCGGAGGCTGAATTTACCGACCGTAGTGCCAAAGATACTTTCTTTGCCCACCCTGGCGTTAAAATCGCCAACCACGATTTTGACATCGTGGCGGCAGCCGCTTTCATAAGTGCGCTTCAAGCACTCATAAAAGGCATCTTTGGTCACCTCGTCCTTCTCTTCCGCCGGGGCGTGGGCGCAAATCAGCGATATGTTGAAGAACCTCGCTTTGATGTGGACTGTGGCTAGACGTTCATTCACCGGAGTGAATGATAGTACTCGGCGACGGAGTCTCTCTCCCACCACGAATCCCACACCAAACTTGCGCTCCTTTATATGGCCACTGTAGCATTTTTTGGACGGCGGTGATGTCAGCCTTTATTTTCACGAGGACATCAACCAGCTGGGCAGCGGCACCTTCCCAATTAAAGGACCGGACATTCCAGGTGCATGCCCTTAAATCGTAGTCCTTATTTGCCATGGTCGTCATCAAAAGGGGGTCTCTCATCCGAGGCTTGTTGCTTCCTTTCATTGGGGGTGTTTTTTTACGTGGCGGGTCCCAAACCCAGCGCACAACCCTATGTAGGGGTTGTTTCGCCTTCTCACTTTAGCTCCCCTTCAAACGGATGTTCTTAGGCTAATACTTAGACTTTGAAATAAAGAAAATAGTTCCTCAACTGAAATTAAAGCAGGTAGTTTAGTAGGTGTCATATTGCAATTAGATTCAGTGTCATTATTTGTTGTATCTTCACTATGCAATTCCAACTATTTTATATTTGGAATTATTTTTGGAGGTGCCAACAGAGACAGAGACTTTCTCACACATTTTCACGTTCTTTTTGCACAAAAACCTCAAATGTTCTTTGACTTTTCTCAATTAAAATGCGATGTGTTAAGCAAGTTTGCTCCTTACGGTTTTAACATGATCTTGCCGATTATTTCACCATGGATAGTAAAATATTGCCACTTCGCGGAAATAATCGGCTCTAACTATATCTTGTATAGCTAATTATACACGGTTTGGTGCGTTTTTTAACCAAACTACTACCGTCTCTAAGGGAATGACAAAACCAACAACCAAAGGTTCTGAAGTTGCGCTCTAGGTTTTACCATTCGAGCACGTTCCACAAGGTTTCACTTAAGTGTCTTGAAATTACCCTGCTAGATTTATTAACATAATTAATTATATATGAACAGCAAGAATATGCTTCCAGTATACATATATTCAATATCAATATACCATGAAGCAACCCTGTAACCATTATCATGCTGAATCATATTTTGAATAAAGTTCAATAGATTTTGACCTGTAACTAGTTTCTGATTTGGAAACTTTCAAAGAAAATGGATGTACTATTCTTAATTTTCAATATATTATATATTTTTTAATATAAGGTTAAGTTCGAAGATGGGCAAAATCGGCCCACTGCCACGCTCACAAAATGGCGGAAACCGAAAACCTATAAAGTGTCATAACTAAGCCATAAATAAAGATATTAAAGTGAAATTTGGCACAAAGGATCGCATTAGGGAGGGGCATATTTGGACCTAATTTTTTTGGAAAAGTGGGCGTGGCCCCGCCCCCTACTAAGTTTTTTGTACATATCTCGGAAACTACTACAGATATGTCAACCAAACTCTACAGAGTCGTTTCCTTCAGGCATTTCCATATACAGTTCAAAAATGGAAGAAATCGGATAATAACCTCGCCCACCTCCCATACAAAGGTTATGTTGAAAATCACTAAAAATGCGTTAACTGACTAACAAAAAACGTCAGAAACACTAAATTTTACGGAAGAAATAGCAGAAGGAAGCTGCACCCAGGCTTTTTTTTTTTAATTGAAAATGGGCTCGGCGTCGCCCACTTATGAACCCAAAACCATATCTCGGGAACTACTCCACCGATTTCAATGAAATTCGGTATGTGATATTTTCTTAACACGCTGATGACATGTACAAAATTTGGGTGAAATCAGTTCACAACCACGCCTTCTTCCAATATAACGCTATTTTGAATTCCATCTGATGCCTTCTCTGTATAATATATACATTAGGAACCAATGATGATAGCGAAATAAAACTTTACACAAATACGGTATTTGAAAAATATGTAAATGACTGATAATGAAATCTCGATTATCACTTTATCGTGCGAGAGTATAAAATGTTCGGTGACACCCGAACTTAGCCCTTCCTTACTTGTTACTAATGTGTATGTTGTGCTCTCGGTATACAAACGCATTTACTAAGAATTGAAAAGCTTCCTTTATTTTTGGGGGTGTATGGTATCAGTCATATTAATCATGATTGTATTCCAACTGCTTTCTTAAGCCTCATCAAAGAACGCGACTCTATACTCATAATATTGTTAACCGAAACACGTAAATGAACAAGAGCACCTCTGATCTTTATACCCCAATAGATGTATTGTCATAAAAGGCAATCTAGACATTATTATACTCTCAGAATAAAGTTGCTAAGGAGAGTATTATAGTTTTGTTCACATAGCGGTTGTTGTAAGTCCTAAAACTAAAAGAGTCAGATATAGGGTTATATATACCAAAGTGATTAGGGTAACGAGTAGAGTTGAAATCCGGATGTTTGTCTGTCCGTCCGTCCGTCTGTCCGTCCGTCCGTGCAAGCTGTAACTTGAGTAAAAATTGAGATATCATGATGAAACTTGGTGCACGTATTTCTTGGCTCCATAAGAAGGTTAAGTTCGAAGATGGGCAAAATCGGCCCACTGCCACGCCCACAAAATGGCGAAAACCGAAAACCTATAAAGTGTCATAACTAAGCCATAAATAAAGATATTAAAGTGAAATTTGGAACAAAGGATCGCAATAGGGAGGTGCATATTTGGACGTAGTTTTTTTTTTGGAAAAGTTGGCGTTGCCCCGCCTCCTACTAAGTTTTTTGTACATATCTCGGAAACTATTATAGCTATGTCAACCAAACTCTATAGAGTCATTTCCTTCAGGCATTTCCATACAGTTCAAAAATGGAAGAAATCGGATAATAACCACGCCCACCTTCCATACAAATGTTATGTTGAAAATAACTAAAAGTGCGTTAACCGACTAACAAAAAACGTCAGAAACACTAAATTTTACGGAAGAAATTGCAGAAGTAAGCTGCACCCAGGCTTTTTTTTTTAATTTAAAATGGGCGTGGCGTCGCCCACTTATGGACCAAAAACCATATCTCAGGAACTACTCCACCGATTTCAATGAAATTCGGTATATAATATTTTCTTAACACCCTGATGACATGTACGAAATATGGGTAAATCGGTTCACAACCACGCCTTCTTCCAATATAATGCTATTTTGAATTCCATCTGATGCCTTCTCTGTATAATATATACATTAGGAACCAATGATGATAGCGGAATAAAACTTTACACAAATACAGTATTTGAAAAATATGTAAATGACGGATAATGAAATCTCGATTAAAACTTTATCATGCGAGAGTATAAAATGTTCGGTGACACCCAAACTTAGCCCTACCTTACTTGTTTTTCTTTTACTTAAGTTAAATTTTTCAACAATGCTGGTATTTCAGATCGTTTGCTAAATATATTTTGGGAATGCTTTTTTTTTGGAAATTGCAAATTACGCAGAAATTTTAACTTTCATCCTGAGAAGGATAGAAGTATATTGATGCAGAAATAACTTGCGTGCAAACACATTTTCGGTGGATTTTTCTTTATATTTGAAAATAAGTGTTTTTAAAGTCTGATAAATCGCCACTGTATTCGAATTCTTTCGTTTTCCATTTCTTTGATTCAAAATTTCTTCCCTTGCACCGCTCTTGCTAAACTGTCGACGTTGTGTATCTCTTTATATTCTTTCTCTATTTCTCATTTTATCAGAATTTCTTCTTGCATGTTCTCTGTGTAGTTAATCACGTATGCATTCCAAATCCCCACACTCAGGTTTTCTTTCGTGCAGGAATCTATGTTTGCTGAGATCTATGTCCTGGAGTATTTGATCTTCAAAGCGAAAATAACAAGTAAGGAAGGGCTAAGTTCGGGTGTCACCGAACATTTTATACTCTCGCATGATAAAGTGATAATCGAGATTTCATTATCCGTCATTTACATATTTTTCAAATAGCGTATTTGTATAAAGTTTTACTCCGCTATCATCATTGGTTCCTAATGTATATATTATACAGAGAAGGCATCAGATGGAATTCAAAATAGCATTATATTGGAAGAAGGCGTGGTTGTGAACCGATTTACCCATATTTCGTACATGTCATCAGGGTGTTAAGAAAATATTATATACCGAATTTCATTGAAATCGGTGGAGTAGTTCCTGAGATATGTTTTTTGGTCCATAAGTGGGCAGCGCCACGCCCTTTTTAAATTTAAAAAAAAAGTCTGGGTGCAGCTTTCTTCTGCAATTTCTTCCGTAAAATTTAGTGTTTCTGACGTTTTTTGTTAGTCGGTTAACGCACTTTTAGTGATTTTCAACATAACCTTTGTATGGGAGGTGGGCGTGGTTATTATCCGATTTCTTCCATTTTTGAACTATATATGGAGATGCTTGAAGGAAACGGCTCTATAGAGTTTGGTTGACATAGCTATAGTAGTTTCCGAGATATGTACAAAAAACTTAGTAGGGGGCGGGGCCACGCCCACTTTTCCAAAAAAATTACGTCCGAATATGCCCCTCTCAAACGCGATCCTTTGTGACAAATTTCACTTCAATATCTTTATTTATGGCTTAGTTATGACAGTTTATAGGTTTTCGGCTTCCGCCATTTTGTGGGTGTGGCAGTGGGCCGATTTTGCCCATCTTCGAACTTAACCTTCTTATGGAGCCAAGAAATACGTGTACCAAGTTTTATCACGGTATTTCAATTTTTACTCATGTTACAGCTTGCACGGACGGACGGACGGACAGACAGACATCCGGATTTCGACTCTACTCGTCACCCTGATCACTTTGGTATATATAACCCTATATCTGACTCTTTTAGTTTTAGGACTTACAAACAACCGTTATGTGAACAAAACTATAATAGTATTATTAATCAAAGAAATTTGGAAATAGTAATTTCATAGAATATTGGCTAAATTTGTGCCAGCAGCCGCGGTTACACAAATAATGCAAATAAAATTTGTTTGGTGTGAGTTTAGCAACATTGTTGCGAGAGTATAAAAATTTTCCCGCCGTGTGCTATATTGAAGTGTATTGATGTCTTCCAGTATTTTGTGACTGTCCCCTTACTCTATATAATTTGCAAACGTTTCCCTTTTCAAGAGTACTTAGTGCAAAAGATCCTTTTTTGTAGTATCAGGTAAAGGGTTAATTTTTGCAAATTACTTTATATCTAAGTGAACTATTTCTTCATAATTTTGCTAAAATATTTCACGATATACTTGTATATGGAATTTCAGCCGGTATTTGGAAAAACCATATAATTGGTATATGAGAGCTTTGGGGAAGTGCCAATAGCATCTATCATGGGCAAATTTAGTGAAAATATCTTGAATACTTTGGGAGATATATACTTGTACATTAAACAAATTAGGGGCGGTGCCACGGCCATTTTTTAAAGATTTGCAAACCAAAGATGCTCCTATCTAATGCAATTTGTTTTACCGAATAAAAATTTTGTATCTTAATTTGAAGCTTAGTTATGGCAATTGAGAAGTTTTAGATTATTTGTGTATTGTGCCCGTACACAATATCGCTGCTATATCTTATGGTGCCATGAGTACCAAACTTCATCAAGATATTTAAATTTTTACTCAAATTACAGCTAACTTTATAAGTATAAAAAATATTCATATTACGTTTAGGTATTGCAGAGAACGTAAATTATAGAGAAGAGACGGACAAGCGTGTGAATTGTCAAAAGATAACCAAATGTGACGATCACCGCAGCTAGCTCGGAAGGAGAAATTATAACAGTGGCGTCTGAACAGAGCTAAACACTGTATGAAAATTATGTTCAGAAGTCAACATTGATATTGCTGACGCATGTTAGCCTTTTCCATCATATTTTTATATATCTATATGCAATCATTTGTATTAATAGCAATATCATTTTGTGTATAAGTATTTATGAATACATGTTTATTTCATTACATTTCATTTAATATACACTATTTCAAAGGAATATTTGTAGTTTTTGTGAAATTAATTTTTTAATTATTTCTCATATTTGACAATATAATATACTTCTTTATATGGCTGTGTATATATATAATACTGTGATTAAATTGAAAGGTGAATTTTCTTCATTTCATCTCCTTCAAAGTAATCCCCTCCCGCAGCAGTACACTTATGCCAACGAATTTCCAGTCATCATAGTAAAAATCGAATAATTCACTTTTAAGGCCTCACAAAACGACACGTATCTCAAATACTAATAAATATTTTGCCGTGAAATTTAACATAGATGACACTAAGAGTACCACCAATTTACAGAATTTACCGGTTCGAAAAACACGTATAAATTAAAAATTCACCTTTAATTTGATCAATAGAAATTCAGGGATAGTACTTCTCTGACAATGGTATGTCTGTATGTCAAAAATGGGTTGAATCGGACCAATACTTCCCTTAGTCCCCATATATAAAGATAATCGAACTTCCGGGTGATTTTGTACCGCATATATCGGCGAATATGTGAGTTATCTCAATGAAAATGAGCTAGCATATTTTATTCATAACAGTGTATCTTTATGCCAAAAATAAATAAATTTGAGCGAAAACTTGACTTACCCCCCAATAAAATTAATATCACGATTTTGGAACATCCGACTGACTTTACTCTATATGATTAGTTTTTTACTATGTGACATGTTATCAGTTTTTGGTATTAGGAAAAGATAGATAAAATTTGGTCGATACTACCCCAACTTCCATATACTACTTACATATAATGGTTTTCGTTTTTTAAACAAACCTTATGTGTCTGTCAGCATATGAGTTATATGTACGTATATACAAGAAGTATGTATATGTATATACAATTGCTTGGATTTCGAAACTCAGGTTGACAATTTATATCTTAAAGTATTTTCCTTGGTTTGATTCCTGAAAGTTGCAAAAGTATAAAATTTTCGGTTGCACCTGAACTTAGCCCTTTCTTACTTGTTTATGATTAGACCTAATATATTATTGAGAAAGTCTAAAAAGTCGCGATAAATCAATAACCAAACTCGCGAGTGATATTAAACTTTACAGCCGAGATGGTATTGAGAAGCCTTTAGGCGATGCGCATGGCGAGGAGGGAACTCAAATATCTCATGACGCGATTGACAAATTTCAACCAAATTTTAAGTGATATTGTGAAAATGAGCGAAATCGGACTAAAGCCACACCTACTTCCCATATAACAGAATTTTAAATCCTTTTTTTAACTTTCACTTACCAGTATAAAAATCAAAAATTAATTAATATATCAGGATACAAATTTGCACGATGCCAAGTCAAGATTTTACGGTGCTTTTCTCATCAAATCTATGTTTTAAGTGCTCAAAAATGCAATTGGTTTTGGCGATATTGAAGCATGTGGTACGTTGAACAGTTTGCCCGCATTGTCGTGGTAAAGAGATATCCATCCTCTGTGGTTGATTTTTCCGATAGATTTAAGGCAACTGACAAAAAAATGTTTGTGTTCCACTCAGAATTTACAGCTCTGTATTTGATAATTCGGGTGGTGGAGCACGGTGTGGCTCGTTTCGTAGTTGTGGTTGGCCGTGGGGAAACGAATGGCGCAAATGATTCCACACAAAATATTAAATAAAAATCAAAATGTTTCTTATTATAAATATATTTTTAATATAAAATTTTGGAAACACATTTACCACGCTTGGATCGGTTGAGCTGTCGCAAATGAAGAAAGAGCGCAATTTTTTTCCAGTTAATATTTAGTTGCGTTCGAATTAAAACTTCGAAGAAGAGATTGCTCTGCCGATACAGACGTGGCAAAAGAAATTGGGCGGGGGCGGCGTCAACTTTCCGCCCGCCTTGAAGTATTACTGCAAATGCAATTTACAATTAATTACTTAAAACTAACGTGCGACTGGCTCCTGTACTTCCTCTCCCATGTCTTCTTTGCAGATGGGGTGGCCGACGGGAGTAATCGAGTCTGGTTCGGTCCGGGAAATGTCGCTGAGATGAATCGAGTCTCAGTCGGTCATTGCCATGTCGCCAATTTTGTATAGAAGTCACCACATTCCAAGATCGGCGAGACGACTTGAGACTAACTCCATCCTGAGTAGGTGGTGAATATGAGAGCCGTTGGCAGTCAGTGCACTTTATTGTGTCGATATTATACGACGCCGGATATTACATATCCGATGAGTTGTCCCACTGCCGCTGGTTGTAACCCTGGCAACATGAGCCGGGAGTGTACGTCCGTTCCCAAAAATTATCTCGACTCGCGTTGACTTGTAGAACTCGTTGCCTGCCAGTCCTAGGTTCTGGAAGTGTTGAGATGTGTGGTCCTCCAGAGACCTTACTGGTGTCGGTGCTAACGGATGACGTTGCATCAAGGCACTTACGGACATTTCTGATTCTCCACTATGGTTGTCTAGTTAGATCGCACACTCGGATGTCTCCACGTGCATATGTACGCTGTCACAATCGTGAAATCATAGAGGCGAGGATAAAAAAGGATGGACGGACCGGTCTAATCATGGCACGCACTGTTATGAACCTGGTTGCAGTTCAAACTCTTATTAAGGCGGTTGGTGACAGCGCAATTCTTTGCTGCCATGGTAGTGTTGCGTGAATATCCTTAATGATACGGCGCGCATCTGCTTGACGTCGAGCGACTCGTCCTCGCTCGCTTTGGATGGGATGACCGGGAGGACGAATGGAGTTTCCCTCGGTCCGGGCAAAGTCGCTGAGACGAATCGAGTCTCAGTCGATCGTTGTCATGCCACCAATCCGAATAGCAGCTACCAGCACGCCGAAGTCGGCGAGTCGACTCGAGTCTGGCTTTATCTTAGGCGTGTGGTATGCGGGAGAGGCATCGTTGGTCAGAGCTTTTCTTTGGATGCGTGACTGATGACGTCGGTTGACACGATTGAGAGAGGTCTGAATCCGTCTTGCCGATTGTCAATGAATTCTCTTCCTTTCTGCTGCCTCGACCTGCTGTGCCCATGTTATTTCAATGACATCCTCGTCTGGTTCTTCGGCGTCTGAACTTATGCCATGAAGCATTGTGTGGTTTGGGTTGCCGCAACGTTTACAGCGTATTACGCTGTCGCATTCATTCTTTGAATGGTTCGAGGCGAGGCAGTTGCTGAAATAGTGGTGGATCAATGTTGTTCTCAGCCTAACTTCTGCAGACATCTTTCGGAACTTTGGGCACCAGCGAAAGAGATGACTGTCTATGCATAAGGGGCAATTGATTGTCGTCATTTGAATAATTTCCTAAATGAAAAGGAAGATTATTAAGGTGTGAAAATTAACATTGATTGGGCAAAATGACAATCTTTGTGAAAGGCGTAGAAATTAAGCCACGTTGAGTTTGGATGTCCACCACCCGAACTCTTTGGTCCAACCCTGGATGTATTTTGAGGGATCTGCCATACATTTGGAGGTCCATTTTCATCACGAACTACCACTAGGTCTTTGACTTGGACGTTGTGTTGGGTATGTATCCATTTCTTTCGTTTCTGAAGTTCCTTTAAATATTTGGTCTTCCATCTCTGACAAAAGTGCTGACTTAGGCCCTTTAATTTTTACCATTGGTTTACTAATGATAGCAAACTCTCAGTGATTTCTGGTTCTGCCAATGCATTATGCATTATTAATTTGGTTTGATTTTGTACCTCTTCCGTGGTCATTGGTTGCAATGTAAATCTATTAAGTTGATTGCTATTGTACTGTTGCTGCTGATGATGTTGTTGTTGTTGTTGTTGTTGTTTAAATATAAATATAGTAATATTTTCACCACAAAAATGATTTTGTGTTTGTTGTTGAGTTATTGCTGAATTTTGTCTGTCACCTTTGGCATTTATCTTCGTTTCTTTGGAAGGAACGGAACCTATTAAAATCCAACCGAACACAGTACGCTGTGCAATGAGGGAGCCGATGATTTTCGATTTCACCCCATAACTTTTTATAATTGAAGAATTTATTGATCTGGATGGAGTCATGTGTAGAAGTTCACGCAAGTGAGGAAAGTTCTCTGACAGCCATTCACTTGGGAGTGGCCAGAAACGATTCTTTTACACATGGCTCACTACTTCCGGTCTTTGACCAAGTATCCTCTGGGTAGCCTAAGAACATCCGAAGGCGAGCAAAAGTGAGAAGGCGAAACACCCCTACGTAGGGTTGTGCGCTGGGTTTGGGACCCGCCACGTAAAAATCAGAGCGAATGAAAAAGATAAAACAGCCTCGAATGAGAGACCCCCATTTTGATGACGACCATGGCAAACGAAATAAGGACTACGATATAAGGGCATGCACATGGAATGTCCGGAACTCCGGTGAATGAAAGTGTAGCCACAATCCGCATCAAAGCGAGGTTCTTCAACATATCGCTGATTTGCGCTTGGAGCGCGCTTATGAGAGCTGCCTCCGCCACGATGTCAAAATCGTGCTTGACGACTTTAACGCCAGGGTGGGCAAAGAAGGTATCTTTGGCACTACAGTCGGTAAATTCAGCCTCCACGACGAAGCATCCCCAAATGGGTTGAGGCTGATTGACTTCGCCGGGGCCCGAAATATGTAGTACTAGATTCCAGCATAAAAAGATTCATCAAGCTACCTGGCTGTCTCCGGATCGAAAACCTACCAACCAGATCGATCATGTTGTGATAGACGGAAGACACGTCTCCAGTGTTTTAAATGTGCGTGCGCTCCGAGGTCCTAACATCGACTCGGACCACTATCTTGTTGCAGCCAAGACTCGCACCCGCCTCTGTGCAGCAAAAAACGCACGCCAATAAACACAAGGAAGGTTTGACGTCGAGAAGATGCAATCACAACAGACAGCCGAACTATTTTCTACTCGGCTTGCACTCCTCATTTCAAATTCCTTACGTACAGCTGCAACCGAAACCATTGGTTTTCGGAAAGTGCAAAAGAACAGCTGGTACGACGAGGAGTGCCGTGTCGCAGAGGAGAGAAAACAGGCTGCCTACCTCGCAACGTTACGATCGACCACAACACGTGCGGGATGGGATAGATACCGAGAGTTGAAGAGGGATGCGAGACGCATTTGCAGACAGATAAAGAAAGAGGATGAAATGCGTGAGTACGAAGAGCTTTATAAGCTGGCCGACAGGGGTAATGCTCGAAAATTCTACGAAAAAATGCGGCGGCTTACAGAAGGTTTCAAAACCGGAGCATACTTTTGTAGAATCCCAAAAGGTGATCTAGTCACCGATGCACAGATCATACTTAAATTATGGAGGGAACACTTCTCCAGCCTGTTGAATGACAGTGAACGTATAACGTCAGGAGGAGGCGAACCCGGTTCCCCAATCGATGACGATGGAGCAGACGTTCCATTACCCGCTCATGAAGGAGTTCGAATAGCAATTAACCGCTTGAAGAACAACAAAACGGCGGGGGCCGATGGATTGTGGACGAGCTATTCAAACACGGCGGCGAAGAACTGATAAGGAACATGCATCAGCTTCTTTGTATAATTTGGTCGGATGAAAGCATGCCCAACGATTGGAATTTAAGTGTGGTATGCCCAATCCACAAAAAGGGAGACCCCACAATCTGCGCCAAATACCGTGGGATAAGCCCCCGCAGCATCGCATATAAGGTTCTATCGAGCGTATTGTGTGAAAGAGTAAAGCCCACCGTCAACAAACTGATTGGACCTTATCAGTGTGGTTTTAGGCCAGGAAAATCGTCTCATGGTTCAGTGCTTGAAGTAGCCGGAGCCAATTCGTCTAGCAGTGAACGAGGGCAAAACGAAATATCTCCTATCATCAAACAAACAGTCGTCGCACTCCCGACTTGGCTCTCACGTCACTGTTGACAGTCATAACTTTGAAGTTGTAGATAATTTCGTCTATTTAGGAACCAGTATTAACACCATCAACAATGTCAGCCTGGAAATCCAACGCAGGATTGCTCTTGTCAACAGGTGCTACTTCGGACTGAGTAGGCAATTGAAAAGTAAAGTCCTCTTTCGACGAACAAAAGCCAAACTCTATAAGTCGCTCATAATTCCCGTCCTGCTATATGGTGCAGAGGCTTGGGCGATGACAGCAACCGATGAGTCGATGTTACGAGTTTTCGAGAGAAAAATTCTGCGAAAGATTTATGATCCTTTGCGCATTGGCCACGGCGAATATCGAAAGAGACAGACTTTCACTCCGGTAGAAAGACCAGGTGGAGAAGGACCTGGCTCGCTTGGAATCTCCAATTGCCGTCACGTAGCGAAAAGAAGAAACGACTGGCGCGGTGTTGTTAACTCGGCTATAATCGCGTAAGCTGTGTCTACGCCAATTAAGAAGAAGAAGGATGGAAGCAGCCCAGTAAATTTTGGCAATACCAACGCTTCCGCTTCTAGTTTTAAACTTTTGTTACGGGGCGAGCCAATTGTGAGCGAGCATACCGATTGAACTCGTCCTGACACGGTATTACTCACTCCTGAAACTCGGGCGCTGACCTTTTTGCTTGTCAGATGTAAGCGTTTTTGCAGAATGTTGCTTACGAAGGTTCTTCAGATCCCGAATCAATCAGGGCTCTAACAGGTGCTCTCGTTGTGACCATGGCTGTACTTAAGAGCATGCTTCGACTGGTAAGCACAATTGATACATTGACCTTAATACAAGCCACATGAGATTTAGTAGAAATCTCAGTAGTGTCTGTGCTGTCGGATATCTGAGCTATTTCCTCATTCTGATCCCGGTGAATCTCTGTTTACATTTGGAACAATTAAACATACTTTTACCATTTTTGACTTCATGTGAGTCCGATAATAATTTTAGGCAGACGTGAAATTTTTTGACAGCATTTAACCGTGCGTTAGGCTGCATCTCAATAAATCTTTGACAAGTTTTCAAAATGTGAGATGAGCACAGTTTACATTTAATATTGTTTGTCTTGGCGTGATGGGAATTGATGGGCTTGGATCCCATCCTTGACTGCAAGGTTGGTATCCTACCGTCACCATCAGCCAACCTAATCTTGGGTTGAGTGCCCAACTCGCCTTTGAGGTTTGTCTCTCTAGCATTTTAACCCGTTTGGTTAGAAACTTGTCTAACTCAACCCATTCCGCTGTAAATTTCTGAGTGCGGTCTCAGATTCTGTTGAAATGTGCGGAAGCTTGACCAATAAATTGAATTGTGTGTTGACAAGCACTCGCTTGTTTTCTTATCTACACAACAAATTATTCCAAGCCAATGCGAGTCCGTCATTCGTCAGAGGCGCTTTCGAAACGATAGCTTTCGCCTCATCTCGGGCTTTTTGATTCAAATGGAATAACTTTTCTATTGGAGATAGCCTGGGGTTATTCCCATAAATGGCGGCAAATGAATCTCTAAATGAGTGCCATTGTAAAACATCGCCATCAAATATTTCTGTATCACATGGGGGTAAGTTGATGGAATACCTCACGGGTTCTACCGTTTGTTGTAACCGTTCAGGTTGAATCACTGTAGAATTTGAAGTTGGGCCTTAGTTGAACGCCGTGAGGTTGTGCATGTGTTCGCCCATCAAGGCCGCGCAGCACATATAAGCGTGGTAACAGCTTGAATATTTAAGCTTAATGTCGTCAATTGAGCTTGTGTCGGAAGGTTCCACTTTTGGCAAACACAACTTGTATTCTGACTTTACCTCTGCCGACATAGATTTTAGTTCAGCTTGTTGTATATCAAGAGAGTAGGCACTTTGGTTGTTTGCTGTTGGAGCAAAAGACTCCTCAAACTCCAGTAAAGCGTCTGCAGCTCTGGTAAAGGCCCTAATGGATTTCATTGCGTTTGAAAATTGAACCGAAATTGCAAAAATGTTGTACAAAATCGGACCTAAAATTTTGAAATTAAAATTTAAAAAATATTTGCAAATATATTTGCAAAAAGTTCAGAAGTTACAGAACCAGTCACGAAAGTTATTTTTTACATTATGTAAAAATTAAACAAAATAATATATTTTGAGCTGCACCGAAATGTGTACTCTTTATTTATACTCTTAAGACTAAGTTATTACATGGTTCTTACTTCTATTTATGCTAACTAGTATGTTTACTTATTACTAGTTGATAGTTTGTTAAGATACAGATTATATTATTTGTTTAGGTTTATTTACATATACATATATTGCTTGCTTAGATACAAAAACAAATACAAATTCATAAACACTTATTTGATTTATATCAACTATTCACTTTCACTTTGGTTTATGGGGTTATTTTCGAACTATTGCGAATTCACCACTTTCTGTTTGTTGCTGTCCTTCTGGGATGGCTGCTGTGCTGCTTTGCCTTTTCTGCTCTGTCTTTGATGCTTTGCCTTTCTTGCCGTCGCTCACTTCACTTGTTGTTTTTTGGCGTCGCTCTCTTCACTTGTTCTAATTTTTGGTGTCGCTCACTTCAATTGTTTTATTGTTTTTATTTTTTCAGTTCACTCGCGTAACTGCAGCTGCGTTATTGCTGCTTGCCTTTATTGCTATTCAAACAATATATGGAAAGGCAGAGTTGAGCGACTGGACTCAAATTAACCAGAAGAAAAAGCCGAGAGAGATTGTTGACGTTTGTGTGTCCGAGAAATTTATATTTTATATGTTCGAATAACAGTGTGTTTTATTGTAATATCATAGTATATAAAGTGAAATCATCAGTGCATTTGCGAGGTGCATTTATTGTTGTACTTAAATGAAGTACAATACTACCTGCAGTGTGCGTTGATTTTGTGGGTAGACTGCCAAAAATAAGTTTTGGTTTCCACTTCACACAGCACATGGGTTTTGTACATATGTAACCAGGGTTCTCATTTACTACTCCGTAGCAGCAAAATTTCTAAAATTTATGCTGTGCTTTCGCTACCGCTCTCACGTTGTCGGGAGCCACAGCGCACAGTGGTGCCAGAGCGGAAAACAAGGATATTTTTTATCATTCCAAATTTGTATCATCTTTTCAATTTAAGCTAAGAACTAATCAAATAACATTGTCCGAATACTTGGGCTTGATATATTCAATGGTTTTTTGTTGGGAGAGCTTCAAAGTCCAACAAAGTATCAACGCAAAGTTACTCAGAAAAATGTGATCAATATTGCAAAGGTTAAAACTCAAAAGTTAACCATAAAATATCAATTGTAAAGTTTTTATTTATTAAAACCAATGTTATAGATGTGATTTACATCATCAAATGTATATAATATGACGTTTTTTCATGGTCCAAAAAAATCATATATTTCACAACTTCAACAGAATATAACTATTGTGCGCAGGAGCGCGCAGGTTAGCCACTTACACAAAATGAACTTTAAAATCTCCTTAATCGATAGAAAAAAAATCAGCTGCAATTAGCAGCCAATTCATGAGTAATTAGCATTTTAATCTACTACAACTAGTTGTGATAACAGCGAAAATATTGCAACTTTTGTGATTTTATTATATGGGAGATGGGCGTAATTGTGGGCGGATTTGTTTTATCATTTCTGGACAAACTTATATTTACAAAATATTACACTGTAGAAAATTTTGTTACTGTAGGATGATTTTTGATTTTTGTGTTATATGGGAGGTGGGCGTGATTGTGGGCGGATTTTAACAAAAATTTTTTTTTCATCTAATTTGGCAATATGAGAGATGTGTGCCAAATTTCAAAGCCCTACCTCGATTCCTTCTATTTTTTGCCGCAGATTCTATGAAGCGGCACCACTGTGCAGCGTAGCTTTAGCATAACAATGTAAAGTATGTGCTCTACTCTGCTCCGAGTTTTGTTAGGTAAAAAACTATAGCTGGAGCGGGAGCAAAAAATTAAGTTCTGCGCTATGCTCTGGCGTAGCGGTAGCAAAAAATTGGGAGCGGAAGCACAGCAGAGCAAATGAAAATTTTCATGTGCTACAGCTCCCGCATCTGTTTGTTGTTTTTTTTCAAATGCTATTTTCTGGCATAATATTTGAATTAATTGAATCAGGGTTCTCATTTACTACTCTGTAGCAGCAAAATTTCTAAAATTATTGCTATGCTATCGCTACCGCTCTCACTTTGTCGGGAGCCACAGCGTAGCTTTAGCATAACAATGTAAAGTATGTGCTCTACTCTGCTCCGAGTTTTGTTAAGTAAAAAACTATAGCTGGAGCGGGAGCAAAAAATTAAATTCTGCGCTATGCTCTGGCGTAGCGGTAGCAAAAAATTGGGAGCGGTAGCACAGCAGAGCAAATGAAAATTTTCATGTGCTACAGCTCCCGAATGTGTTTTTTGTTTTTTTTTCTTTTTTTGCTATTTTCTGGCATATACAAGTATGGTACAAGTTGGTATATAAAAGAAAGTCGTTTATAACTCAAGAACGGCTGAACCGATTTGGCTTAAAATTGGTGGGGAGGTAGTTTAGAAGCAGGGTAAGGACATAGGATACATTTTATCTCTTTATACTAAATTTCAATACAGCTCATAAATACAGAAATTATATTTCAAATCATAAGCATTTGTTCAAAATTTATGTAAGAATCATTTGAAAATTTTAGTAATTCAAAAATAGAAAGAAATAAGTAAAAATTTTCATTTCCAAACATGCTTAGTATATGGGTTATACTGATTTTGCTTCTTAACCAGGTAGTTTTTTTTTTAAGACGAGCCCGTCCGATATATTTAATATCACAACAAAAAATGGCTGTTGCGTCATGCGACTTTATAAATCAAAAAATATATTTTAAGAACTTAATTTGTTAAAATAATTGTATGCATTATAAAATTTTTT
>NW_026089622.1:15165432-15203757 GCF_024586455.1 Bactrocera neohumeralis | reverse complement strand
CTCCCATACGATGCCAAATTCCCGTTATTACTAAATAAGAATTCGCACTTCGTTATCAATTATTTACGGTTCCTGCACTTTCGAAATCACCACGCAGGGGCAAAAGCGTTGGTTGGGCTTCTTCGAGAACGCATATGGCTGATTAATGCAAGAGAAGCATGCAGTAGAACCGTAAGAAACTGTACCCACTGCTTTCATTATAAGCCGAAGTTGCAAACCCAAATAATGGGAAATTTGCCAGTCGAAAGGCTTCGAGCGCTACGACCCTTTCTTATATGTGGCGTAGATTTTTGTGGTCCAATTTATACCACATTAAAAATACGCGGTCGACCACCAGTAAAAACCTATACCGCAGTTTTCGTTTGTTTCACGTCTAAAGCAGTACACTTAGAATTAGTCTCTGACTTATCAACTAATTCCTTTATTCTCGCCCTAAAAAGGTTCATTGGTCGCCGAGGGATGCCACAGACGATATACAGCGACAACGCAACGAACTTCGTCGGCGCCGATCGCAAGTTGCGCGAACTCAAAGAGGCGTTTCTGTCCCAGTCTCCAGAAGTACTGAAATTCGCCGCCGTAGAAGGGTTCAAATTCGCCTTTATACCACCGAGGGCGCCGCACTTCGGCGGGTTATGGGAGGCGGCAGTGAAGTCCGCCAAACATCTCGCCGTGCGCGCAATGGGCAACGTGCTGCTCACCGCCGAAGAGCTAGGAACACTGATAGCCGAAGTGGAGGCCATCCTCAACTCGCGGCCCCTCGCACCGTTGAGCCAGGATCCCAACGATGGCGAAGCATTGACTCCAGCACACCTATTAATAGGGTGCTCCCTCCGAGCCTTACCACCGGCAGAAGTGTCAACGGACCGAGTTCGCTATTGCGAGAGATGGCAACTTGTTTGCTGTCTCAAGCAACAGTTTTGGCGACAGTGGTCCAAAACGTACATTACCAGTCTTCAGCAGCGCAACAAATGGCTGCACCCGAAACGCAACCTGCAGCCCGGCGATCTCGTCCTCGTCCACGAAGACAACACGCCACCGCAGCAGTGGGCACTAGGACGAATCGCCGCAACCGTAGAAGGACTAGACGGAAAGGTGCGAGTGGCAGACGTGGCAACCAAGGCAGGCACTATTAAGCGCCCTATTCACAAGCTCGCCCTGCTGCCTGTCGAAGTTGAAGGATCATGATCCTGTCAAGGTGGCCGATGTTGCGTCATGCGACTTTATAAATCAAAAAATATATTTTAAGAACTTAATTTGTTAAAATAATTGTATGCATTATAAAATTTTTTACATTATGTAAAATACTTACGAATTTTGTAATATACAAGTATAACCATAATCTACTACTTATGTACTAGAATAATCTATTACAATGAATTTAAGATGCTGAATTGAATTAGAACTATATACTTACCCCTTTTTTTGTATACATACTTACCTCTAGTCTAAGCCGTTAGGTTAAGATTTAGGCTAACTAATGAACTGTTGGAATAAAGATTATCATTGTATAAAAGACTATAATCGCGAACGGACGTTCTTTTTTAACCGGGATTTTTTAAACCGAAATAGCACAGGCAATTAGCTTTTAGTTGCGCATACTAGTGAGTCCAACGTGTAGCACTTCAACCTTAAAAAAGCTTAAGGTTTTTTCAATGGCATTGGAACTTTCATCGTCAAGGCACTGCGGATACTTTGCTAGATTATTGGTAAAGGACGCAAATGCATTCATAACAAACCAAACGCGATATCTAACATAAACTTATAGCGGAATAATTGGAGTGTTGATAAAAAGGTTTATTATAATTTTAGATATACAGAAATCTTTTCGATTCTTTGCAATATACATTGAAGTATGTATATGCGTACAATTTCAAACTGATTCTTCCTAAAAAATTATAAAATTACGAAATATTGGGAATGGTAGAATTGAACTGCAAATACGCAGTGCAATGGATTAAAACTGGTACTGGTAATCAGTAGAAGAATATTAACCACATGTATTCCAAAAGATAAAGGCGAGGTATCTAAACCTGATTTTTCCACGAGATTCGCATTTTTTTGTATAACTGACAAGAGCTACAGCGTCAAAAGTCAAAGCGATGCCATAAAATACCTCTGATCTGTAGGAATTTAAAGATAAAAAACCAAGATTGTAGTGTATTTTCTATGGAAAATTTTTACATGCCTCGGTCCAGTTCTTAATGTTAATATGTAGGGCTAAAATTTTTAGGGATGTTTTTTTTTTGGGGTATTTCCAAGGAAATTTCGTGACGGGACCGAACAAAATTAATAATTCAAAAAAATAAAAGCACCCTAATGTATATAAAAAGGGGGAAAGTATGTATATGCAGTTAAAATTAATTTCGAAAATTCATAGTAATTGAGTATTGTAATATATTTGGAATAGATGATGTTCTTGGTAATTGAATAAAAGGGTACACAATTTATGTAGGATAAAATAAATTTTGTTTGTATTTCGACAATTTGATGAAGGAAATTATAATTTTTTATATTATAAATTTTAACGTAAATGTTAATAAAAAATATATGTCGACGAGCGGAGCGGCGAGAATTCTAATACAATTTATTTTCCACTTATCGAGATCACAATGTAGAATCGCGGTAGAGTAGCGTAGGCAGTGTATATGCGAATTTAATATAAAAGAAGGTTTGTAACGAAGTGCTTAGAACGAATTGAGTCTCCTGTCCGGTTGTCCATCCTTTTTGTTGAGTGGGTACAGGTGTGGTGAGTTGTGTTGGTGTGGTGTGGTGATGTAAGTGGATGGTGCCATCGGATGTGGTGTATTATGCTGTCTTGCTAGGGTGCGCCAGTTTTTCCCAGGTAGAGTGGAGGGATGCTTAACTCATTTAAACAGTAATACAAAAATGGTAAATATTTTACATAATAAAAAAAATTTTATAATTTATTCAATTATTATCTAATTCACTTTATTAATATATTTCTTAAAATATTTGATTTTAGATTTATAAAGGCACTTGAGGCAACAAGTGCCAAAATGATTTGCATAATATTGTTTTGTTTGAATTATTCAATTAATTCAAATATTATGCCAGAAAATAGCAAAAAGAAAAAAAAAACAACAAACACATGCGGGAGCTGTAGCAAATGAAAATTTTCATTTGCTCTGCTGTGCTACCGCTCCCAATTTTTTGCTACCGTTACGCCAGAGCATAGCGCAGAATTTAATTTTTTGCTCCCGCTCCAGCTATAGTTTTTTACCTAACAAAACTCGGAGCAGAGTAGAGCACATACTTTACATTGTTATATTAAGGCTACGCTGTGGCTCCCGACAAAGTGAGAGCGGTAGCAAGAGTAAAATGAAATGCTACGAGAGTAGCGTAGTTTTTCAAACGCTGTATGTAACTTATGCACAAATTAACCAATTTATTGCCTTATAGCTTGCAAAGCACAAGTCCAAAATATGTTTGGCTGTAACTTGCGTGTTGCTAAGTCGGGCTAATCAATGCGCTTTCACTTTAAATAAAATCAACTTGTTACCTGTTATCCGGCTAGAAGGACCAATGATAAATCGGGTGGTGGAGCACAGTGTGGCTTGTTTCGTGGTTGTGGTTGGCCGTGGGGAAACGGACGGCGGAAATGGTTCCACACAAAATATTAAATAAAAATTAAAAATGTTTCTTATAATAAATATATTTTTCATATTAAATTTTGGAAACATACTTACCATTTCTGGATCGGTTGAGCTGTCGCAAAAGAAGAGAGAGCGTAACTTTTTTCCAGTTAATGTTTGGTTGCGTTCGAATTAAAACTTCGAAAAAACTTTCAAGAAGAGATTGCTCTGCCGATACAGACGTGGCAAAAGAAATTGGGCGGGCGCGGCGTCATCAGTATTGTTCTAGTGGTATAATTGCAACATGTTCAGTTTTGGATTTGGCTTACTTTTAAACACCTATGTATACAGTCGACTGCTATTTACTTTCAGGCTCACACGTATAAATTCACCATTCATCACCTGTCATGTTGTATTGACTAGTGTAATAGTTTTGGTGCCAATAAACTGTATTATTTTATTATCTTAGGACTGTATTCTGATTACATACATATAATTCAAAAATTTTGACTTCCTACGAGTACTTTTCTAAATTTTTGCATCTAAAAAAAAATATTTTATAAAGGAAAACAGCATTTATTAAGTTGCCATGTAAACAAAAATTCTCTTTTTCGATACTTTCGTGAATGAGATGTGTTGGGGCAATCGCGTTGCATACCCCAGCGGTAGTCAGTCATCATATACCGATCCCATCGACCTTGATACCTCTCCTCTATGGTTTTAAGGGTCTGGTGAAACCGCTCCTCTTGTTCTTCACTATAGGATCCAAGATTCTCTGGAAATTGATCTAGATGACTGTTGAGGTAGTGCACACTGATGGACATACGAAGTCCACGCAGCTCGTTCCAAATCATTCATCGAACTTAAGAAATCGGTATCCATAATTAATGCTCTTATTTTGGACTATCGAAAATTCCTGCTTTTAACGTTTCTATACTTAGACCAATAATTTTCCTTGATATATAAGAAAAACATTGTCCATTTTCATATAGCGTCTTAACAAATTGTTTCTTAAGCCTAGTTTTATGTGCAGGGGAGCAGTTTAATTTTATTTCATGAAACCAAAGGTGGGTTGATGACATTTTGCTTCCGTACCTCCATCTTGGCCAATCGCTTTTTTCCAGTGTGTATGGGTATTTGGTGTATCCACTCTGCTATCCTAATAAGAAATTGACCATTTTAAGATCAATACAAACACTCTATTGGTGTTCGTTATATTTGATTTTGTCTAACACGAGTGCTATATTTTGATACCCTTCTTTTAATTTTGTTGAATGAGCAGGTAGAACTGACCCATAACACTGTCTCAAGTGTTCACAGCATATTTTACAAACAATTTGAAGTATCCACGGCTTGTATTCATCCACAATTTTCGAGTTCAAATAAGAAAAATAGGCACTTTTTACAAAATCCGTTATAGGTTTTCCATATTTTTAAACTGTGTATTTACCACAGGTGAAACAAAACACATTTGGCCCATTAAGACAACTTCTTCGCGATGAAGATATGATGTCAGAATAAATATATTTGCACAAAGATTCTGATAAGTTAGCAAAAAGAAGTAGTTAAAGTACTGATTACATCCAATATTCAAAACTGAGAGTAGATCGGAAACGATACGTAGGAAAAAAAAAACTAAAAATAATTTAGTTTTACCAAATGACACTTAGTCCAAAACCGTTGACACTATCTCTGCACCAATTTTATTTTCTTTTTGTGGGCCAGTCTTATAGTACTCTTTCAACATTTCTCTCGACCAATCGACACGAGAATTGCTTTGAAAGATGGGAAAATTGTGTGAGATCTAAAGAGAATTTCTTTCTACAATGAAAGATTCATCGATTACAATTGAATTTTATTTATAGTTTTGTTGTTTTGATTTGCTGATCACCATCGAAAGTTAAAAAAATAATCGCAATCTAATTGCATTTTTTGGCACAGATGAGTACTGACTATATACATATAACATTAAATATGTCGAGCTTTACGATACAGTTGTGAATTACCAAATTATAAAAGTAGGGTCGCCAAGATCCGAAATATAAAAGGCAACTTACGTAGGTGATGAATAATTAAAGCCATGTCGTAAAATGACGAGTCATCCATCATATCGTATGTAATGTATAAGTTGTTTACTTCCTCCCATAATCCAACGTTACTTCGATAATTTTCTGTTCGTATGTATGTATGTATGTTCAGGCACGTGAGGAAAGTTCTCTTATCGCCATTCTCTTGGCAGTTTCCTGAAACGATTCTTTTACACACGGCTCAAGAAGCTCACGACGTTTGAAGGTGAGTTAAAGTGAGAAGGGGAGACATTCCCTTCATAGTGTTCTGCGCTGCCTCTTCTCCTTTCTACTGGCGTAGTAACCGCTTACGAGATTATAGCCGAGTTAACAACAGGGCGCAGTCGTTTCTTCTATTCGCAATTAGAGATTCCAAGCGAAGCCAGGTCCTTCTCCACTTGGCCCTTCCAACGGAGTGGTGGTCTTCCTCTTCCTCTGCTTCCACCGACGAGTATTACGTTGAATACTTTCAGAGCTGGAGTGTTTTCGTCCATTCGGGCCGCATGACCTAGCCAGCGTAGTCGCTGTAATTCGCTGAAATATGTCAAGGTCGTCATGTATCTCATACATCTCATCGTTCCTAAGAATGCGATATTCGCCGTGGCCAACGCGCAAAGGATCACAAATTTTTCGCTGAACTTTTCTCTCGAAAACTCGTAACGTCGACTCATCACATGTTTTCATTGTCCATGCCTCTACACCATATAGCAGGACTGGAATAACGAGTGACTTATATAGTTTTGCTTTTGTTCGTCGAGAGAGGACTTCACTTCTTAATTGCCTTCTTAGTCCGAAGTAGCACCTGTTGGCAAGACATTTTTCTTCTTAATTGGCGTAGACACCGTAGACACCGCTTACGCGGTTATAGCCGAGTTAACAACAGCCCGCCAGTCGTTTCGTCTTTTCGCTACGTGGCGCCAATTGGATATTCCAAGCGAAGCCAGGTCCTTCTCCACTTGGTCTTCCAACGGAGTGGAGGTCTTCCTCTTCCTCTGCTTCCCCCGGCGGGTATTGCGTCGAATACTTTCAGAGCTGGAGTGTTTTCATCAATCCGGACAACATGACCTAGCCAGCGTAGCCGCTGTCTTTTAATTCGCTGAACTATGTCAATGTCGTCGTATATCTCGTACAGCTCATCGTTCCATCGAATGCGATATTCGCCGTGGCCAATGCGCAAAGGACCATAAATCTTTCGCAGAATTTTTCTCTCGAAAACTCGTAACGTCGACTCATCGGTTGCTGTCATCGCCCAAGCCTCTGCACCATATAGCAGGACGGGAATTATGAGCGACTTATAGAGTTTAGCTCTTGTTCGTCGAGAGAGGACTTTACTTTTCAATTGCCTACTCAGTCCGAAGTAGCACCTGTTGGCAAGAGCAATCCTGAGTTGGATTTCCAGGCTGACATTGTTGGTGCTGTTTACGCTGGTTCCAAGATAGACGAAATTATCTACAACTTCAAAGTTATGACTGTCAACAGTGACGTGAGAGCCAAGTCGCGAGTGCGACGACTGTTTGTTTGATGACAGGAGATATTTCGTCTTGCCCTCGTTCACTGCCAGACCCATTTCTTTTGCTTCCTTGTCCAGCCTGGAGAAAGCAGAACTAACGGCGCGGGTGTTGAGGCCGATGATATCAATATCTGACGGAGCTTTTGGTGTTACTCAACGTCAGTTTACATAGCCGTATTAGTTTTGCGAGGATACCAAATTCAGGCATCGCGGCATAAAGGCAATTGTCGAAAGCAGCTTTGAAATCGACGAAGAGGTGGTGTGTGTCGATTCTTCTTTCACGGGTCTTTTCCAAGATTTGGCGCATGGTGAATATCTGATCGGTTCTTGATTTTCCAGGTCTGAGGCCACACTGATAAGGTTCAATCAGTTTGTTGACAGTGGTTTATAATCTTTCTCACACTACGCTCGATAGAACCTTATATGCGATGTTGAGGAGGCTAATCCCACGGTAGTTGGCGCAGATTGTGGGGTCTCCCTTTTTGTGCATTGGGCAGAGCACAGTTAAATTCCAATCATTGGGCATGCTTTCGTCCGACCATATTTTACAAAGAAGCTGATGCATGCTCCTTATCAGTTCTTCGCCGCCGTGTTTGAATAACTCGACCTGCAATCCATCGGCCCCTGCCGCTTTGTTGTTCTTCAGGCGGGCAATTGCTATTCGAATTAATTCATGGTCGGGCAATGGAACATCTGCTTTTTCGTCATCGATTGGGGAATCGGGTTCGCCTTCTCCTGGCGTTGTGCGTTCACTGCCATTCAGCAGGCTGGAGAAGTGTTCCCTACATAATTTAAGTATGCTCTGGGCATCGGTCACTAGATCACCTTTGGGGGTTCTACAAGAGTATGCTCCGGTCTTGAAACCTTCTGTAAGCCGCCGCATTTTTTCGTAGAATTTTCGAGCATTACCCCTGTCGGCCAGCTTATAAAGCTCTTCGTACTCACGCATTTCAGCCTCTTTCTTTTTCTGTCTGCAAATGCTTCTCGCTTCCTTTTTCAACTCTTGGTATCTATCTCATCCCGCACGTGTTGTGGTCGATCGTAACGTTGCGAGGTAGGCAGCCTGTTTTCTCTCCGCTGCGACACGGCACTCCTCGTCGTACCAGCTGTTCTTTTGCACTTTCCGAAAAGCAATGGTTTCGGTTGCAGCTATACGTAAGGAGTTTGAAATGCCGTCACACAGTTCCCTACTACCGAGTTGTTAACGAGTGCTCTCAGAGAGCAGGAGTGCAAGCCGAGTAGCAAATCGTTTTGCTGTTTGTTGTGATTGCAGCTTCTCGACGTCGAACCTTCCTCGTGTTTGTTGGCGTGCGTTTTTTCCTGCACAGGGGCGGGTGCGAATCTTGGCAGCAACAAGATAGTGGTCCGAGTCGATGTTAGGACCTCGGAGTGCACACACATCTAAAACACTGGAGACATGTCTTCCGTCTATCACAACATGATCGATCTGGTTGTTGGTTTTTCGATACGGAGACAGCCAGGTAGCTTGAAGTATCCTCTTATGCTGGAATCTAGTACTACAAATCACCATATTTCGGGCCACCGCGAAGTCAAACAGCCTCAACCCATTTGGGGATGTTTCCTCGTGGAGGCTGAATTTACCGACCATAGTGCGAAAGATACCTTCTTTGCCCACCCTGGCGTTAAAGTCGCCAAGCACGATTTTGACATCGTGGCGGAGGCAGCTCTCATAAGCGCGCTCCAAGCGCTCATGGAAGGTATCTTTGGTCACCTCGTCCTTCTCTTCCGTCGGGGCGTGGGCGCAAATCAGCGATATGTTGAAGAACCTCGCTTTGATGCGGGTTGTGGCTAGACGTTCACAACACCAACACCAAACTTGCGCTCCTTTATATGGCCACTGTAGTAAATGCCACAAGGACCTACTCGTCTCTGTCCTTGTCCCGTCCATCGCCTTTCTTGGATGGCGGTGATGTCAGCCTTTATTTTCACGAGGACATCAACCAGCTGGGCAGCGGCACCTTCCCAATGAAGGGACCGGAAATTCCAGGTGCATGTCTTCAAATCGTAGTCCTTATTTCGTTTGCCATGGTCGTCATCAAAAGGGGGACATCTCATCCGAGGCTGTTGGTAGTTTTTCATTGGTACAGTTTTTTACGTGGCGGGTCCCAAACCCAGCGCATAACCCTATGTAGGGGATGTTTCGCCTTCTCACATTAGCTCGCCTTCGAACGGATGTTCTTAGGCTACCCAGAGGATACTTGGTCAAAGGCCGGAATTAGTGAGCTGCTTGAGCCATGTGTAAAAGGATCGATTCTGGCCACTCCCAAGTGGTTTTCGGAAAGTGTAAAAGAACAGCTGGTACGACAAGAAGTGCCGTGTCGCAGCGGAGAGAAAACAGACTGCCTACCTCGCAACGTTACGATCGACCACAACACGTGCGGGATGGGATAGATAACAAGAGTTGAAAAGGGAAGCGAGACGCATTTGCAGACAGAAAAAAAAGAGGCCGAAATGCGAGAGTACGAAAAGCTTAATAAGCAGGCCGACAGGGGTAATGCTCGAAAATTCTTCAAAAAAATGCGGCGGATTACAGAAGGTTTAAAGACCGGAGCATACTCTTGTAGAACCCCCAAAAATTGATCTAGTCACCGATGCCCAGAGCATACTTCAATTATGGAGGGAACACTTCTCCAGCCTGCCGAATGGCAGTGAACGTACAGCACCAGGAGAAGGTGAATCTGATTCCTCAATCGATGGCGATGGAGCAGATGTTCCATTGCCCGACCATGAAGAAGCTCGAATAGCAATTACCCGCCTGAAGAACCACAAAGCGCCGGGGGCCGATGGATTGCAGGCCGAGCTATTCAAACACGGCGGCGAAGAACTGATAGGGAGCATGCATCAGCTTCTTTGTAAAATATGGTCGGACGAAAGCATGCCCAACGATTGGAATTTAAGTGTGCTCTGCCCAATCCACAAAATGGGAGACCCCACAATCTGCGCCAACTACCGTGGGATTAGCCTCCTCAACATCGCATATAAGGTTCTATCGAGCGTATTGTGTGAAAGATTAAAGCCCACCGTCAACAAACTGATTGGACCTTATCAGTGTGGCTTCAGACCTGGAAAATCAAGATCCGACCAGATATTCACCATGCGCCAAATCTTGGAAAAGACCCGTGAAAGAAGAATTGACACACACCACCTCTTCGTCGATTTCAAAGCTGCTTTCGACAATTGCCTTTATGCCGCGATGCCTGAATTTGGTATCCTCGCAAAACTAATACGGCTGTGTAAACTGACGTTGAGCAACACGAAAAGCTCCGTCAGGATCCGGAAGGACCTCTCCGAGCCGTTCGATACCAAACGAGGTTTCAGACAAGGCGACTCCCTTAATCTACTGCCTTAATAATTCGAGCAGCAGAACTTTATCGAGCAGGTACAATCTTTTATGAGAATGTATAGCTGCTGGCGTATGCCGATGATATTGATATCATTGGCCACAAAAATTGCAGCGATAGTTTAGCTTTCTCCAGAATAAATGAGGAAGCGAAGCAAATGGGTCTGATGGTGATCGAGCACAAGACGAAATATCTCCTGTCATCAAACAAACAGTCGTCGCATTCGCGTCTAGTTCTTGTTGGCAGTTATAACTTCGAAGTCGTATATAATTTCGCCTGTCTTGGAACCAACATAAACCCAACAACAACGTCAATCTCGAAAGCCAACGCAGAATATCTCTTGCCAACAGGTGTTACTTCGGACTAAGTAGTCCATTGAAAAGTAAAGTCCTCTCTCGACAAACAAATAGCAACTCTATAAGTCACCCATTATTCCCGTCGTGCTATATGGTGCAGAGGCATGGACGGTAACAACTGATAAGTTGACGTTACGAATAATCAAGAGAAAAATTCTGTGGAAGATTTATGTTCCTCTGCACGTTGGCCACGGCAAATATCGCATTCAATGGAACGATGAGCTGTATGAGATATACGACGCCACTGTCATAGTTCAGCGAATTAAAAGACAGCGACTACGCTGGCTAGGTCATGTCGTCAGAATGGACGAAAACACTCCAGCTCTGAAAGTATTCGACGTAATGCCCGTCGGCATTAGCAATTTTGGTATGTAGTTTTTATTTTAAACGCTGTTATTATATATTAATCTGTATTATTATTATTATTGTTCTTTTACTATGTCTTATAACTATATACTTTAAGACAAATTAAGCAAACAGATCGTAAGATTCTTGCGCATAATTTGATTTTTTGGAATCCGTTCTATTAGAAAAGGAATGAGATAGCTTTTTATACTCTTGCAAGCAGTATTTTAGTTATGATCACCTAATGGTTTTACGTATCACCTAAAACTAAGCGAGATAGATATAGGGTTGTATGTATATATATATGTATATATAAATTATCAGGATGACGAGAAAAGTTGAAATCCGGTTGACTGTCTGTCTGTCCGTCCGTCCATCCGTGCAAGCTGTAACTCGAGTAAAAATTGAGATATCTCGCTGAAAATTAGTATGTGGGTTCCTTTATACAAAGCACTTTGTAAATGGGCGTAATCGGACCATTTGACACGTGGCATTCTTTTGAAATTATTATGTCACATTGTGCAAATAGGTGACAACAGCCGCGCCTACTTCCCATATAGCACAATTTTAAATTCCACATGATTCGTTCAGTTTCCAGTATAAAAATCAAGAGCAAATTAATATAACGGGAAAAAACTTTGCATGTATAATCCATTCAAAGCATTCCACGTTGTGATCTGAAATTGCTCAAATCCAATAAAAACTGTTCAAGCCTCCAGGTACCGACTATTTAGACCCCGAAAATGTCGGTCAATGTTCGATATATGTATGTATATAGAAATTAAGGGATAATCCTTCTCTTATAATGGTATGTCTGTATGTCAAGAATGGTTTAAATCGGATAAATATTTCTCTGAATATAATTATAAATATTTTCGAACTTCCAAGTGACTTTATACCGCATATATCGTTCAATATGTGAGTTATCTCAATTAAAATGAAGGAGCATATTTTACTCATAGCAGTGTATCCTTGTGCCGAAAATAACTAACATCAGAATTTTCGAACATCCAATTGACTTTACTCCATATATATTTGGGGTACTAACAAAGTGTCATAAAGCATCGTAAAACCATAAAATTATAAATTTTTATACTAGTTAAAAAAATGTGTTGTTGGATTGCATACTAAAGTAAGTTTACGCAAATACAACTCTGAACGCTATCTTTTCGGATCGTTATAACTTTATGTGACCATGTGAAACCCCAATTGGTAATTATATGTGACGTACCTTAATGAAACCCAGGGAAATTTTTTTTAGTATGTGGCATTATACATACATCTTATATATAAAAATGAATCGCAAAATGTGTTGCTAAGCGCATGACTGAACAACGCCTGGACCAATTTGGCCAATTCTTTTTTTAAGTGTTCGTTGAGGTTCAATGATGGTTTTTACGGCAAGAAAAATTCGAATAATTGCCGGAAAACCCCTAAAAGGAGCCCTTTTCTTTTTTCCCATATAAACGAGTGAATGTTTGTTTGTTAGTATCGCTAATGCTCGAGAACGGTTGAACCAATCTTGATGAAATTTTCAGAGGTTGTTCGGTTGTGGATCGGCGAAGGCTTAGAAATAAAAAAACCGTATGTTTTTCGTGAGGAAAAGTCGGAAAAGTGGACAATTCCAAAAAGTAACTTTTTTTCATACAAAATTTAATTTTTTTCCAATTTTTTTTGTTTTCAATTGCTATTTTTATTCTGGCTATTCAAAAAAAAAGTTATTGAAAATTATTCAGTGAAAACGTAATGTGTGTTGAAATTTGTTACGATGCCACGAAGAAGTCGCGCTTATATCGGTCGGTTTTCTTTTTGGTATCAACATTCATTGGCAGCCCAAGGCACATGACCGACTACTCCCAGGATGCGAAATTATGGATCGCGGTCAATCAGCAAGCGATCGTCACGATGTCACAGCACGACTTTTCAAACAACAGGTTCGATGCTTGATGGATTTTATCTTGAAGCAACGTATATGTGGTGCTGTTACATGCTAGGTGTACTCTGTTGAGTGGAAAAAGAGAGATTTGCCGCACGCACCCATTCTTCTTTCGATGATGGATGCTGGTTACACCAGATCAAATTGATGAAATCAATTCCGCGGAAATTCCTCATTCAGAGAAAGATCCAGTATTATACGAAGTGGTGAAAACCAATATGGTTCATGGACCTTGCGGACACCACAATCCCACTTCGGTTTGTATGTCTGACAATAAATGCAAGAAACACTATCCAGGTGCTTTTCTATCGGAAACACAAACTGGAAATAATGGTTATCCACTCTATCGGCATCGCCCACCAGACGCCAATGGCAGAACATTCAGCATTCAATTTAGAAGAGTGAATATCGAAGTTGATAACACATGGATCGTACTATATTCCCCACTATTGTCTAATTCACATTCAAAACTCATGTCAATCTTGAGTATTGCAGTTTATTGAAATCGATAAAATACGTTGGCAAGTACGTCACCAAAGGAAGCAACATAGCGGTTATTGGTCTTGAACGATACGGTCAAACTGCAATAAAGCGCTTTGTAGGATATTTACTTTTGCAATTCATGAACGATCGGACCCATTTTCTATTTTTAGCGAAGACGATGTAAAATGTCTTCGGCAATGTCAATTTTGTTCGTATCCCATAATTGACGCGGATTTGAAGGCTGATATGTCGAAATGATTAGCGCGAAAAGTGTGCGATCTTCATTTGCATTCGAAGTGATTATTATGTTCCAGCAATTGTAATTGCTGGCTTGCTTCTTAAAAAGTTGTACCACACAACGCAATGACTCAAATGAAGTTGAACCGCATACATTAATCAATAGTAACCGAAGGTAGAAGCAACCGTCGTTTTTTCAGGTGGATTGTGTAAATTGTCCTAATGCATTAATTGAGAACACAACTGGATGTCCATCTACTTGTTGGCCTTGCTTTCTGCGTAACTATTTCTTCGACGATGCATTCCATGTATAATAAATATAAAGTTACTTTTTGGAATTATCAAATTTTCCGACTTTTCCTCACGAAAAGCACACGGTTTTTTTATTTCTAAACCTTCGCCGATCCACAACCGAAGAACCTCTAAAAATTTCATTAGAATTGGTTGAGCCGTTCATTACTAACAAACAAACATTCATACGTTTATATGGGGAAAAAGAAAGGTGCTGTTTTTAGGGGTTTCCGTAAAAACCATTTTTGAACCTCAACGAACACATAAAAAGAATTGGCCAAATTGGTTCAGGCGTTGTTGAGTTATGCGCTAAGCAACACATTTTGCGATTCATTTATATATTTAAGCTGTATTTATCAAATTGCTTGTATTTCGATCACCTGGTTCACGTCTTACACCCTAAAGTATTTCCTTGGCTTTAATTCTTGCAATGTTCGATTGCACCCGAACTTAACTCATCCTTACTTGTTCAATAAATTGTAAAGAATTATACTGTTGACTAGAAAAATATACTTTATCAGTTTCATTAAAATATCTCTCATATTGATCGATATTTATATCTAAAAGTTAATTTTTTTTGAAGTTTAACAAATTCACTCAAATTACAAAGAGCTATTTTTACATCAGTATGTCCAAGAAGAAGATAGATTTGGCAGTTGCCACCTATAACCAAATACTGCAAAATATTTCGAAAACCATTACAGAATATCATTCAATGCGATTCGGTAAAGTTACGGTTATTAATATTACTGCAATGTTCCTTAGATAATGCATAAGTTTGTCGGTTTGAAAGAATTGAAATTTAGAAGACATTCATTCTATTCATTGTTGTGGTTTAAAATGGATAAATATCGAATTTTCCGGTTACGCTTTAAAATGAAACACGAAGGGTGGATGCATTGTCATAATACAAATTTAAGTACAACCATAGCTAATGTATAACAAACAGCATATTTATATGTGATTAATGTACAATTTTGAATTTAGGGTTGCTGAGGAAAGAACAATATTATTTTATTTGATGTTAACACTTGATTAATCAAGAAGTTGACTTCGCGTTATATATTTTACTTTATAGTAAAGCGGAAATAATTTTTATTTTACCCACGTCTGAGAAGGTTCATGATGTGCCGTTGGTCAAATTGGTTCACTTTTTGCGGGGTTTTCTTCAGATCTAACTTCGGGTGCAATATTCTCACAATTAGCTAGGGTCAGAGCCGAGATTTAACTTCAAGTTTTGGCAAAACTTTTTATTAAACAAGTAAGGAAGAGCTACGTTGGAGTGCAAACGAACATTTTAATATTTAAGGCGCAAAACACAATAATACAAACTTCCAGGTGTATTTATACAAAAAAATATTGCAAAAGAATTCAAAATTCCCTACTCTACGAAACTGCAAACGTATTAGAATCATATTTGATTTGCTATTAACTTACATATACTACTAGGAGTGGTAGACTCGCTTAGCTTCATTACTATCGGGTGATTTTTTAAGAGCTTGATAACTTTTTTTTTTAAAAAAACGCATAAAATTTGCAAAATCTCATCGGTTCTTTATTTGAAACGTTAGATTGGTTCATGACATTTACTTTTTGAAGATAATTTCATTTAAATGTTGACCGCGGCTGCGTCTTAGGTGGTCCATTCGCAAGAACTGAAGCCGAACGATCTGCCACAACGTCGAATTTTCAGTGAATGGGCCCTAGAAAAGTTGGCAGAAAATCCGCTTTTTTATCGACAAATTTTGTTCAGCGATGAGGCTCATTTTTGGTTGAATGGCTACGTAAATAAGCAAAATTGCCGCATTTGGGGTGAAGAGCAACCAGAAGCCGTTCAAGAACTGCTCATGCATCCCGAAAAATGCACTGTTTGGTGTGGTTTGTACGCTGGTGGAATCATTGGACCGTATTTTTTCAAAGATGCTGTTGGACGCAACGTTACGGTGAATGGCGATCGCTATCGTTCGATGCTAACAAACTTTTTGTTGCCAAAAATGGAAGAACTGAACTTGGTTGACATGTGGTTTCAACAAGATGGCGCTACATGCCACACAGCTCGCGATTCTATGGCCATTTTGAGGGAAAACTTCGGAGAACAATTCATCTCAAGAAATGGACCCGTAAGTTGGCCACCAAGATCATGCGATTTAACGCCTTTAGACTATTTTTTGTGGGGCTACGTCAAGTCTAAAGTCTACAGAAATAAGCCAGCAACTATTCCAGCTTTGGAAGACAACATTTCCGAAGAAATTCGGGCTATTCCGGCCGAAATGCTCGAAAAAGTTGCCCAAAATTGGACTTTCCGAATGGACCACCTAAGACGCAGCCGCGGTCAACATTTAAATGAAATTATCTTCAAAAAGTAAATGTCATGAACCAATCTAACGTTTCAAATAAAGAACCGATGAGATTTTGCAAATTTTATGCGTTTTTTTTTTTTAAAAAGTTATCAAGCTCTTAAAAAATCACCCGATACATCCTACTTCAAAATGTACTCTTAAAAAAGAGAATTTAAATTAAGAAGTTAGTAGTTGTGGGGAAAAACACACTGCAAACTATAGGAGTTGCCCTGTTTATAAAGACTTAAAAATTAAATTGTCATTTAAATATTCCACCTAACGATACTATTCACAACCAGTAAATCTTAAAGAGAATGCTACACAAGGTAGCTATGCAAGCGTGGTGAAAGGCAACACTGCACAAATGCAACAGACCCTAAACTAACCAAATGGAAGCGTTGAAGCTATGATTTTCAACCTTACTCAATGTATGACACAATTTATGACTACAATGCAAAATATGATTCAAGAGATAATCAAAACACAAAACCAAATGAGCGTATTGAATATTTGTATATGGAATGCTAACGGTGTTAACCAACATAAATTGGAACTTATTGTCAGAAATTCATCTTAACTCATCGCTGCCCTTCCACTCAGCTTCAATTGAAATCACTTAAACGTATATAAAGAAGCTGTGTCCAAATTCCAGCAGGCGAAATTCCTTTTGGAAAGCCAAAAAGTTCATAAAACCACCAGTCGATTCCAACATGTCTATACGAGACTATGATGGAAATTGGGCTAGAAGTGACGAAGAAAATGTTAATAATTTTGCGAAATCACGTAGAAAAGGTAATTCAACCTAATTGCTTAAAGAACAACCTTCAGCTGTCCAGCTTACCCAACGCAGCTAACGAATTTTTGAAGACATCACTCTGATATTATTGAAATCCAAAAAAGTCGCCAGGACATGATAATATTACCCAAAAATGCTAATTGAGTTACCAAAAGAACGTAAAGGTGCTCTCTTTGTTCTTTAATGCAATTCTAAAAAAATTAAACGACACCAAATCAATTCGTGTCGACTTTACCCTGAAAAAGCCGGCATATTGTCCTATACCACATCATAACAGTACTAAGTATTTACCTAGGTATCACCTTAGATGCTAAGCTACGTTGGAAACAGCATGTCAAAAAACAGGAGCGAGCTTGATAAGAAATTTGGCAAACTTTACCACCTAGTTGGCAGGAAATCCACGCTATCAATTCAAAACAAACTGTTATATAATCAAGTTCTGAAGCCAGTTTGGGCCTACGGAGCTCAACTATGAGGTAGCTCAAGTTGTATTGCCAGCATTTAGCGCTTTCAAAGTAAGGTACTAAGAACATTAGTTAATTATCCTTGGTACATTATATCTGATGCCCTACACCATGATCTAGGCGTGAATTCAGTGGTAAACGAAATCTCCAAAACAGCAAAGTCTCACCAACTGAGGCTAAGACAGCACGTTAATGAGGAAGCCTTCAGACTCATCGAAACTGCTGGGCGAGAAATCCGGTTGAAGCGCAAGAAGCCTTCCGACCTAGTAAGGCAACAGTAGCAGCAAATGTATTTTTTAACATTTAGCTTTTAAGTATCTCTCCTAATTTATTAGACTAGAATTTTTGTTAGTATTTTATTTTTATATACTAGGTACAATGTAAAATAATAATAAAAAAAATCTTGATAGATAAACCTGGAGAAAACTTTACACAGTCGTCTTCATACAAGTGTTACTATCAAAGATGTCTCCCGAAATGTCACGAAAATAATATAATACCAACGCACCAATTCAGGTTCCGTGAAAAAGATAGCACGATAGAGCAAGTAAATAGAATTACAAACGAAATAAGAAAAGCATTTGAGCACAGAGAGTACTGTTCAGCTATATTTCTAGACGTGGCTCAGTAATTTAATAAGGTGTGGCATGAAGATCTGTTATATAGTGTAAGATTAAAAATATTCTATCTTTAGGATGGAATAAAACATTGGAGTCTGATTTAAAAAATAGGCACGTTATGGTTAAACTAGGAGATTTTATATCTGTTGAACGTCAAATTAGGTCAGTGGTTTAGGTCCAACTCTGTACATCATATATACAGTAGTTTTTCAAACAGCTAATAATGTATTGAGATCAACTTTTATGGATGACACAGCTTTAGTGAGCAGTAACAAATGCCACATAATAGCATCAGGAATATTAGCGGAGCACTTAAGTTCTGTCGAAGAATGGTTAGCTCCCTCTCGAAGAGAATGAAGTAACTCATCTTGGTATTCACTTAGATAGAATAGTACAGTCATTTGGTCGCAAAAATAGAGGTTACATGGAGAGTTTTCCGGGAGTTTTGAAATTAAGCAATTTTCATCATCATTTTATTTTCGATTTTATAGGAAAAACAAATCCATACAAATTAAAAGTAGAAGAAATTTTCTACAATTTATGTCTGAATCTTTTCTTTCCTAAAATCAATAGTTTCGGCGTACGAGCACCGTAAAGTGTAATTGAATACACGTTTCGGCAGAAATACTCATTTCCACAGCACCATGAGGTAGATATACCCTATTTTTATGCCAGTGGTCATTTCTTATATGCTAAATCTTGTCATTTATATTTGCAAGATGTGTTTCATTTGAAGCAAAGAATGACAGCTGAAGAATATGAACTATTTACAAGGAAAGGGTATTTCACAATTAGACGTTCTGACAATTTTTGATGTGGTACGTGGTCAGATATGACAATTGAGCAGTCGTTAATGAGGACGATGAATTGTCTTGGTGGGCTTACTCATGGTCGAGGAGTCAAGGAAAGCGTGCTATCCAAGTGGACGTTAGGAATGGCATTTCTGTACAATATTTGTGACGAGGTTGAGACATTTTGCGATGTTTTTCAGTTCCGAGCAGCATGTCGAAATAAGAACTTCACGAGTTAAACGTGATAATGATGGCGTCCAAAAATTGGTGGACTGGTTGTCCAATCATCCACCTTTTCCAGAATTGAAGGAAATCATGTCAATAAGCACTGGAGTTATCGGAAATGAAAAAGTTAACTGTCATATGTCTCAAGAAGTTGGTAGTGCTGGCATTTCGAAAATCATTCTCAGTGATTTCCATACTGTAAAATTTAAACGTAATGACAGAGTAAAATCACTTGGTATTAGGAGTACAGTCATTCGGATAGAAAACGAGTTTGTCCCGATTAATCCTATGTTAATTTTCCAAAGAATGTGCATCGCTAAAGATTCTGAAGATGAACTTGAAAATTTTCTTACGTACGAACTTGCTCCAATTCCGTTATCCCTTTTCAATGACGAGGGCATGCGCAAATGTATCAAATCCACGATGTATCAGGCATTTGAACACCATTCTGACGATATCAATTTTGAAAATACGATATACATCATCGATGGAGGATACTTATTACACCGAGTCGTTAGGCAACAGAGCGAATCATTTTCATCTATTTGCAATAAAGAAGATAAGATATAGCAGCCCGTAGTATCAAGTATGTAGAATGATCCCGACGATCACGAAAAACTGCTTTAGTAGACATACTTTTCGACGAAACAATGAAAATCTGTATCCCAAAGTAAGTTCCTGGGTAACGATGCAAACAAGAACCGCCTCATTGAAATGTTGAAGATAAATTTTGAAGCTGAATACTTCGCGGTTAAACAAGCCACCGAAGATGCGGATACGTTAATAATTAACACCGCAATAAACTTCTCGTTCTTTTGACAGTGCTATCAACGCATCCAAATATATACATCCTCAAACCAGGAAAAGGAAAAATTTCACGACAAATATACTCCATAAGCAGTATAAAAGATAAAACAGCCTTAAATCATATTGCATTTTTACATGCCTTTAGTGGTTGTGATACCACATCGGCATTATTTTATCAAAGAAAAATGAAATTTATTAAAGTATTCCAAGAAAACCCAAGATTTAAACGAGGTTATCGAAGTATTTAAAAATCCAAATGCAGATCCAGAAAACATTGCTAAAGCTGGAGAACGTTTACTTGTCGCATTATACAGCTACAGTGATGTGAAAAGTCGGAAAAGTAAATCTCTAAATAAATATAGATATGCATGCCTCACAGCATCAGCATATAAGAGAAAATTCAATATTGCGTCGCTACCACCAACAGAACGAAAACATTCGTTTCGAACTTATCACCAAATTCAGCAATGGTATGGAAACGAAAAAAATGCAGAACAATGGGAATGGAAAAAGACAAGAATGGGCTCATTCCTGCAATCGATCCCCCTGCTCCGGAAAGTTTACTGAAACTTATTTCTTGCAAATGCAAGAAAGGTTGTCAAAAAGCTTGCGGATGCAGAAAAGCAGGACTAAAGTGCTCCGTTGTGTGCACGAACTGTGGGGGTTCTTGCTATAATTCACCATTTCCGTCACAAGACGACATTGAAGAAGAAGAAGGGCATTATTCTCCAGCAAATAAACGATGAAATCGAGAACGAATAGGACCACGATGAAACTGATGATCCTATCGTCGATAATGCTGAAGAAACTTCCGTCTTCGATAGTTCAATCGGTATTGAAGACGATGAAAACCCAACACCTGGTCCGTCAAGAAGAATGAAGCGACGGAAATTGACCTAAATATTTAAATAGTGAAATGTGGATTAGACCTACTGGGGATACCACGATAAAAAAGTGCTCCGATTTCTCTACCTCATGGTGGTGTGGAAATGAGTATTTCTGGCGAAGCGTGTATTCACTCGTATGCAGAAGCTATTGATTTTAGGAAAGAAAAGGTTATTACATAAATTGTAGAAAATTTCCTCTACTTTTAATTTGTATGGATATGTTTTTCCTGTAAAATGAGCCGGAAAGGAGATATTATCAAAAAACTGCTTTTGGGCAAACATACGAAGTTGAAATTTGGCAAGAGTCTACCAAAATCTATAAAAGTGCCAAATTTCGAAACTCTCGGAAATCTTTCCAAGTAAAAATACTAAATGACTGAACCAAAAGACTTACGTGGAGAAAAAATATATCTAGTATAATAACTTGTAAGAAGATAAGAGCTGCAAATTTGTATTGGCTTATAAATAAAAACTTTAAACTTAGCCTAGACAACAAAGTACTTTTATAAAATGCGGTCATAAAACCGATTTGGATGTATGCCATTCAACTGTGGAGTACGACCTGTGCAACTAATATTTATATAATACAAAGGATCGAATCGAAAATGCTTAGAACAATCACTTGTTCGTCATGGTACATGCGTAATGAAAATATCCACAAAGATCTTGGTATTCCTTTGGTAAAGAAAGAAGTAGAGGACAACACATTGAAATAGTATATATCTAAACTCCGAGATCACCCAAACCCATTGGCTAATTCCTTAGCTTTTCTAGTTTTTAAATAGATTTAAGATTTTATAACTTATCAGGCTTTTAAAATAAATAGAAGATCCAATACATCAAGAAATATTGCAAAACATGCGAAATTTGCCTTAAAATAGACTTATAAGAACTTGCCCTTTTTATAGAATAAAAATTCTGATAAAGCTTATCACTTTATTTTCGTATGTTTCCCACGAAAGCAGTACCCTTAGAAGTCGTATCAGATTAATTTAGAGCTGCCTTAAGAATATTTCAAATACCGCGATCAATTTTATATAGGCAGCCAGTTACCTTCATGAAGTTTTTAAATTATTTTGAATAGATTCTCATAAATTAGAATTATCAGAATTTTGCAATAAAAGGGAAATAACCTGCACGAATAAACCAGCAAGATCTCCACATGTAGAAGAACTGTGGAAAGCGGCTTTTAAAACATTATTTCTGTTTAGTTAAAGAATTAATGACTTTTGAAAAAATATATGATGACACATATTAAAGTTGTACTTAATTCGGGACCTATTTCCTCATTATGAAATGACCTAAATGATCTCCGGGTGTTAACACCAGGCCCTTGTTTGATAAGGAAGGCATTATCGAAAAATGAATTATAACCATGTAGCCAATAGGCTATTTGAAATTGGGCAAAAAACATTCGAAAAAATTCTGGAACCGATGATCAAAAAAATATTTAACTCCAAAAAAATACAAAATGGCAAGTTCCCTTTGAAAGCATTAATACTATTAAGGTTACCTTTAGTTTTAACATGCGCTTGGAACGCACCTATGAGAGCTGCTCCACCACGATGACAAAATCGTGCTTAACAGCTTTAACGCCAGGATAATCTAAGAACGCACCTTTGGCACAACGGTCTCTAAATTCAGCCTCCATCATGAAACATCCCCAAATCGGTTGAGGCTGATCGTCTTCACCGGGGACCGAAATGTGATTATCTATACTACTAGATTCCAGCATAAGAAGATTAACCAAGCTACCTGACTGTCTGCGGATCGAAAAGCCACAAACCAGATCAATTATGTTGTGACAGCCGGAAAACACGTCTCCGACGTTTAAGATGTGCGTACGCACCGAGGTCCTAATATTGACTCTTACCACTATCCTGTTGCAGCCAAGATACGCACCCACCTCTGTGCAGCAAACAACTCACATCAATAAACATGAGGAAGGTTCGACGTCGAAAAGCTGCAATCACAACAGACAGCCGGACGATTTTCTACTCATCAGCAACTCGGTATAAGGGAACTGTACAGCTGCAAACGAAACTATTAGTTTTCGGAAAAGGCAAAAGAACATCTGGTTCGATGAGGAATTCTGTGTTGCAGTGGAGAGAAAACAGAGTGCCATATTTGAGTAGCTCTACCGGCAATCCATTGGGCCATGCGGCATTGTTGTTCTTCTAACTGCTATTCGAACTTCTTCATGGTCGGGCAATGGAACGTCCACTTCATCGTTATCGATTGGGGACTCGGGTTCAGTATCTCCTGCTGTTATGCTTACATTACAAACATAAAAACTTGATTAAACAAAATAAAATAAAAAAAAATATTATAATAATAATACACCAACTTCAAGCCTAGATGTTTTGAAATGAGGACATTCCATTTTAGTAGAACGGAGAGTTAAGAAACGTATTTCATATAGTATTAATTTATCAAAATATCCTAAACAAACAAATATCAAAACAACCTAGAGTTTGAGTAAACAAAAAATATCAAAACAGCTTTATCTTAGAACAAGGGAAATGTATCTAAGCAAACAATATATTGTATTATATGAGTTAAGAAATTTTATGTGAAAAAAATGTTATTTATTACTTCTTCGTTTCATTACAGAGCTAAGACTAAAACTTAAAAATTAATTTACTTAAAAGCTAAGCTAAGTTGCACTGGCCAACTGCTGACTTGATGTTGTTGCCGATTCTCTGAATTGACTTATTTGGGTTGCGCGTGTTGGATTTCCGCTTCACACCGAAAAATGAGCTTTTATGCTAATGAAAGCGTCTGGCTTTTGCTGTGGGAAATATTGTGCAACCAAAGATGCATTTCCGCTATGCTTTACTCATTATTGCTGATTACGCATTATTACTTTTATTTAGCAATTGTTAACATTTGCCATGTTAACACTTCCCTTCTTAAAAGCGATCGTCCCGAGAGCCTATCAAAAATAGGGGAGGTTGTTAAAATTGATGTAAGTATTTTGATCATTAGAAAGATCTTTGATCTCCTTAAGATCAATATTCACTGGGGGCATCTGGTTAAGGTCCAGGCTTGAAGATATGATTATTCTGTTTTGGTGCTTTCTCCAGAATTTTCGAAAAAATATTATACCGAGAATGATAGTTGCAACGGTTCCAAGTGAAAGGGAGCTATTGGATATCGTTGCTGTCTTCAGAAGATTTATTCTTCGTATGTTATCAATGTGAAACTCCTTTAAGGCCTGGAGAGAAAGTAATTCAATTCGATTTCTTTCAATTGGTGCTGGTTGCAGGGCTGCTGGGATTGCCGGCAGTGGAACCAAATCGTAATTAATGTACATAAAATTTATGATTTATTTTTAACGTTGAATTATGAAAATTAATAAGGTGTGTCCCTGATAAATTTTTCTGCATTCCGTCAGCATCTATTACCCCTTGAAAGCCATTAAGTAATATGGTGCCGGGTTTTACTTCTTCGATTTGTTGGATATTTTGGCCGTTTGTTAAAGTGCAAGATGAATTTAGGCTATTTACTACTCTAGGTATACAACTACTATTACTTATATTTACTAGTTGAGTTTGCTTACAAATTTCAATTTTCTTATAATTATTACATACTTCTTTAATTCCATAGGTATCTTTTGTACCCTTTAATATTTTATCAAATTCGACAATTATTAAAATTTGGTTTGCTTAACAACTGGTCTAATAATAAATTTTGGAAAATTGTCCTTAATAGTTAATGGTATTTTTACCAAGTAAAATATTGTCATATTTTGACTAATTACATTTATATTTGAGATTTCTAGTGCTTCTTCAGCATTTTTGAAAGGTATTTCGTCATTTTCTAAATTTTCTAACGCTATTTCGATTTCATTTTTATTTAACAGTAATGTATTTAAAATGTCTTTCTTTGCCCACTGTATGGCGTATTTAATGTTAATCAACTCTTCTTTTATTAATCGTATTCTATTTTGCAAATTTATAATAGTTTCGTTTTCTATATAAGTATCTTTCCTTATGTTATTAAGAAGATTATTTACTATCATGCTAATGTTATTAATTTTTTCGTTAAAAATATTGTTAATTAGTACTTGTTTATTATTATTATTATCAATATCATTAATATTTTTGGTTATTACATCCAGATCCTCGTGATCGGGGCTTCCGGCTATGAATTTCCAAGCCGTTCCTAAACTATTTATGGATCTTTTCTGTCTTCTTTCGACAGGTTTTATTGTATCTAAAATTTGAAGAGATTGGGTTAATTCGTGTTTTAGGATGGGATAAAGGATTGTGTCCTTGGGTATGTCCGAAAAGGTGAATCTGTACATGTCCGTCAGAAATTGTTCGTACTTGTTGAGGTCGATTATGTGTATTAGCCTGAAGTCTCCATTCTGGATTTTTACTAGTCCGTCATTTATCGTAACTATTTGTGCCGTGGAGTAGTCATAAATGTCTATTGATGCGAATATTGGGTAAATAAGGAGAAGTCTGGAAACAAAAATTTTAGTTTTGATTTTTTATATTGCGTTTATGAACTACTTTTCCTGATTCTGTCAAAACGGTGGAATTTTTGTCTTCCTTTACTATTTCTTTTCTAAATTTTGGAGATATTTTGGTTCCTAGTCGTTTGTTTATCCTAACGTAAATTGTTTCTCCAGGGTTATATGTTTTAATTGGATGACGGGCTTTATTATGGTAGGAAAGATCTTTTAGTTGTCTATTTTTTAGTTCTGAGATAATTTCTTCCCTAGCTCTTTCAAAATGGCTTGGGTCGGTGGAGATTCTTCTCCCGAAAAATACCTCTATTGGTTTTTTCTTTGTGGAGGAGTGGACTGAAAAATTGTACTCGTAGACGGAGTTATCGAGGAGTTCGGCGAATGAGGTGAAACTTCGCTCTGCTTTTAAACAGCGAATTATTTCTGTGAGGGTCGAGTGGAATCGCTTTACTTGACCATTTACGGAACTTGCATAAGGTGGTGTTCTAAAAATTTGTATATTTAGGGTATCCTCCAATAAAAATCGAATGGAAGCTGAATTCAAGGACGTTTCATTGTCTATAACTACCGTTTCTGGTACGCCAAATTGAAACAGTACCACGTTAGTTGTGCCTGGTTTGTAATGGAGTTCATGATTGTATTCTTCCAGTGTGGCTTTAAAACGTTTCATTTTGGTGTTGTTATTTTTATTGCTGAGGGCATGTGTAAGGGGTTGGTGGTCTGTATAAATTTTTACTTTGGCTGTATCGCTGATCGCTAGAAACTCTTTTTCATTCGTAGCAAAGGCTTCTTCTGTTTTGGTTAGTGTTCGGGAGATGAAGGCGATGGGGTGTTTGTCCTGCGAAAGGACTGCACCAATTGCAAAGTTTGACGCATCGGTCGTTAGATGAAATTCTTTACTGAAGTCAGGATAGGAAAGTATGACGTCGTCAGACATGAGTGCATTTTTAATTTTGTTGAAGGCATCCTTTGCGTCTTCATCCAATTCGATATTGATTTTGCTGGACTTGTTTTTAGATATTCGTCCTTCTTCCCCTCTTAAGAGTATGGTTAGAGGTTTAGCCAGCATGGCGTAATCTTTAATTAGGCGACGATATTAGCCGGAAAGGCCTAAAAATGAGCGAAGTTGCTTAATATTTTTGGGGTAAGGTATTTTAGCTATTGCTTCTACCTTTGAAGGATTCTTTGTTATTCCTTTTGAGGAAATAATAAATCCTAGAAACTCTACTGAGTCCCTGAAAAAATGGCATTTGTCTAATTGTATTTTCATGTTTGAATCTTCGAGGGTTTTGAAAATTTGGTTTAAGTGGAGGGTGTGCTCTTCTTCAGAGTTGCTGAAAACGACTATATCATCGATATAGACATAGCAAATTTTCCCAATGTGATGACGAAGAATGTCATCTAAGGCTCGCTGGAAAATTGAAGGGGCATTCTTGAGTCCGAATGGCACTCTTATGAATTCGTATTTGCCATTTTTTATTGAGAAAGCTGTTTTCTTAATATCGGATTCTTTGAGAGGGATTTGATGGAATCCACTTTTTAAATCCAAAACGGAAAAGTATTTGTTTTTTCCAAGCTGGGATAGTACCTCATTAATTTGGGGTATTGGATAACGGTCTGCTACAGTAATCGAGTTAAGCTTCCTATAGTCAATAACGATTCGGTATTGCTTATTGCCTTGGGAATCGGGTTTTTTTGCTACAACCCAAACGGGTGAATTATACGGTGATCTTGACGATCGAATGATGCCATCGTCTAACATTTTGTTGATTTATGTTTCGACTTCACCTTTTAATGACATTGGGTAAGGGTAATACCTTGTATATACGGGAGTGTCCTTGTGCGTTCTGATTTCTCCTATGACTTTAGTGGTATAGGTAAGTTTATCGTTTGGTTCCGTAAAGAGATTAGAAAAATTTTCGACTAAAGTATTAATTTCCTTCTGATGTTTTTGTCACAAGTTATCTTCCTTAATATCTATTTTGTTAACAGATCTTCAAGCTAGCTGCTTGATTTTAATTTTGGTATTGCCTTCTAACTCCATGAAGTTATTCTTTACGTGGATGACTGCGTCAAGCTCTTTAAGGCTATCATTCCCAATAATACCATGGAATGATGTCAGAGTTGGGAGGAGGTAGAATTTCAGTTTTTTGTCTGAGTTAAATAGGTTTAAAAAGGTATGCTGTTTGATTTCGATGTCTCCTGCTATGGATTTCGCAAAAAAAATGCCTTAGTTATTTATTGGATTGGGCACGATAGAGGATCGTATATAGTTTTTCGTAGATCCTGTATCTACTAAAATTTTCACAATATCTCCACTCTTCAGCCTGCATTCAACATAGGGCAGCGAAGAGTGACTCATTCTAAAAAATGTAAATCAGTCGTGTCTATGTAGCTATCGTCCTGACCTCCATCATTTCTGTCGCTGTAACATTCGTCATCGTAATGGCTAGAGTTGTCGTTCGTCTGCTCGTCAATTGTCGTGGTAGGATAGTAAGCTTGGGGTTGTTCGGAATCTATATGGAAATTCCATTGGATTTTATTAGGGGGCACAGGAGCTGGAAAGTTGCCAGGGGGAGGTCTTTTGTTGATAGGGTCATTATTACGTGGCCTATTCATATAATTAATATTCCTAGTTCGCAGTGATGGGTCAATGTCCATTGGTTCTGGACGTGGCTGTGGCTTATGCAAAGGACGTGGTGGTGGATTGTAATGCTGTTGTGCATATTGGGGCGCCTGTTGCTGGCGTTGAACTTGAAAGTTCATTTGCGGTGGTCTATGTGGAGTGGCTGCGTATAACCTTGGTTGGGGCATGTTTGCCAATTCGGGGTAAAACTCATTGTTCATCCTTCTGGGAGGTAGTGCTGGACGAAACTCTTGTGGTTTCCTACTGATATTGTTATTATTGCTCAAGACATAATGTGACCTGAAGGTTTGATTCTCTAGCTTGAGACACAAGTGGAGTGCCTGAGGGAGATCTGCTGGTTCCCTTATTCCAAGGAGTCTCGGTAGATCTCCTTTGAGTCCGCGAACGAACGTGTCTAGGGCTTCATCCCTAAACGTACGAGTTAGAAGGTGCATGGCTTCTGCGCCGACTTCCATGCATCCCAGTTTGTTCAGAATTAGTGAGAGATGAGAATATACCTTTTGGTAAAATTCTTGAATTGTATTGCTACCCTGTACGAGAGAGGTCATTTGGTACTCAAGGGTACCAAGGTCGCGTTTATCCGCGTAATGCAATGTTAGGCAACTGGAGACTCCAAGGCAATGTCGGCATTGCCCACGATTTTGTTTCTAACGACATTGAGGATGCCATAATATTTTGGGGTACCTCTGTGAGACTGAAATATCTGGAGGATCCTGTCCACGCTTTTCCTCCAAGATGTGAATTCTCCCGGATTTCCGGAGAACTCCCGAAAACATCGTACCACATCTAGTATTTTGTCTAACTCAGAGACATTCCCGGGTGGTCTTGAGTCTATGGTAATGTCCGTGAAATTTGAAAAGTTGGAATTTGGATTAAGGGCGGCTTGAACCATGTTTCGCTCTTCAGTCCTTAAATCATTGTTAACAATTCCTGTTGTTACGGTAGTTAACTCATCCATAGAGGATGAATTAGAAGAGGCAAGAGGCTGACCACAAGGTGCTGGTGGCCCTTGGGGTGCATTAAGTATTGGTGGCCGAACGAGGTTGGCAGGATTAACTGGCATGATTGATATATTTCTATTATTCACCTTTTTATTTTAATTAATTTATCCCTAGCTTATTTTGTTTCGAGTTAAAACTTTCCTTTCTAAATTTTTCACTTTTAATTAGGTTTTCGATATATTTCGATAATATTATCTCGTCTAGTTCAATTATTTTTTCCTGAAATACGCTCTCTTTCTTAAATTATGTCACTATTCTTAGATTGTGTTCAGCTTTGCATTAAAGATTTCTTAAACATAGTTTGTTTCACATTAAACAGTTTCAATTTTTATATTTTAAAAATTCTTTTACATATGTGAATATATTAATATTGATTCTTAAAATTAATTCTTACTCTAGTAGCAGGAACATTCTCCTGGGCAGGCGGCTAACGTCTTGCGTTTCCCGTTTGCTATTGGCGACTAGGGGACCTCTTTTCCTGCACTTCTGTTGAGTCCTAGCCCAAGCCTTGTCTTCTAATGGTAGCCGTTGAGTATCACGACAGCACAAACTTTTTAACCAAGACTTGTGGATACTCCCGCGAATTATATTGATACGATTTACTAAACGCGACTAGGGAAGGCCCCACGTTGGGCGCCAGTTAAGAAATTTTATGGGAAAAACATTTTATTTATTACTTCTTCGTTTCATTACAGAGCTAAGACTAAAACTTAAAAATTAATTTACTTAAAAGCTAAGCTAAGTTGCACTGGCCAACTGCTGACTTGATGTTGTTGAATATGAATGAATATCTATTTTGTCCCCTTCAAAGTAATCCCCATGAGATATTATACACTTGTGCCAACGGTTTTTCCAATCATCGAAGCACTTCAAAAAATCATTTTTTTTATCTTCTTCAGCTCCTCCTTCGTTGCCGTCTTTATCTCGTCAAGAGAAGCGTAACGTCGTCCTTTCATAGGCCTCTTCAGTTTAGGGAACAAGAAAAAGTCACAGGGGGCCAGATCTGGGGAATACGATGGCTGCGGCATCAGTAGTGTGTTTGTTTTTGGCCAAAAAGTCGCGCACAAGCAACGATGTGCGAGCAGGGGCGTTATCGTGGTGCAAAAGCCAATTTTTGTTCTTCCACAAATCCGGGGGTTTCTGGCGGATTGCTTCGCGCAAATTGCGCATAACTTGTCAATAAATATGTTTAGGTCCTCAGTAACTTTTCTAACGGTGATTCGACGATTGGCCAATACCATTTTCTCCACTTCTTTAATTTTTTCGTCTGTTGTTTAAATGCTCGGGCGTCCGGCACGCTCTTCGTCGTTCACATCTTCTCGGCCTTCTGAGAACATTTTGTACCACCAATAAACGTTGCTTCGGCCCAAGGTAGCTTCTCCGTATGCCACAGTCAACATTCGGAATGCATCCGCGCACTTAATTTCGTTTTTCACACAAAATTTGATACAGGTCCTTTGATCCATTTTTTTGAATAGGTAAAAATCGAAGACGATCCAAAACACGTGCAAGCAAAGCAGCTGTCAACAATTAAATGAACATTCAAAATGGCCGAGCTTGTCGGCATAAGTGAGAGACATGAGTACCAACATAACGCCACAAAAAAATCGAAATTCGAATATACGTAACCCGCGAAAATTCAAAATTCGCAATACTTTTTGAACTTTTTGACTGTCCCTGCTTGATTCTGAAGTAGCAGTGGCTCAGGTAAAGTCAACTAGATCGGTTAGATACTGTGGAAAGTGAAGTCTTAATTTATTAAGTAAGCCATGGTGCCATACTCTATCGAACGCCGGGGATACGTCAAGAAAAACAGCTGTGCAGTTGTGCTTGTTTTCCATCGCATCTTCGATTAAGCTCGTTATTCGATGAACTTGATCGATTGTGGAATGTTGAGATCTAAATCCAAATTGATGAATGGGTATAAGTCCCTTTTCTTCAATCATGTTCTGAAGTCTTCTTATGATTACAGCTTCAAGTAGTTTGGACAAAATAGGCAACAGTGAAATTGGACGATACGAGGCTTCATGTGCGCTTTTGTCTGGTTTTTGTACCATAATGATTTCAGATTTTTTAGTACATCAGCAGTCACCAAGTCGAAGCCGGGAGCTTTTTTTTGGTTTAAATCTACTTTTAATAATATTTTCTACTTCTTTATTTGTTGCTGGTTGGATTTCACCCACGTATTGGGATTCTTCCAACTGCGGTAGCGTACCATTGAACGTAAAAGGACTAAATGTTTTAGTTAGTTTTTCTGAGAAAACTTCCGGTTTTCTGCGCCGCTTCTGGCCCAGGATCCGTTTAGCTTTCTGAAGGGTTGATTCGACAATATTGGTTTCCTAGCATTATTTACAGCATTCCAAAGGGAATAATCCGTATGTTTGTTTGGCGTTAATTTCTCAATATAATTAGAAATATTTTGATTACTAAATAACTTTTTTGGGTGCTGAGAATCTTAGTTAAAATGTTTAGTTCTGTTTTATACTGAGGAAATCGCGGGATTTGCAATTTTCTTTATGACTTCTAAAATATCGGAAGTATATTTAGTATAAAAGTTTTTTTGTTTAGGAACAAGAGTACTTTTCCAAGCCGATTCTTGAATAGTTTTCGTAAATGTATGAACTTCATCTTCTAACATATCTCGAGTAGTTATATTTACTTTAGAATCAATATTTTTGTCGAGCATAACTTTGAAATACTCCCAGTCCGTATGTCTATTACGGAGACAAGGTGGTATGTCGATTTCTTGTAGATAGCCATTTAAGATTAGATATAGTGGCGAGTGGTCCGAATTTAAGTCCAATCCATTTTCCATGGTAATGAATTTCTTAGATATTTGTCGAGTGATGAAAAAGCCGATCAGGTCAGGTAGTTTTCTTGCGCCGGAAGGCCAGTAATTCGGTTTGCCAGTAGACATAAAGTGGCATCCAGTAGCTATAGCAGCTTTAAACAGCTCTCTTCCCTTCGGTGTCGTTATTCTTGAGCCCCATTGGGAGTGTTTTGCGTTAAAGTCACCACCGATGATGAATTTCCCATGATGTTTTAGTATAAGTTCCGTGTACAAGTCCATTTTGATATTGTGTCTAGGTGGGCTATATATTGCAGTAGTGCTTATTTTTCCGAAACTGGATTCAACCGATATGGTCGTGGTTAGGAATTCTGGGACACTTAAAATAATTTCTTCGTCGTGGGGAATATTATCTCTGATAATTATGGCACTCCCCCTCTCGCATTGTTATACGCCTTGAAGTTTTTTATTTTAACGAAAGTTTCATTAGTAAAATGGGTTTCTGATATAAGACAAATATCAATTTTTTTTACATGGAGTAATGCTTCTAATTATTTTCTTCGTTTGAGTAAGACATTTGCATTCCAGGTCATAATTTTATCGGTTTCATTTTTGCGTTTTACTTTCGCTTCGCTGTCACTCTAGTTGAGTAAGACCTTCGTGGGTAAGTTTACCTTGCTCTTCTAGCTTATTAAGCTTATCGAGAATTAACGAGAAATTATTGGTAACATCACTAAGGGAATTCGAATTTGTATGGTTTGCTGACGTATATATGTTGTTGAATTTGACTAGTACCTTTGATTATTCTGGCAAATGAGGGTTTCCAGATTGCTGACTTACATTAGTAACATCCTTCTGAGGAGCAGCCGAAGCGTTGTACTTAAGCGTTTTGGTTGTTGGTTATGCTCTTTCTTCACATCCCCTCTAGTTCGCAGTGTGATTCTGATTGCAGTTGCAGCATTTTGGCGGTAGTTCGACAGGTTTTGTGCAACTTAGAGTTGCGTGATTTCCGGCGCACTTCACACACTTTGGTGGTTTACAACAATAATTTCTGGTGTGACCGAATGCCTGACAAGGCACTGCGGTAAAAGATTCGAGGGCTTGATGGGCTCGAGTTTGACGACAGAATATAAAATATGTTTGATTTCGTAAATTATCTTTATGTTCTCTGTAGATTCGAAGCATACGATAAACATATTTAATGGATTTTTTGTTTTGTGTTGAAGTTTATTTATGACCTTTGTAACTTTAAAACCCTGCTTCTGAAGATCTGTGACAATGCTTCCCGGCTCACATGAGTGATGAAGGTTTTTTGTCATTACGCGTATATCCCGTGTTTGCTTGTCCTCGTACGAGTACCACGAAATTTGCGTCGTTTAATTTCCTTGTAAGTATTCTATAATCTGAACTGCCAGAAAGGTTTATTTTACATGAACTCTGTTGTGTAAGAATTTTTAACTTTTGCGTTTATCGAGGAAGTTTTCATTTTGGAGTTTAAGTGTCGCATTTTAATTTTTATTCAATGATCGCCCACCATGAGGCGGGGTTTGTGGGCCCATCACGATCTAATGGAAATGTGGATACGTTAAGTGATATGAACTGCTTTATCAACTGCCTTACCGACTGTGCAGATAATGTAGTGTTCCTGGCCGCCTACAACTCTGCGTAAACAGCTGGTTTGCTGTGTGACAGGAACAGCTGATAACCACTTCAGATGTGCAAAGGAGAATCTTAACGCGAAAACTAGCTGAGTGTTTTTTAATTTGATAATATATTTTTTTTTGTTTTTTTTTTTTTAATTTAATATGATTTTGTGTTAAATTGTTTATGGTTTTCAAACATTAATGCAGATAGTTGATGTACCACGTGATGTCAACGATGCTGAGGACCTCCGGCGAATCTGCCCGCGAACCATCACAGCCTGGATTGCAAGTTAATTGAAGCAAATTGAGGAGCACAACTAACTGTTGACTGTACACTTTGACCGTACACTTTAACAATATTGAATGAACAAATGTTTTGCGTTATTGCCATTTCGCGACGTTAACAATAAATGCTACAATTTTGCGACGTTATTGAAATTATTACGTTTTATAATAACGGTTTATTAGGAACTAATTTTATAGAATATATTTTGCCTTGACTTGCATTTTTTTATCGATTTATTGACATCCATATAATTGTAAATCTAAACCTATTCCTCTTTTGGCATTATAATCAATATCATACATATAATCATTTGTCGATATTACATCTGATATATCAATGAATGTGGTTATAATATATATTCTTTATTACATACTAAAGTAACAAACAACAAACTTCCTCTGGCAGTGGTTGATATTATGTGAACATTTTTGTGAATAGAAGTCTGTTTTACAACATTTCTACAACAAAAAGTAACATCTGTTGCTTTCAAGCTTCAGAAGATACATATGCTTTTTCTTACGAAAATATTGTTTAATGAATATCATCTGGATTATTTATTTATCCTTCAGTGCAAAATAAAACTAATTTTAACTTGTCCTGTTCCAAAGGTTACCCATTCTCAATTTTCGTTAATACAATCGTTTTGGCAAAAAAATTAGATCTCGCTGTAGCGTTGGAACTTGGGTAGTACTGACTGGGGAAAGTAAAGCTTCAAAGACGGCATACATATGCTCTATCAGCTTCTGTCAAACAGTTTTTCGAACAAGCTTCTCAATTGCCTACTCAGTCCGAAGTATCACCTGTTGGCAAGAGTTATTCTGCGTTGGATTTCTAGGCTGACATTGTTGGTGGTGTTTACGCTGGTTCCAAGATAAACGAAATTATCTACAACTTCAAAGTTATGACTGCCAACAGTGACGTGAGAGCCAAGTCGCGAATGCGACGACTGTTTGTTTGATGACAGGAGATATTTTGTCTAGCCCTCGTTCTTTGCCAGGCCTATATGCTTTGCTTCCTTATCCGATCTAGAGTAAGCGGAGCTAACGATCCGGTTGTTGAGGCCAATGATATCGATATCATCGGGCTACGCCAGTAGCTGAACATTCTTGTAAAATATACTACCCTCTCTATTTAGTTCTGCAGCTTGAATTATTTTCTCTAAAAGTAGATTGAAGGAGTCGCACGATAGAAATTCTTCTTATCTTTAAAAAAATACCTGGTGGCTCAAACTCCCAACACCCGACAATTCACCCACCATTGCTAGCCCAAAGGTTGCAAACATATTGGTTTTCAAAAGCACACACAAACACACTTACATTTACCTCTTTCCATTTGGTTGCTGTTCGCCGGCCCTCTTATGGAATTTAACGTTTCTTCTAAGTCCGACCACAACATTTACTGTACTTGAGGGTTAGTCAGAGTTAGCTTCCCTCGTTGCAACTCAGGATGCTGCTTCCAAAACATTACATAATAATGAAGCTGTTCTTGTATTGTTCTTTAAAATTTTGAATTCCTAAAAATAAATTAATTATTGTATTTTCACCAAAATTAATAAATTTGCAAAATTATTTACTTCTCTTGGTTGTCAATTTCTTTGTTTTGTTTTGTGTGTATATATAAAACGGCTGGTTCACAGCAAAGTTCTTTTCGCCTCGCGGTGGTGAGTTTATTGTGCTATTTGCTTGTGAGGTTTGAGTAAGAATAACCTGACAAACCAGTTGTGAGGTTTTTGAGAATGGGGCTATTAATTTTCTTTTGTTGGTTTATTTCAAACACAGTTTTGACAGTTCCACATCTATTGTGATCTAAAATACGATCCAAAGCAATGTAGAATTTAAAAACTATTGTGAATTGGAAAGAACTTACGATCCGTTTGCTATTGTATGTCTTAATACACAGTACAACAGCTAATCTGGGGGGTGAGAAATTCCAAGTCAGGGTGATGAAACTAGGTCAGTATAGTAAAACCCTCAAAGGGTTTGGCTTTCGTATGTGTCAGTTTTTTTATGACTTTTTGAATTTTTTCTTATATTGATGTTTTTTGCTTAGTTGTAACATTTTGGTAAAAACGTAGTTTAACATAACTCGCGAACCACTATTATCTATTTTCCAATCCATTAGTGGTTTCGCAGTTATGTTACAACTATATTTGGTACCCAATTTTCGTTCATTATAATATAAGAAAAAATTCAAAAAGGTCATAAAAAAAACTGACACATACGAACGCCAAACCCTTTGAGGGTTTTACTATACTGACCTAGCACCATCACCCTGACTTGGAATTTCTTACCCCCCAGATTAGCTGTTGGACTGTGTATTAAGACATACAATAGCAAACGGATCGTAAGTTCTTTCCAATTCACAATAGTTTTTAAATTCTACATTGCTTTGGATCGTATTTTAGATCACAATAGATGTGGAACTGTCAAAACTGTGTTTGAAATAAACCAACAAAAGAAAATTAATAGCCCCATTCTCAAAAACCTCACAACTGATTTGTCAGGTTATTCTTACTCAAACCTCACAAGCAAATAGCACAATAAACTCACCACCGCGAGGCGAAAAGAACTTTGCTGTGAACCAGCCGTTTTATATATACACACAAAACAAAACAAAGAAATTGACAACCAAGAGAAGTAAATAATTTTGCAAATTTATTAATTTTGGTGAAAATACAATAATTAATTTATTTTTAGGAATTCAAAATTTTAAAGAACAATACAAGAACAGCTTCATTATTATGTAATGTTTTGGAAGCAGCATCCTGAGTTGCAACAAGGGAAGCTAACTCTGACTAACCCTCAAGTACAGTAAATGTTGTGGTCGGACTTAGAAGAAACGTTAAATTCCATAAGAGGGCCGGCGAACAGCAACCAAATGGAAAGAGGTAAATGTAAGTGTGTTTGTGTGTGCTTTTGAAAAACCAATATGTTTGCAACCTTTGGGCTAGCAATGGTGGGTGAATTGTCGGGTGTTGGGAGTTTGAGCCACCAGGTATTTTTTTTTTAAAGATAAGAAGAATTTCTATCGTGCGACTCCTTCAATCTACTTTTAGAGAAAATAATTCAAGCTGCAGAACTAAATAGAGAGGGTAGTATATTTTACAAGAATGTTCAGCTACTGGCGTAGCCCGATGATATCGATATCATTGGCCTCAACAACCGGATCGTTAGCTCCGCTTACTCTAGATCGGATAAGGAAGCAAAGCATATAGGCCTGGCAAAGAACGAGGGCTAGACAAAATATCTCCTGTCATCAAACAAACAGTCGTCGCATTCGCGACTTGGCTCTCACGTCACTGTTGGCAGTCATAACTTTGAAGTTGTAGATAATTTCGTTTATCTTGGAACCAGCGTAAACACCACCAACAATGTCAGCCTAGAAATCCAACGCAGAATAACTCTTGCCAACAGGTGATACTTCGGACTGAGTAGGCAATTGAGAAGCTTGTTCGAAAAACTGTTTGACAGAAGCTGATAGAGCATATGTATGCCGTCTTTGAAGCTTTACTTTCCCCAGTCAGTACTACCCAAGTTCCAACGCTACAGCGAGATCTAATTTTTTTTGCCAAAACGATTGTATTAACGAAAATTGAGAATGGGTAACCTTTGGAACAGGACAAGTTAAAATTAGTTTTATTTTGCACTGAAGGATAAATAAATAATCCAGATGATATTCATTAAACAATATTTTCGTAAGAAAAAGCATATGTATCTTCTGAAGCTTGAAAGCAACAGATGTTACTTTTTGTTGTAGAAATGTTGTAAAACAGACTTCTATTCACAAAAATGTTCATAATATCAACCACTGCCAGAGGAAGTTTGTTGTTTGTTACTTTAGTATGTAATAAAGAATATATATTATAACCACATTCATTGATATATCAGATGTAATATCGACACATGATTATATGTATGATATTGATTATAATGCCAAAAGAGGAATAGGTTTAGATTTACAATTATATGGATGTCAATAAATCGATAAAAAAATGCAAGTCAAGGCAAAATATATTCTATAAAATTAGTTCCTAATAAACCGTTATTATAAAACGTAATAATTTCAATAACGTCGCAAAATTGTAGCATTTATTGTTAACGTCGCGAAATGGCAATAACGCAAAACATTTGTTCATTCAATATTGTTAAAGTGTACGGTCAAGTGTACAGTCAACAGTTAGTTGTGCTCCTCAATTTTGCTTCATTAACACAATCACCTGGCTGTGATGGTTCGCGGGCAGATTCGCCGGAGGTCCTCAGCATCGTTGACATCACGTGGTAAACAACTATCGCAAAAGTTTGAAAAAAATAAAAAACACAAAAACTTTAAAAAAAAAAAAACAAAAAAAAAATTTCAAATTAAAAAAATAGCATTT
>NW_026089622.1:15150110-15165332 GCF_024586455.1 Bactrocera neohumeralis | reverse complement strand
GTGGGTGAAATCCAACCAGCAACAAATAAAGAAGTAGAAAATATTATTAAAAGTAGATTTAAACCAAAAAAAAGCTCCCGGCTTCGACTTGGTGACTGCTGATGTACTAAAAAATCTGAAATCATTATGGTACAAAAACCAGACAAAAGCGCACATGAAGCCTCGTATCGTCCAATTTCACTGTTGCCTATTTTGTCCAAACTACTTGAAGCTGTAATCATAAGAAGACTTCAGAACATGATTGAAGAAAAAGGGACTTATACCCATTCATCAATTTGGATTTAGATCTCAACATTCCACAATCGATCAAGTTCATCGAATAACGAGCTTAATCGAAGATGCGATGGAAAAGAAGCACAACTGCACAGCTGTTTTTCTTGACGTATCCCCGGCGTTCGATAGAGTATGGCACCATGGCTTACTTCATAAATTAAGACTTCACTTTCCACAGTATCTAACCGATCTAGTTGACTTTACCTGAGCCACTGCTACTTCAGAATCAAGCAGGGACAGTCAAAAAGTTCAAAAAGTATTGCGAATTTTGAATTTTCGCGGGTTACGTATATTCGAATTTCGATTTTTTTGTGGCGTTATGTTGGTACTCATGTCTCTCACTTATGCCGACAAGCTGGGCCATTTTGAATGTTCATTTAATTGTTGACAGCTGCTTTGCTTGCACGTGTTTTGGATCGTCTTCGATTTTTACCTATTCAAAAAAATGGATCAAAGAACCTGTATCAAATTTTGTGTGAAAAACAAAATTAAGTGCGCGGATGCATTCCGAATGTTGACTGTGGCATACGGAGAAGCTACCTTGGGCCGAAGCAACGTTTATTGGTGGTACAAAATGTTCTCAGAAGGCCGAGAAGATGTGAACGACGAAGAGCGTGCCGGACGCCCGAGCATTTAAACAACAGACGAAAAAATTAAAGAAGTGGAGAAAATGGTATTGGCCAATCGTCGAATCACCGTTAGAAAAGTTACTGAGGACCTAAACATATTTATTGACAAGTTATGCGCAATTTGCGCGAAGCAATCCGCCAGAAACCCCCGGATTTGTGGAAGAACAAAAATTGGCTTTTGCACCACGATAACGCCCCTGCTCACACATCGTTGCTTGTGCGCGACTTTTTGGCCAAAAACAACACACTACTGATGCCGCTGCCACGGTATTCCCCAGATCTGGCCCCCTGTGACTTTTTCTTGTTCCCTAAACTGAAGAGGCCCATGAAAGGACGACGTTACGCTTCTCTTGACGAGATAAAGACGGCAACGAAGGAGGAGCTGAAGAAGATAAAAAAAAATGATTTTTTGAAGTGCTTCGATGATTGGAAAAACCGTTGGCACAAGTGTATAATATCTCATGGGGATTACTTTGAAGGGGACAAAATAGATATTCATGAATAAATAAATAATTTTTGAAAAAACACAAAATTCGCAATACTTTTTGAACACACGTATACTACGTTACAGTACCCTAAGGAAGTGTTCTGGGACCACTCTTATACATTTTGTTTACTAGCGACATGCCTACGCCGCCAAACTGCGCAATCGCCTCTTGACGAGATAAAGACGGCAACGAAGGAGGAGCTGAAGAAGATAAAAAAAAATGATTTTTTGAAGTGCTTCGATGATTGGAAAAACCGTTGGCACAAGTGTATAATATCTCATGGGGATTACTTTGAAGGGGACAAAATAGATATTCATGAATAAATAAATAATTTTTGAAAAAACACAAAATTCGCAATACTTTTTGAACACACGTATACTACGTTACAGTACCCTAAGGAAGTGTTCTGGGACCACTCTTATACATTTTGTTTACTAGCGACATGCCTACGCCGCCAAACTGCGCAATCGCCACATTTACAGATGATACCTGCTTCATTACGATCGGCAAAAATGAAGTTGAGTCGTCGCACAGAATGCAATATTCACCAAATCAAATTGTAGAATGGACGCAGAAATGGTACATTACTTTAAACGAATTGAAGTTTCTCCATATAAACTTCACTAACAAAAGTGTTACGTACATCCCCTTACATATTGGAAATGAAGTAATCCCGTACTCCACCTCGGTGAAATATCTTGGTATGACGTTGGATGCAAAGTTGAATTGGAAGGAGCATATAAAAAAGTTTCAGAACTAAAATTAAAATACCACAAAATAAACTGGTTGATCGGCAAGAAATCGCTCTTAACAACATCAAATAAAATCATATGTAGTCTACAAATCAAACTTTGAAACCTATTTGGACATATGGAATTCAACTATGGGGATGCGCTGCTCCGTTATACATCGAAGCGGTGCAAAGATTCCAAAACAAAGTTCTGCGAAAAATGGTAAATGCCCCGTGGTACATACGCAATTCGGATCTGCATCGTGATCTTCATTTAAAAATGGTTCGGGTAGTCATGCGTGATACAAAATCGAAACATGCAAAAAGGTTACAAAATCATGTAAACACTGAAGCCCGACAACTAGGAGAGACTATGTAGAAATAGCAGGCGCAGACGGAAAAGAACAACGTTTCATGATCTATTACGAATCAAAGAAAATAACAAATATCATTATATTTAGTTGTTAAATTTAGTTTAAAAAATAAAACCTTGCTATTACAGCTTTTATTGTTTTACTTCATAAATTGAGAAATGCTTTGTTAGTTTACATTTATCACTAGTTTCAATTTCATTGAAATATTATATAAAACTATCATTTATTACGTTTCAATAAAAAAATAATAATATTCAATATCTTCCGTATAATTTCATTATGAAAATTACAGGAATGACGCGTAATTAGACAATCTAACCAATAAAAAATAGTATATGCACACTTTATAAATTATATTTCAGCAAAAATAAAAAGAACTTGCATCCACATTTTTAGAGATAATCTACAATTTTTTTTGTACTATGTATTGTTTGTATTTCACATAAATAAAATGCGATTCCATATTTCAAAAATGTTTGAAGTTCTTCTACATATGTACCGAGTATTCCAAAAGTGATAATATAATTTCTAGGTGCCGTTTCGGTAATTTTCAGCGTACAGTGGGCCAAGAAAGTTTACATACACCTAGTTCTATTAGATTACGACACGTTTATTTGTTTTAAAATGAATAAATTTTGTGGTTTTTTTATCCATTTCAAGATATGTATATTTAACATTAAATATAGCATATCAAAATATTTTTGTTTTTTACACAATTAAAAAAATCAATGCTAAAGCTTAAAATGTGCGTAATTCATATAAAAAATGGTGTTTACGTACACCAATGGTGTAAATTATTCAATTTTATTATCAAAATAATCGTTATCCAATTGCAACTTTTCGGGGGCTTTTGCCATTTTATGGTCGTAATAATCGTCGAGTGTACATTTTTTTTACATAAATTCAAGTGCCAATAAGACAAAGAACCGTTGGAAGTAATGGAAATATTACAGTTGCTGAAGACCTCAATATGTCGATTTCACTTCGTTCTCAAGAATTTTGTCTTGAAAATTAATTTCTCCGATGATGTACACTTTCCGGTAAATAAACAAAAGAAGTTGTTTTAACACCATTAGACTACTTCTTGTCGGGTTTTTTCAAGTCATTTGTCTTTAGGAATAAACTAGACTCTCTTCAAGCCTTACAAGTCAATAATGAAAGTGCTATTAATAATATACCACAACTAGCCAAAAAAGTACACGAAAATAGGATTAACCGAAAAAGTTTCTGCCATTTGAATGTTATATGCAGAACTTAATAAACACATTAAACTTTAAACAAGTTTTAAGCCACAGTTGTTTTCCCACACTTCGACTCATAGTGCCAAATTATTGACTATAGAATTATCACGTTCTCGTTTTGAAAAAATGTGGACCAATGATTCTTTCTCAGGTAGAGACACGGTAATTATGTCATGGATATGTTGATTACTGAAATCTCTCAGAGTTTTTTCTTATAAAATCATCATGATAAATAATAAGCAAGAGTTAAATCATTTTACTTATATATTTCGTCATACTTATAGTAAGAACCTATTTATAATTCTATTACAAGGCTATAATTGAATTGAGTTAGATATTGAACATTGAATATTAATCTGTAAAATATTTTCTAAATTCAAAAGCTTTCAAAAAGAGTTAAATCGCATCTGCGAACAGAAACGATTTGAATTTTTCAGGTAGAAAATTTATAACATAACAAACCGTAGCGGTTTCACCGTAAATAGTTCTTTACATTTTGCGAAATTCGCTCGAGTTCTGATTAACCTGGGCTTTATCCAGATATAAGGTACTCGAATAAAACTCCATTTTTAGAAGAGAAATTTATATAGACAATGTGATATGAACACACGGCCGCTATGCACGTAATTTCCTAATGTTGTGCCCGCGATGTAAGGAATTTTTTGTTATTTTTTTACACCTTGGCTTACTTTATTGGTGACCTGACCTCTAAATGTCATTTGTATATCGCACTCAAGAATATATTCATATTTGATACCAACTCTCTTTAAAATTTTATTGATCACTTCAAAATTTGTCTATATCATATATTGAAAATTAGGATCTTAGTCCTTGCACCTGTTAATTTTACAAAATTATGTTGTGACCGCCAATACTTTAAAAACTAATGAATGCGATTTTACGTTAGCTTTTTCTTATACATATACCCATACATCATTCTATATGAACCAAAGCCTCATATAAATGATAAGATTAATATGTTTTAAATTTTCAATATACATAATGTTTCAAGATTCACCAAACCCGTTAATTGTTATAATTATAATTTTTTTCTTCTGTCTGATTCTATTATTCTTTTATAGCATAAAACCACATAATACCAAACATGAGAACCGTCAGATTTCAATATTGCCTAATAAAGTATACTGAATTCATACGTAATATTTGGAGTTCTGAAGTTTTGTAGACACCTTGAAATGAAATAATTTAACTGATACAATTGGGTTATATATTACAGTTCGTACGTTCTTACCTAATCGTTTTTCAGTTCACAAACTTATTAGTGTTTATGTGCTTCTGTGTAATAAATGTCGTCATATTTAATTAATTTTGTGGGTGTTAATATGGTTAGGAGGAGACAAAAACGCTCTAAGAAATAACTTTTCGAAGTTAAGGAATATATGTACTTAATTTATTTATTATAAGTCAAAATACATTCAGAATATTTTATTCTTCTAAATGCTCTAGACACCCCTGCATTTATTTTATTTCCTTATTAATTTAAAAATTTGAACAATATTTTCTTTGCCTATTTCAATATGTGCTTACTTAATTAATTAATCAGACAATGAAATGGATGGCCTTAATGTGTACTCTATTAATAAGTGGTTCGATACCTTTTAAACCTGATTTGGTTCTTTGTTCTCATAATATGCATGAGAGTTAATAATCTCTAAAATAACACATGTAAACAAATTTTCTACGTATTCATACCTAAACATGTATGTATACACTTACGAATGTCCATTGGTCTTATTGAAAACTCTTGATTTTAAGCTTGAAAACACGCACAATTTGCTTACCTACGTATTTGATTTTTATTCTCTCTACCTTGCTTCCACAAAAGTAGCCGCCACTTTAACCTTTCAACGTTCAATTAATTAAAAATATTTGTTTAAAATGACTAATGTGTTTATATCTATTTTCAACCTGAATGCACGTTTTCGCGCCCTTAGGAAAACAAATTGTGTGTTAAAGGCGAAACTTGTTTCCAAACAAACATTTTAATACCAGTTAATACAAAGGTCGTGAAATATTACTTAAAATAATAAGAATACTTAACATGTATAAAATGTGTGTATGAATAAAATGTCTGTATGTTTGTATAAATTTAAGTTATTTATTTATAAATAATGCAGATATTAGATATAAATAATAATATTAATATACAATATTCAATGATTTAAATGTCAAATTCTAGTAGACTAGCTTTACTCCGCGGGTAACACGCGGTTTATTAGGGAAAATAAGTTGTGTACTAACAGTAAATATAATGACTATTAACATTTCAGAATCAAAATAATTTAAATTTAAGCATCGAAAAGATAAATTTACAAAGTTTGACTGACGGAACAGAAGAGTTGTATGTTTCTGTAATTGGACCTTGAATACTGAGGTTGCGGTTATACCGAAACGCGCTACAGCAAACGCAATCACTTTGCCTTTACTCAATTGAGCCACCATCAAGTTCAGCAAAAAGTTCTGCCTGTGCTCCCTATTGCGTCCAATGAAAAGATCCTCTTATTCACTTGCTTGTTATCCTCAATAAGTTTCAGCTCTTCTTTAAAAATAATATCATCATTGGCTAGCGTTATCCATTGGTATCGGCGAGAAATGTCTCCTGGCAAAGTGTTTTTTTAATTGTCCCACAACTGCCGAAGGTTGCGGAGTCCGCAGGTGCACATCATACTGCCTGTCTGTCCGTCTTGATTAAAATTAGTGCAAATATTTGCATAAAAGTAAAGACGAGTCTTAAGGAAAACTTATAAAGTGCCTTAACTAAGCACTCATATAAGATAGCACAGTGGATTGCAGTAGTAAGGGCCACCTGCGGGCTGAAAATTTTGAAACAGTGGGCGTGGCTCAGCCCTCTAATAATTTTAATGAATATACATACATATCTCTAAATCCACTTAAGCAACAACAACCAAATTCACTGAGCGCAAGAAGAACTCCTACCGACAATGTGTAAATGGATGAAATCGGATGATAACGCCGCTCACTCCCCAATAAAAGGTACCCATGTTACAATGAGAGGGCCTTAAAGGAGCCGGTGTAAAAACAGCCCACTATGAGGCAAAATCACATATCTCAGGACCTGCTCGACCGATTTCATCCAAATTTGGTACATAACATTTTTCTAGCATTCTCATATAACAGTGCGAAAATGGGCGAAATTGTAACCTCGCCTATTTCCCATATAGAATAATTTTAAATTTCATTTTATTCTCTGACCATCCCGTGGACAAATAAAAAAATAATTAATATAACGGGATAAAACTTTACATGAATAATCCCTTTGGAGTATTCCATCATGTGACCACAAGTTTTAAAATCAAACAAAAACTTTTCAACTTCTAGATACCGAATATTTGGAGTCTAGTACATATTGTTAACTTTTTACCTCAAAATCTGTTTGTGTGTCAAAAATGGGTTGAATCATGTCAATGCTTCCCTTAGCTCCCATATACCTAACGCAACGATTTTCGAACTTCCACGTGATGTTTTACCGCCTATATCGGCCAATATGTGAATAGTCTCTATGAAAATGAGATAGCGTATTTTACTGATAACAGTATATCTTTGTGCCTAAAATGGATAAAAATGGAGAAAAACTTAACCTAGCCCCAATATAACAAACATGTAACATCCAGGTGACTTTACTCCATATTATTGGTGATGGTACCTTAATGAACCTCAGTGAACATTTTATTAGTATGTGGCATATTAATAGAAGATAGTATTGGCAAAAATAGATAAAATTGAGTCGATACTACCATCAACTCTCATATACTATATATTTATGTATAATGATTTTTGTTTTTCTAACAAACCTTTTGTCGAAAATGTTGGTCATTGTATGTGTTATATGTAGAATATGTGTATCGAACTTCTATAAATAGAACACTTGAATTGGCAACAAAAGGCAAATTTTCGTTCCAGAGCTCGACATTTCTCTAACTCTATTTTTTTAGGTGGATTATGATGATTTGAGTAAAGGAAGTTCAACTGCATATATAGTTGCTTGGATTTCGATCCTCTGATTGACGGTTTGCACCTTATGGTATTTCCCTGGCTTTGATTTTTACATGCTGCAAAAGTATAAAAATGTACGGTTGAGCTCGAACTTTGCCCTTCCTTATTTGTTTTATCTTAATTTAGTACATAGAAATGGCTTTTTAGATTTTCGCCTAATGTCTTTATCTCAGTGGCAGCGACGGGCAGACAATCACCCGGATTACAGCTCTTCTCAACATCCTGATCGATATTATACATTTAACCTTTATCCATCTCAATTAGATACAAGCAACCGTTAGGTGAATAAAACTACTATTGTCTGCATTAACATGTCGCATGAATATAAAAATTATACTTTGTAGCAAAATTTAGCAAGAGTAAAAAACTTAAACGACAGATAGCCCTCATTATCATAATCTTTTGTAAGGATTACGATTTTTATATAAATAGGTGCATCAAGCTTCATAGCGGAAATTTATCATCTAACCATTCACCTAATTGCAATACATCTCACAATATTTAATATGCAAGTTCATACAAAATTTATTGATCACATGCACCTTTTTAACTCGCGCCCCACACACACACTCCGAACTTTCAGATTGCTAGAATGTTTTCAGAGACACATTCGAGGAATTAGGAAACCCAATTGGTTCAATTGGTAAAGCTTTGTGCTATCAGCCAAGAGATATAAACTTTCTGCACTTCAAGAGAATAAATATCCATTCTCTTATCTCTACTGTCCAGGAAAACATTAGAGTTTCCAAACATAACTAACATACGGACGGCGACTTTCCTTACGTCTGCCTTCCGGAACTCAATTTCACACTAAAACTTTGAATTAGTCGCGTTAAATTAAAACGTTCGATTACACCGAACTTAGCATTTCCCCATTTCTTTTATTTATATTTTTTATCTGTTTTTTAATCAATTATATTGGGACATTAATTATAGTATTTTTTATTAGTTCATAGTTTATTTACTTTTTTATTTATTTACTTTCCATATCTTTAAACATATGGTATTTCTTCATTTCATTGACTTACGATATGTGAATTTGGAGTTTAAAATGTCTTTTAATATATGTTAAAAAGAAAACAGGAAGCATATCTAATAAAAGAGGAGCATTGTTATAATAACACATTTGCCCTCTATAAAAATTGCGAAAGATAGGAAAAATGTTGCAATTAATACTTCCATTGTGATCAGTTCCTTCCTTCATTCCTTTCAGAGTCTTCTTCACCTAACAATGGTTTATATCTCCTAAAACTATTCGAGTTAGGCATGGGTTTATACCAAATCTTCTTTTTCTTAATTGGCGTAGACACCGCTTACGCTATTTAAATCGAATTAACAGCAGCGCGCAAGTCGTTTCTTCTTTTCGCTACCTTGCGCCAAGAGGATATTCCAAGCAAAGCCAGGTCTTTCTGCATCTGGTCCTACCAACGGAGTGGAGATCTTTCTCTTCCTCTGCTTCCCCCGGCAGGTACTGCGTCGAATACTTTCAGAGCTGGAGTGTTTTCGTCCATTCGGACAACATGATATAGCCAGCGTAGCCGCTATCTTTTAATTCGCTGAACTATGTCAATGTCGTCGTATATCTCATACAACTCATCGTTCCATCGAATGCGATATTCGCCGTTTTCTCTCGAAAACTCGCAACGTCGACTCATCAGTTGTTGTCATCGTCCAAGCCTCTGCACCATATAGAAGGACGGGAATTGTGAGTGACTTATAGAGTTTGGTTTGTGTTCGTCGAGATAGGACTTTACTTCTCAATTGCCTACTCAGTCCGAAGTGGCACCTTTGGCAAGAGTTATCCTGCGTTGGATTTCCAGGCTGACATTGTTGGTGGTGTTTACACTGGTTCAAAGATAGACGAAATTATCTACAACTTCAAAGTTATGACTGCCAACAGTGACGTGAGAGCCAAGTCGCGAGTGAAGGACTGTTTGTTTGATGACAGGAGATATTTCGACTTGCTCTCGTTCACTGCCAGACCTATTTGCTTTGCTTCCTTGTCCATTCTGGAGAAAGCAGAACTAACGGCGCAAGTGTTGAGGCATAAGCCAGCAGCTGTACATTCTTATAACAGATTGGACCTTTTCGATTAAGTTCTGCAGCTCGAATTATATTCTCCAGCAGCAGATTGAAGAAAGCATCATATCGGCCCTCTCGAAATATCTGTACCTCATACTTGGGTCGATCGTAGCGTTACTCTCCTGTCTCACGGTGAAAATGGCTGGATCACTGCCTTATATGTTTATATTTTTACGTATTACATACATAAATATTATACATTATTATACCTATTATATAAATAGAAAATAAAATATTATAAATCTCATGCGTCCGATAACGTCGTCTGCCCTCACGACTCTGCATTTTCAGGTCAACGTTGTTTGTGATGTGTATCGCCCCGACACTCCGCGCGGCCCCGACTTTACGACAGGCCACAGAAATAAGACATACTTAGCGCAGCTTTTGTGTTAGTTTAGTGCGTTAGCTAACTTTATACCAAACTTAATTGAAATCGCTCCATCCGTTTAGTCGTGAAGAAGTAGCAAACATACACACTCACATTTTTTCGTCTTATAATAGTAGTGTAATATGTCTTATTTGAGAATGATTTCAATGACTGGAAGTAAAATATAGTCTTAAAACTAAACAATTTTGCCAACACTTCTAGGTATTTTTCAGCTTTGATCCTTGTAAGTTGCAGGAGTATAAAATATTCAGTTAAACCTCAACTCTAACCCTTCCCTATTGGTTAAATGAGTCTCAGACTCCCCTCACAACATTACACTCCCACACCACTTACATTACATACATCACCTCATCATTCACCATCACATCTTACCTACACACCATTACATTCCACATCACACGCACACAAATACTACAACATCACCATTTCAACACATCAAGAAAAAGGAACAAAAGGAACGGACGGACAAGGCACCAGCCTCTTTCGCATGATCGCTACGAGCGCGCAAGCATCGCCACGTTTCTCCGCTGAATTAATCGCCTTTTTCGTTCCGCCTTTTTATACTCTCGCAACAATGTTGCTAAGGAGAGTATTATAGTTTTGTTCACATAACGGTTGTTTGTAAGTCCTAAAACTAAAAGAGTCAGATATAGGGTTATATATACCAAAGTGATCAGGGTGACGAGTAGAGTCGAAATCCGGATGTCTGTCTGTCCGTCCGTCCGTCTGTCCGTCCGTCTGTCCGTCCGTCCGTCCGTGCAAGCTGTAACTTGAGTAAAAATTGAGATATCATGATGAAACTTGGTACACGTATTCCTTGGCTCCATAAGAAGGTTAAGTTCGAAGATGGGCAAAATCGGCCCACTGCCACGCCCACAAAATGGCGGAAACCGAAAACCTATAAAGTGACATAACTAAGCCATAAATAAAGATATTAAAGTGAAATTTGGCACAAAGGATCGCGTTAGGGAGGGGCATATTTGGACGTAATTTTTTTTGGAAAAGTGGGCGTGGCCCCGCCCCCTACTATGTTTTTTGTACATATCTCAGAAACTACTATAGCTATGTCAACCAAACTCTACAGAGTCATTTTCTTCAGGTATTTCTATATACAGTTCAAAAATGGAAGAAATCGGATAATAACCACGCCCACCTCCCATACAAAGGTTATGTTGAAAATCACTAAAAGTCCGTTAACCGACTAACAAAAAACGTCAGAAACACTAAATTTTACGGAAGAAATGGCAGAAGAAAGCTGCACCCAGGCTTTTTTTAAAAGTTGAAAATGGGCGTGGCCTCGCCCACTTATGGACTAAAAACCATATCTCAGGAACTACTACACCGATTTCAATGAAATTCGGTATAAAATATTTTCTTAACACCCTGATGACACGTACGAAATATGGGTGAAATCGGTTCACAACCACGCCTTCTTCCAATATAACGCTATTTCGAATTCCATCTGATGCCTTCTTTGTATAATATATGTATACATTAGGAACCAATGATGATAGCGGAATAAAACTTTACAAAAATACGGTATTTGAAAAATATATAAATGACGTATAATGAAATCTCGATTATCACTTTATCATGCGAGAGTATAAAATGTTCGGTGACACCCGAACTTAGCCCTTCATTACTTGTTTTAATTTCAATTATTCCCGTGCAAGTTAAGTGTCGCTTAAAGTGCTTAGAAACTAACCCACTAAAACACCTATTTCTTTAATATGAAGGTGTGCCAACACCTGAAGGTATTTCCTATATACTAATGTAATATCGGATCCAAAAATTATACTTAAAGTAATAATTTAGTATTTATCAGATGGCGTGAGTTCGTAAGGTACGTAATAATTTTAGCACTACAAAAAAAAATTTTGATTGTTGCCGAATATTTGTGAAAAATGGGTGCAAAACAGCAGAACAGGGTGCTGTTGCAAATGATGCCGGAAATGCAGGCAGAACATGACACCTTGCAGCACTGCTGTCGTAATGTCGTATTTGATATCTCGAAAGCACGTTTTCTTTCTTAAAGAATTTTTAGAAGCAACGATGTTAAGAAATATTAATTGTTAATTGGTATGCTAAGTAATGAAATAAACGAAAACATTACTTTAGCCCAAAGGGAAATAAAAGTAATTAAACGCAAATTGAATTAGTCTAAACATGAAATTAAAATAAAATAGTAGGCAGACTCTGGATGTATTTATGAGATCACAATAGAATGTTCACATAATTTGTCTCAATTTCGTAACTTTATTCTACAAAATCAAGAGTACTAAATAAAATGGATATTTCTTTACAATTTTTATTTTTCATTGCTCTTTATTCTTACTGCAATACTGAAAAACTGTGAGTCGTAAGTTCTGAATTGCGGCTGCATGAATGAATAAGTGAGGTTATCGGCAGCCAGAATTTTAGAACATTATAAATTCCCACCTAATGGAAAATATTTCCGTAACATTGCTTCTTACACATCTAAGACCTAACAAAAGTGTAAAAAATAGTAAAATTTAATAAATTGTATATTGTTAAAAATTTTCTGTACTTACAAATTTGTAACCAAATGTGCGCAACCAAGCCAAAAATGAAAAGATGATTAAAATGCTAAGACCTCAAATTTGGTATTACATCATTATTCTTCTTTTCTGAAGTAGAAACCGCTTACGTGGTTATAGCAGAGTTAACAACAACGCGCCAGTCGTTTCTTCTTTTCACAATTTGGCACCAATTGGAGATACCAAGCACAGCCAAGTCTTTCTTCACCTGATCTCTCCAATGGAGTGAATATCCTCCTCTTCCTCTGGTTTCCCCGGCGGGTACTGTGTCGACTACTTTCAGAGCTAAAGTGTTCTCATCCATTCGGACGACATGACCAAGCCAACGTAGCCGCTGTCTTTTAATTCGCTGAACTATGTCAATTTCGTCGTATAACTCGTACAGCTCATCGTTTCATCGAATGCGATATTCGCCGTTGCTACTATGCAAAGGACCATAAATTTTCCGCAAAACTTTTCTCTCGAAAACTCGTAACGTCGACTCTTCAGATGTTGTCATCATCCATGCCTGTGCATCATTCGACGGGAATAAAGAACGACTTATAGAGTTTGGTCTTTGTTCGTCGAGAGAGGACTTTACTTCTCAATTGCCTATTCACTCCGAAATAGCACATGTTGGCAAGAGTTTTTCTGCATTCGCTGACATTAATACTGGATCCAAGATAGAGGAAATTATCTACGGCTTGAAAGTTATGACTGTCAAAAGTGACGTGGGTGTCTAGACACGAGTGTGACGACTGTTTCTTTAATGACAGGAGATATTTCACCTTGCTCTCGTTCACTACCAGACCCATTTTCTTCGCTTTCTTAACTTGTCTGGAGAAAGCTGAACTAACGACTCAAGTTTTGCTGGCAATGATATCGCACGATAAAGATTCGTCCAGTCTGAAACCGTGTTTGCTACCGAGCTGCCCGGAGAAGTCCTTCCCGATCCTGACGTTGCGTTTGATATTGCTCAACGTCAGTTTACACAGCCGTATTACTTTTGCGGGGATAGCAAATTCAGACATCGCGGCATAAAGGAAGCTCCTTTTCATGATAGAGCCTAATATGCGATGTTGGGGAAGCTTGCCCCAATGAAGTTTGCGCAGATTGTGGGGTCTTTTTTTGTGAATTGCGTACAGCGCACACTTAAAATTCCAATCATCAGGCATGCTTTCGTCCGAGCATATTCTACAAAGAAGCTGATGCATGCTACTTATTAGTTCTTCGCCGCCGTATTTGAGTAGCTCAGCCGGCAATCCATGCGGAATCGGGTTCACAATCTCCTGGTGTTATGCTTTCAGTGCCATTAAGCAGGTTGGAGAAGTGTTTCCTCCATAATTTGAGTATGATCAGCTTTAGGGTTGTACAAGAATATCTTACGATCTTGAAACCTTCTGTTAGTCGCCGCATCTTTTCGTAGAGTTTTCAAGAATTATTGCTGTCGGCCCGCTTTTCAAGCTCTTCATAATCACTCATTTCGGGCTTCTTCTCTTTTTGCTGCAATGGATTCGTTTGCAGCTTTATGCAAGGAGGTTGAGAAGCGGTCCCACTTTTTCCTTATACCGAATTGCTGACTAGTGCTCTCAGAGAGCAGGAAGAAAGTCGAGTAGAAAGTCTTTTGGCTTTCTATAGTTATTCCGGGTGTTGTCGGCGGGTGAGTATCTTAGCTGCAATAAGATAGTGGTCCGAGTCGATATAAGTACTTCGGTGCGTATGCACATCTAAAAGACTGGAGACGTGCCTTCCGTCTATCACAACTAGTACTACAAATAACCATATTTCCGGCCTCAACCAATTTGAGGCGCAATTTGCCAACCGTTGTGCCAAACATAACTTCTTTGTTCACCCTGGCATTAAACTCGCCAAGCTTGTTTTTGATATCGTGTAGGGGACAGCTTTTATAGATTCGCTCCTTGCCCTCAAAGAAGGCATCGGCCGTTCCTCCGGGGCGTGGGCGCATATCAGGGATATGTTGAAGAACTTCTCTTTGATGTGGAATGTAACTCCCGGCTGAACGCCAGAACTCGGCGACGCTCCTTTATAAAGCCTCTGTAGTAAATTCCACAAGGACTACTAGTCTCGGTCCTTGTCCCGTCCATGGCACTTCTTGGACTGCGGTGATGTCAGCCTTTACTTCTACGAGGAGATCAACCAGCTGGGCAGTGGCACCTTCCCAATTAAGGGAACGGACATTCCAAGTGCATGCCCTTAAATCGTAATCCTTAATGTGTTTGCCATGGTCGTCATCAAAACGGGGGTCTATTATCCGATGCTGTTGCTTCCTTTTCATTGGCGCGTTTTACTTGGCGGCTCCCATTGACTTTTGTCCGCCTACTATGATCCAGCGAATCACTGTGCCTTGGGAGGAATGGTGCACCTTCTTACTTTAGTTCGGTTTCAAACGGATGTTCTTTGGCGAGGATACTTGGTCTAAGATCG
>NW_026089622.1:15120834-15150010 GCF_024586455.1 Bactrocera neohumeralis | reverse complement strand
TATTTGCATCACCAGTTTATTGTACTGAGCAGACTGCTGCAATAGCAATATTGTTTCAGCTTGCGCTTTGCGCAAGCTATTCTTTGGAAAGTTAATATTTCTGCAATAATGCAATATTATTGATTTCCGTTGCATAAAAATTGGCACAACCAATATTGCAATTAATTCCGGGAATTTGAATGTTAACTATTCTTAAGACACGTGCCGGAAGTTGGCTGTGGGGTTACTAACATCTTTGGTGTTAACTTATATAATATGTATATGTATAATATATAATATATATGTAGAAAACGATATATATATATGCAAGGCCGTAGCCAGGATTTCATTTGGGAGGGGGATTAACTAAAAAAAAACATTTCAAATTCAAATTACATATGTACATATCTTTATTCAGGCTTTACAGTGATTATTTACATATAATACATACATACTTATACATCTTAAAAAATATATTAAAAAATCATAAAATAAAAAAAACTAAAAATATTTCATTTATTATGTACATACATATGTTAATCTACACCTGTAAATTGTTAAAAACACATATTATATGACCTATATATGTATTTATAAAATTAAATTTAATCGGCGAGCTTTTTTCGCAGCAAGTATGTCAATAACTTCTTTTGTTGGCACATTTATACGGCGATGAACCGACATCAATGCCAAACCATTTAATATTTCCGTGCTTGTTGAGTTTCTGAGGTACGTCTTTAACCTCTTCATAGTTGAAAAAGATCGCTCGGAAGAGCATGTAGTAACTGGAAAAGTTACCAAAATTTTTAAAAGAAAATGCACATTTGGAAATAAATCTTTATTGCAGGCTTCAAGCGATTCTATTGCTGAATTAGGCATGCTTATTTCGGGTTCGTTGCGCCATTTTGTTTGCCAAAGCTGCATTTCAGACTTAATGTAATTGTCGTTTAAAAAATTTTCATAAAATGAAAATGTTTTTTCGTGAAATACTGTGCCAGCCTTTACACACTCTTTTGGTAGCAATTTGTAAACTTGTGTCACTGTTACATTATGCTTTTCAAATCTTAGTTTTAATTGGTTAATGAAATCATCTAAAAGTGGAAGTAAAATGGTTATTCGGTAGTATTTTTTGGATCTTTTTCAACTATGTTTGCGCGGTTTTGCTGTCGCCCAGTTATTCGAGGCAACGCTATTGTTTCACCTAGAAACTCAAGCTAGTTCTCAGCATCTTTAAAAATATCTACGAACTCTGTTTCTGAGTTTGTACGCATATTTTTAAAATTGTTTATAATGAGATCGACGTGCTGTATAGCAGCCGCTGAGTCGCATGAAGTTGTTTGAAGAGTTTTGCATAATGGTAAGGTATATGCAAATATACAATTTAGGCAGCACAAGCTTATCACGAACTCGCTAGTTGATATTGATCTTATAAAAGAAGATGCTTTTGATGAAGTATCGCAATCGCTATTACCACTTAATTCTTCTAATGCAACAACAATCGCTTTAAAAATCTCTTTAAACCTCAGCAGCCCATCATGGTTTTCAACCCATCGGGTCTCGCACATTGCAGTTAATGTTCTCCATTTTGTTTCTGGCATATTTTGTTTAATATATTCTGTTAAACAATTTGTTCGTTTGGCGGAGGATTTGAAAAATAGCCCTATTGATTTTATAATGCCAATTGCATTTCTGATGGGTTGAATTTGGCATGAGTGACACAAAGCTAAATTTAGCGAATGAGAGCTGCAGTGCACATAGAGAGCTTCAGGATATTTTTCTCGGATTATTGCCTCCACACCATTCACATTGCCCTTCATGCTTGCAGCACCATCGTAGCCTTGTCCAACTAAATAATTACAGTCAATTTGCATATTGTGTAAACTTTCCAGAATTGTTGGAGCTAAAGAAGCTCCTGTTGTGCTTTCAACAGTAACAAATATAAGAAAATCTTCTCGTACGATACAAACATTGTTGTGGAGCTCGGTGTATCTTACACAGATGGACGTTTCTTATTGTCGTGATATATCCGTTGTTTCATCAGCCAGGAAGGAAAAACTCTTAGCATTATTAATAGCCGTCACCAGTTGTTTTGAATTATTTCACCACAAACAGAAATCAATTAGTTTTGTATAGTTGGACTATAATATGTAGCATTTAACTGCAAAGTTTCATCATGTTGCTTCAAATCTATATCGCCACATTTATGACGCATACGTAATATAGCTCGAAAATTACCATCATTAATATCTGGTTCAGACTCACTGAATTTAATACATCCGAAATCGCAAGCTCCTCTTAATGATAATTCTTGTCGTTCACACAGCTTAATGGTTTCAACAATGGGAACCAGTTTTTTCCTATTTTTGGAAATATTAGCGGATCGCGCGATGTCTAGTTGACTCCTTATGTCTATTTGTTTTTTTTCATATACGCTTCTAAAATTATCAGCAAATAATGTGCAGTCTTGATGATACTTGCTTTGCTCATGCCGCTTAAAATCCGCGATCGCGTCTTTCCACTTGTTTAATGGTTTCACAACCAATAAGCTCAGTTTTTGGTGTGCACCCTTCCCAGCACAACGCAAATCTTGCACAAAGCACCTTCAGGCTTTTAAGGTATAGACCAGCCAGGAGAATTGATCGAACCATTTGTGCTGAAATTTCAAATGTCTTTTGTCGTCTGTGATTGGGAATTTGTAAGATTTCTCTGGTACCCAGGGTTTTTTCAATAACACATATTTTAGTTCATCATTAATTTTTTGTTTTGAATTAGCATAAGATCCTAAATCTAATTTGTCAAGCGGGTTAAACGTAGTTTCGTCTCCAGAAGAACTGGTGGCGGCGACAGGAATAATAGGAGTTGAGCTATCAGTAGACACTGATGAACACTGATCTGGTTCTGGTTCCTTGGCACTATCATCATTTGTTTGTTTGTTTTTTCCAAGTATTTGAAAAGTGTGTTGTTGCTTGAACGCTTCGACATCACAAAACTATTAAAAAAAAAAATTTAGTATGCCTACGAATACAACACAACTTCTTTCTAACAACATAACATTGCACTTTACTTACCTAATCAATGAAATAAACTAAAACTTTTTATTTATTCAAGCAAACTTAACAATATTATTAACCAAATTAACTATGACGAACTTGCCACTGTTAAACGCACTTCAAAAGTGACAAAATTGATTAAATATGTGATCATATGCGCGAAATAAGAACCGTTATTAAAATTTACAAAGAAGGAAATGGCAAAACAAACTTGCATGCTTAGTCGTCTTTCAAACACGGCAACTTTTGTTGCGGCAATTCGTAGTTTGTGGGAGAGAGAGCGACGAGGAAAGGGGAAGGGCACCGAGTTGCTTGTGCTCGGGCAATTCGCTTTGTGTTCTCATTCTTCTTAGTATTTTAGTACTCTTGCTTCACAGCCTACAAAAACAAATACATGGGATGGAGTTGCTGTGTGTGAACGCGATGGGCAATTCCAAAAGAGGAATTGCCGAAAATGAGCAACAAAGTTGCCGTGTCTGAACTACAACTTACCAAAGTTGCAAGCGAAGATGAAACAAAACAAAATATGCGTCCCCATTAGAGCGTTCAATTTGTCTAGTAACAAAAAACAAGCAAAAAAAGTACAGTACATTAAAATTTCATAAAAACAAAAACGACAAAATATATGCGTACCTATCTATAAAGATTGTCGTTAGTTCAGTAGTAAAGCATATATGTACATACATAGATACAAATTATAATTGAGACTAACTTTTTACATGATTTCTATAAAAAATACAATTAAGCATTTTTATATTACTCAAAAAAATTTAATCGCATTAATTTCGGGGGGATTGCCTTAGCCTAAGTCTTAAAACTAACGGGATAGAACAGTTTGAATGGAAGTATACAGGTTTGTACAAAAGAGGTGAGTAATTCATTTTGTTAACTTATAGTAATAGATTAAGGTAAGTATATTTAACATTATTAGGGTAAGTACAATTAAAGGAAAACTTTATAATTCAAGTATAAAATGCATTTCAGAAAAGTATTTAATTTTCATTTCATTTTAGTATAACATATACATATACAGAAGTCGCTTGACGCAACAGGTTAGTTTACCTTATTTTCGTTTTATGGTAATTCTTTTGACATAATATTCAGTTTACGTAAATACCAAGTGCAGGTAAAAATAATTATTAATCTTACATTTATTTTTTCTACATTCTTTTTATTCATTTTCTACGTTCTTTCTTTGTCACTATAATGTCCAGAAAAATAACTCAGCTTTCTCGGCAGACTGCTACTGCAAAGCGACTGCGAGTTTTGCGCAGCAATGAAACTGAGGATGAAAATATGCATAGGTTGGGACTCAACGAGCAATCAGTGAACAAAACCGTGCTAGGGAATCGAGCGTTGAACGTTCGCAGCGTCTCGCCTCACAAAATTTCCGAACTTTGACGAACCGACAACGGGAATCAAGCGCTGAACGATCTCAACGTTTGGTCTCACAGAATTCCCGAACTTTGGCTGGCCGCAATCGGGAATCAAGCGCTGAACGATCCCATCGATTAGCACAGCAAAATGTCCGATCAGCAAGGAATAGAACTCGCAGGCAACGAGTTTAGTGCAGTAATTTATTGAATGCTGCGTTTATTTATGATTGCACCCTTGACTATACTGAGTTAAATGATATTGATTTTGGTAGAATAGATAAAATTTGCAACTTATGCCAAGCAAAAAAATGGACGGCGCACATAGGTTTCTGCTAGTGTATTATAAAATTGCTTGGATATCGATCCTTTGGTTGACGTTTTACACTTTAAGCTTTGATTCCAGCAAGTTGCAAGAGGTTAAATGTTCGGTTGCACCCGAACTTAGCTTTTCCTTACTTAGTTTCTTTACATTGTATTTTCTTTTTGTTTTGGCAGCTGATTTAGCTGTGATAATGTAATAGATTTCCTAATAACTGACAAACAAATGGCGCTAAATCAAAGTCGCACAGGAAGATTTCGAGTAGATTTAAGTTAGTTTAAGGGGGGGTAAGGTTTGTTTCGTCGAAAAAAGACCTTTCTTCGTGAATTTTTTTAGAAAAATTTATTGCTGTAGGTTTATTTTACTTATTATTATATGAAAGTACAACATTTGAAGGATACTTAAAAAAAGTTTTATCAAAAAATAGCGAGGAATAACGGATTTATCGTCGATCTCTGCAGGCACCTCGAAAAAAAAGTTTTTGTGCGGTGACCAGCCTACAGCATCACTGGATCATATGAAACCAAAAAATTAAAATGCTTTCTTTAGTTTATTAGTTTATCTTTCAATTGACGTCGAGCTTTTTTTTTAATTTTTCAATTCTTCAATTTTTGGTACCAATGACGATTTTGGACGAAAAAATCGTCCTATTTGTTATTGTAAAATTCTTAGAAATTAAAATTTTTGGAAAAACTCGACATCATTTGAGAGCTATATATTTGTAGAATATGTGTACAAAATTTCAAAACGATCGATGCAGTAGTTTTTTCTGTAGGCTGGTCACCGACTTTAAAAATGACATATTTGGTAAAATCGATTCAAAGTTTTGTACACTCAGCGCAGGTAGTTAGAGGTACCGTTATTCAACCTGCTGAAACTTCGTTAGTTTTTCTCCGAATGACCTAAAATTTTAACACAATATTCTTGAGATGATGATGGTTCAGAAAAAAAATTAAAAAAAAATGGAAAAAAAGTTGTCAAACCTTAACACGTCTGGCTAAATGCGATAAAACTCTCTTTAAAAAGCCACCACATCCATGCAGCTGTACACGAAGACACATCATTGTTACTAGTGTCCGACCGATACCAAATTTTTAGCCGATGCCGATGCCGATGCCGATTCTAACTCTATAAAAAAATACCTGAATATTAATTCATAAGGATATGTATTTAGTAAACAAATAACATCACAAAATCAAATTTATTTTTATTTATCCAAAAACATATTAACTTATTAATACATAGTAGATTTCTTATTTTGTAAAACATAAATATAAATTTGGGTATATTTGTACTCATAGTAGTAACTTCTGCTGACTAGATTCACATATTTATATGTTTTTTCAATTCTTTAATATCTAGTAACCATATATTTTGAAATAATGATAATTGATTAGAACAATACTTAAGTTAACATAAAAAAAAAAATTCAGTTCATATGTAAGAACAAAGGTAGTGACTCTCACCTGTATGGACATTTAATAATCAAAATTAAATAATTTTATGTTATAATGTAGAAAAAGAAGTTTATTTGCGTTTTCTAAAAGCAAGTTGGTACGGCTATCGATATAAAGCTGTCCTACAGCACTAAACAACTGTTCACTTGCAACGCTTGTTGCAGGTGCAGTTAAATATTTTTTGGGCAATTTCTTTAAGTAACACATGCGAACTTTGGTGCCAATATTCGAAAATATTGCTATCGCGAGGAATAATTGGTTCAGTGAGGTATGAATCGAACTGTTTTTTAAAAGGTGAGCAGAACTCTTCCAATTCTCCCTCTTGCGTTAGCATATCGTAGTCGTGGGAGTCCCAAAGGTTATTATTATGAGAACTTTTAGCGTGATAAGTTGATGGAAAAGTTCTGCTGTGATTACCATCATTTATTGAACCTGCTCTTTCAATATCGTCTCGCACCTATTAATTTCTTCAATTAAGAAATATTTGGTTTTAAAGCGAGGATCAAGAACTGTAGAAACAAGCAACTCAGGATTTGTCGTAATAAACCCAAATCGTCGTAGTAAAGAGGCTGCTAACTTATCTTTTAGCATTGAAATTTCTGTCTCATCATCATCAGAATGACCTAGCTTTTTTTGCAACATTGCAATTAACGGAATTATTACAGACGCACTTGTAGAGTCACAGGACAAATCCTGAGTTGCCTGATAAAAAGGCTTTAGAATTGAAATTGGATTGCAAACGGTATCCCATTCGTTTGCTGTTAGAAAATCTACCAAACCTCGCTCGGCAATGTATAGGTTAATGGCAGCTTTCTGTTCATATAGACGATTTAACATCATAAATGTACTGTTCCACCTGCAAACAATATCCTGGATTAAGGTATGGTTTGGCAAACCAATGGTGTTCTGAAACTGTTTTAAATATCGACAAGCCTGTTCATTTCTTTTGAAATGGCCCACAAAAGCGCTGCCTTCTACTATATTATAGGGCAGCATGTCGACAATGATCATGTCCATGATTGACCTATCGATTTGCGCCGCTATAGGATGGTCATCTGGGTAAAACGATTAATTTTTTTTCCTCAACAGATTTTGTATGGTTTCCTGAATGTAGCTGCAACTTGGCTCATCTTCCTTTGGCTTCTTGTTGGAAGCGTTAAAACTTGTTGGTTCATTTTCATACAATACCCACTGCTCTTGATGAACAATTTGCAAATGTTTTTTTATATTTACCGTCGTCTGTTGTTTTTTTCTGGAATTTCCTAATGAAATTGTCTTTTGGCAGGTGTTGCACTTGGCTGTACTAACATCTCTTTCAAAAAATTTCCAAGTAGGATTTGGTCGCACCATTTCTCCTATACAAAACTCTATTTTAAAATACTTTCAAACAAAACTAAAATCTGTTACTTACCAAAATCTGCAAAAAAGTTCAACAACGAATTAAAGCTCAAACTCAATTGAAAACTTAGATATCTAATTACAGCGGAATAATGAGAACGATGCATGGAATAAGTTCTTTACAGGGGATGTCACATGAACTAATATTTTAAACTTTAAAATAGTTAAAAAAGATAAAATTTAAACATGGAATGGCATTCGAAATCAGTGCAAAGAATCGGCCAAATACGGCTGATGCCGATGCCGATGCTGAATTTTGTGGCCGATACTGGCCGATGCCGATTCCAAGGCCGATTAATCGGTCGGTCTCTAATTGTCACACTCCAATACAAAGCCCATATACCAACAGGTCTCACACGCGAGAGCACTCCACAACGACACACGCAAACACACATCAAACTGGATACCACCCAACAAAAAGGGTCGTCACCTCTACACAGCAGTTTTTTTCGTCGTCTTCTCGATCGTCATCCGCTGTCGTCGTTACGCTGCTATTTTCACAGTTTTCTACATTCACTATTATCATTTTCAAACACATTTGCACACCTGAATTTGAACAACATTTATAAATATGAAACGAACTTTTTAAATTATAATAGAATTCTTAAAAACCGAAACCGGGCGTTTTTATTTCAAAAAAGCGAAAGAAAGTGGTTGGTGTTAAAAATGTGAAAGGAAATGAGCACCGGCTAAAACATTGGTCCTTCGAACCGCAAAAAAGGCTTTGAGAAATACAAAAAAAAAAATGAAATTAAGGGTGAGACTGCTTTAAAGGCATAAAAAAATCGTTTTTTTAGGATTTTTTTTGGGAGGTAAAGAAATAATTGATTTCTGGGGTTTTTAGTTAAATATTTAAACATTATTCACAAATTTTTTGGATACGAAATCTTTGATATTCTTCTTTTTTGAAGCAATTGCCCGATGCATCTCGAATGTGCATTTGTCGGACAGCGGGCAGGATGCAGGTCGCAATTTCTATCGGAAACAAAAAATTCAAAGAGATTAATATTTTCCAATAATTTATCTTCTAGTAGTTAAACTAAATAAATTCCAAAAAAAGTCTTTTAGAATTTTAGAATTTTAAATTTTTTTAAAAACTGATAAAAAGTGGTTTTTGACTAAAAAAAATTATTTTATGTTGTTTAAAAATATGTTCAAACTTGACGTAGTTTTTTTTGTTTAAATAGAAGATAATTTAATGCCAAAGATAATAAAATTCACTTCTGACTTAAAATACCATTTTCGGCTGGATACTAAGTGGACTAGTTGCGGAACCAGTTACCACGACGACAACCCAAGTTGAGAAAATCTCCAACGAGTACCTCAACACACAACTGAAGAAATTTTGGGAGTTAGAAGAACACACCCAATCACAACCTCAGAAAATCGATATGGTGAGGATTTTTACAAAGCCACAACTACTCGATTAGATAATGCCCGGTACGTGGTGCGACTACCACTAAAGCCAGAATATCTCCATACACTCGCCTTAGGTCATTCCCACACCTTTGCTATCCAACAGTTTTTAAGTATGGAAAAAACCTACTTAAAAAAGGCTAACTAAAACCAGAACACGATAGAATCTTAGAAGAATTCCTCCATCTAGACCACATGGAGGAAGTCCGCCCTGGCAAAAAAAAATATAAAAAGTAAATACAATTCATTAGAAAAGTGATCCCAGTTTGCGGGCAATCTGAATGATATTTCACAGATACAAACCCCACGATGAATAAATTATGTGCCAGAGCACAAAGTCGAACTACATGGCTTCTGTGACGCTTCTGAAAAGGCATATTGTGCCACCATTCATGTGCGCACACAATCCGACGAAGCGACCACCAGTAACCTACTAGTAGCCAAGGCAAAGGTGGCTTCGCTAATAACAATAAGTTTGCCACGACTGGAACTATGTGGTGGCTCCTACTAGCCAAATTAGTATCCATAGAGCAAACGCATCTAAACATGGCAGAGTATAAATTATATCTCTGGTCTGATTCGGAAATATATTAACCTGGTTAGGAAACCTCCACATGCATGGAAGACGTACATATATTTCCAATGGAACGTCTCAAATCCTTAACTTAGTCTAATCAGCGCCTTGGCGACACGTAGCCAGTGCTAACAATCCTGCCGATCTAGCTACAAGAGAGTATAAGCCTCTGCACCTTGCCACCATCACTCTTTGGTGGAATGGGCCCCGATGGTTAACAGAATCTCCCGATTCTTGGTCACGATCGCCCATGCGCAACATAATTGCTCCAGAAAGTCGAAAAATCGACTCTTTTCACATGCCATTGGATGATACTGACATCCTTGAGCGATTTTCACCATACCCCCGAGCGCTCAGAGTAATCGCTTACATGTTCAATTTAATAAAGCTACTCAAAATTATAGTGAAGGGAGAATCCACACTGTACTCCCCAGGCGATACATTGACGCACCTAGACCTAGAAACGGCAAAGGCTGCTCTAATCATTTACATATATTCAATCACGCCAGTTCAGCTGCGAGATGTCACTATTGAGATAATCAAAGCCGATTGACAACAAGGGCTCACTCTGAGCACTAAATCCATTTCTGGATACGAAAGGTCCTCTAATAATACCAAAGAAGTTTCGACTTTTAACATTACTTCTCAATTATATACACACACTAATGCTGCACGCTGAACATCGCCTAATGCAACATATAATCCGCCAAGAGTTCTATATTCCCCGACTTAAACCTCAAATAAAAAAGTGCATTTTCATGTGCAAGATCTCCACTACGCATAAACGGAAGATGAGGGCGCAGATTATGGCAGCACTTCCACCGCAATGCTGCAACTTTGCTCTGCCTTTCGCTATTACTGGTGTCGATTTTCTGGGCCTTTTCAGATAAAAGAGACAATGGAAAAACCGTTAACGGGGCTCAAAAAGCCACTGAAAAACAGTTTTTGGACTTTATTAAACAAGTCTCCCCTGAGATTGTACAAAAGAAGGCACTCCATGGCATTAATTGGCAGTTTATCCCCCCAAGGACTCCTCATATGGGTGGTTTATGGGAATCAGCTGTATAAAACTTCAAATCCCACTTAAAAAAGGTAGCTGGAAACTACAAATTCAATTACGAAGAATTTACAACATAATTAATTCGCATCGAAGCCTTTCTCAACTCACGGCCAATAACAACACTGTAGCAAGATCTCTCAGAACTCACGTCCCTAACCCCAGGGCACTTTCTCAAAGAAGCACCCATTCTGGCCACACCTGAGCTAGGCGTGGAGCCGCTTTCCTTATAAAATCGATGAGAGAGACTCAAAATTATCCATGATATTTTCAGCCGCAGATGGAAAGAAGACTTTAAAGGACCTCCACAAGAGCTATCGATGGAAAGCATCAGAAAATGCGTCTAAGCTTGGAGATTGTGTACTTATTAACGACGATTGTCTCCCACTGGCGTGGCCGCATAGGAAAGTTCCATCATGGCTTAGACAGTCACACCCAGGTAGTTGATCTCCGTACTCACAGCGGAACACTAACCAGACCGCTTGTGAAAATACGATATTAAACAAAATGACCTTAATACCGAAACACAAATAAAAATCAATTCAAATAAAGCAATAAATCCGCAAACCGCAACATACTGTTAAAAAAAAAACAATAAAATTAGCGAAATGGACGGTCATGCCACCCCAATGGGTTCGCTCATTCTAATTATATGCTACAACATACAAGGTGTGTTCCAAAGTAACCAGAACTTAAGAAAACAAATGGTTTTCTCGGCAAAATCAATTTATTTTGTTCAAAATAGTCTTCTTCTGCTTTAATACAGCTTTTTGCACGGTACAAAAGCATGTCGACTGAGTGTTTTAGCTCGTTGGCCGGTATGGCCGCCAGTATGCCGGTGCAAGCCTTTTCAATGGCCTCTACGTCTTTCCTTTCATAGGAAAATTAATTTTTCCGAAAAGGAAGAAGTCGCACGGTGCCAAATCAGGTGAATACAGGGAGTGGTTAATGGTTAAAATGTGATTTTTGGTCAAGTAATCGGTCACAAGTTTCGATCGATGAGACGGCGCATTATCGTGCAACAAACGCCAACTTTCATCTTCGCGATATTTGGGCCGAACACGACGAATTGGTGGAACAAATTCGTTGTGGATAATACTGACTTCACTTTTAACTTCTCCATGCGCGAGTTTTTGGGTTTCGGTTCGTCCGGTGTCTTATATTCAGCACTCTGGCGTTTCGTTTCGGGGTCATATTGGAAACAGCATTGTCTTCACTTTTGACTTCTCCATGTGCGAGTTTTTGGGTTTCGATTTGTCCGGTGTCTTCCATTCAGCACTCTGGCGTTTCGTTTCGGGATCATATTGGAAACACTACGGTTCGTCACCAGTCACAATATTGTAAAGGACGTTTTTGTCCTTTTTGACCTCTTTAATGATGTCCTTCGAATTTTGGATTCTGAGCAATTTTCGGTTGTCAGTCAATTTGTGTGGGGCAAACCGTGCACACACCTTTGGTAAGCCCATATGTATGTTCGGTCAAAATGCGATAAATCGATGTTTTGGAGATGTTCAATTTCATTTCCATGAATTTCAATGCTGCTTTTGGCTGATTTTTGATGAATACACGCACAGTTTCGATGGAATTTCCGGTGATCACGGATTTTGATTGGCCCACATGTTGATCGTCATTTTTGTCCTCACGACCACTGTTCGGGATTCCATCCAGGCCTGGTGCTTCGGAAATATCGAACCGTTCAGCAGCTTGCAGCTCTTCGAGGTCATTTACTTGTGCTGCATCTGTGGGCTCTGCTTTTTCGAGTAGTAAACTTTTACCTTCTTGGCTTTGCTTAGGGAATAGCGTTTCTACTGCATTTCTTAGCAACGAGGGACAGGTCGTTGCTTGCCCCCTCCTATCTTTCCCATTCCGACCTTATGCGATGGATTTTCGTCTACTTTATCGCATAGCATCTTGAAGTAAGAAGTTTTGCTCGTCTTTATCGCTTTTTTGAGGTCACTGCGCTTTTTCTTAAAAATGTCTCTCAGTTTCATACAATCGCCGAGCCTATGCTACGTTGAAACCGGCGTCTCGCTTTGTGGCACTCGCTTCTCAGTGAAGCGTTTTCATTGTTCCACCAGTATACCGGCTTTCTTTGGGCTTCCTTTTGGCCATAGCCGTATCACAGGCTTAAGATATATGTTCTACCTGACGTTTTGCCTGGAGATCTACGTCAGTATCTTCCTTCAGGTTTTCGTCAAGCATAAATTGGAAAAGTTCCTCGTCAAGTGTTTCAACTCTCCACCCTGTGGACTGCTTTCTTTGGCGACAAGTGGTTCTGCGTAGTCCGTGTGTGCATTTGCTGATATTTATTAATATAGCCAGGTGGTCACTCCGGGTATATATATCGCACACCCGTCAGTCCGTTGATCGAATTAGGGTTCTCCAAGCAGAGGATACGTCAATAATGGAGCCACGCCAATTCTTTTCAAACGTGTTCCTTGTCCCTGTATTCAGCAGGACAGCTGGATAATGACAGGACATTATTGCTACGTCAATACTATTTTCATATACCGTTTGCGTTAATAGCTCTTGAGCCACCTCACAGTGTTTCAGTTTTAATTACAGGATCTCCACTTTATATTTTTATTGCACGCTGCTTTGTAAATAAGACATTTCCGGCTCCCTTCGTGGTATTCGGTGTTCGTTTTCCCACTCTTTTTGCATGCCATGCAAAATGGTTTATTAGTACAGGATTTCGCAAAGTGACCCTCCTCTCCGCATTTAATACAGCACTTACAGCTCTCCTCCATGTTGCTGGACGCCTTCGCTACATGGTCATATTCGAGACACCTAAAGCACTTCTTCAGTTGGGCCTTCTCCATTATCCTGCGTGCTTCCTGTTTTCTCCTTCTTTAGTTCAAGTAGAATCTCTTTTTTTGCGGTGTTTTTTACACTTGATACATTTTTGCCAAGTTCTTGTAGTGTCCCATTTGTGTTGACCATTCGAAGGTTGTCTGCGTAAGTCATTTCACCAGATTTTGCAATCACAATAGATCGAATGCGTTGTGTCGTGTTTGCCATCTTCTTACTTTTTTTCCTTTGTGTCCTATGTTGGACCGTGACTCAGTCTTCCCCGGTTGCGGGTTTCGCTCTAGAATCCTTATTATTATCGCTTATTAGGTCGACTACAGTTTTCATGGACGGTTTTTATACTCTCGCAACAATGTTGCTAACGAGAGTATTATAGTTTTGTTCACATAACGGTTGTTTGTAAGTCCTAAAACTAAAAGAGTCAGATATAGGGTTATATATACCAAAGTGATCAGGGCGACGAGTAGAGTCGAAATCCGGATGTCTGTCTGTCCGTCCGTCCGTCTGTCCGTCTCCGTCCGTCCGTGCAAGCTGTAACTTGAGTAAAAATTAAGATATCATGATGAAACCTGGTACACGTATTCCTTGGCTCCATAAGAAGGTTAAGTTCGAAGATGGGCAAAATCGGCAAACTGCCACGCCCACAAAATGGCGGAAACCGAAAACCTATAAAGTGTCATAACTAAGCCATAAATAAAGAAATTAAAGTGAAATTTGTCACAAAGGATCGCATTAGGGAGGGGCATATTTGGACGCAATTGTTTTGGAAAAGTGGGCGTGGCCCCGCCCCCTACTAAGTTTTTTGTACATATCTCGGAAACTACTATAGCTATATCAACCAAAGTCTACAAAGTCGTTTTCTTCAAGCATTTCCATATACAGTTCAAAAATGGAAGTAATCGGATAATAACCACGCCCACCTCCCATACAAAGGTTATGTTCAAAATCACTAAAAGTGCGTTAACCGACTAACAAAAAACGTCAGAAACACTAAATTTTACGGAAGAAGTGGCAGAAGAAAGCTGCATCCAGCCTTTTTTTTTAAATTGAAAATGGGCGTGGCGCCGCCCACTTATGGACCAAGAACCATATCTCAGGAGCTACTAGACCGATTTCAATGAAATTCGATATATAATATTTTCTTAACACCCTGATGACATGTACGAAATATGGGTGAAATCGGTTCACAACCACGCCTTCTTCCAATATAAAGCTATTTTGAATTCCATCTGATGCCGTCTCTGTATAATACGAGTATAAACATTAGGAACCAATGATGATAGCGGAATAAAACTTTACAAAAATACGGTATTTGAAAAATATGTAAATGACGTATTATGAAATCTCGATTATCACTTTACCATGCGAGAGTATAAAATGTTCGGTGACACCCGAACTTAGCCCTTCCTTACTTGTTTTTTTTTCTTTGGGGGCGTTCTTCTCCCCATTTGCTTGCCGTCACGCGGCCTTTTAGGTGTTATTTCAACCTTTGGTTGGCTTGACACCTTACGCTTTAATTTTCCCAATCGGGCGTGCTAATCCTTAGCACATGCGTGAAGCTTCGCGATAGAACGAAGTAGTTCCCGCATGTAGTTGCTGATGGACCACTGTGGTGTGCGCATCATATCAGCTAACTTCTGTATCAGTTCTCCTAACTCATCCATGTGGTCTCGTTTACCTAGTATTCTTTTTAATGACAACGTATCTTCCTGTAGCGATAAGATCTTAAAGGAGTCCATCTCTGGGTACTTCATATTTTTGTTGCTGCTTTTGTTGTTGTCGTTATTAGTTCTTTCCATTATTTTCTTCATTAATCAGTTTAACCAGCGCATCGAGTGCAGGGGGGCCGAAATAGACAGGAATGTGGCGTACCTTCGTTTTACCGGTCCCGGAATACGTTCTGCGCCCAATGGACACTGCCTGACCAAGGCCCGAAGAGGCTGGTTATTGATTCACATCGTGACTAACACTTCGGAAGAGCAAGCTCACATCACCCTTTCCACACCATCAGTGGGAAACAGCTGATTGTGCTTCGTGGGACTCCCAGTGCGCCCCGGTATGGACCGGTCATGTTCGCAGCAGCACCTAACATGGTGAACAGACGCTGACCAGGAAGCCGCAATGAGCGGGTCCGTCTCGCCTGGGTTTTTATGTTATCCATCATGGCCATGCATAATGGTGTAAGAGGCGGTATCGAATCGCCCCTGTCGCAGGGGTTTCATCGGCTTAGCTGGCTTTTGCACCGCATCCTCCACTCCTGCCGCTTCTCGAAGGTGGTTGATTATTCATTATCAACCTAATTCGCAACTAACCTGATACTACAAGCCGCCCGGCTATCCGAAGAACCAAACGACAAACCTCAATAAATACATTTTTCTATTACAACAACAGAAAACGTAAATGGCGCAGTCGGTTTTCTTTTTTCGGTTTAATAAATAACTCTTTTTACGGTTTTCGGTCGCGGTATTTAATTAAAACAAACAAGAAAAAACATTAATTTCGGTTGCACCGAAGCTAAATACCCTTCACAGGTGCATTTCTGTTAGTAACTATGTGTTCAGTTTGTATGGAAGCTATATGCTATAGTCAACCGATCTGATCAATTTCTTCGGAGATTACATTGTTGCTTTAGGAAATAATATATACCAAATTTCGTGAATATATCTTGTCGAATGTGAAAGCTGTCCATACAAGAACTTGATTCCGATCGTTCAGTTTGTATGGCAGCTATATGCTATAGTCAACCGATCTGCAAATTTTCTTCAGAGATTACATTGTTGCCTTAGAAAATAATATATACCAAATTTCGTGAATATGTCTTGTCAAATGTGAAAGTTGTCCATACAAGAACTTGATACCGATCGTTCAATTTGTATGGCAGCTATATGCTATAGTTGACTGATCTGAACATTTTCTTCGGAGATTACATTGTTGTCTTTGAAAATAACATATACAAAATTTCGTGCATATATCTTGTCAAATGTGAAAGTTTTCCATACAAGCATTTGATTCCGATCGTTCAGTTTGTATGGCAGCTATATGTTATAATGGCCCGATATCGGCCGTTCCGACAAATGAGCAGCTTCTTTAAGAGCAAATGACGTTTGCAAAATTTCAAAACGATATCTTAAAAACTGAGGGACTAGTTCGTATATATACAGACAGACAGACGGACAGACGGACATGGCTAAATCGACTCAGCTCGACATACTGATCATTTATATATATACTTTATATGTAGGGTCTCCGACGATTCCTTCTGGGTGTTACAAACTTCGTGACAAACTTAATATACCCTGTAAAAATACTACTGTGATCAAATTGAAAGGTGAAACAATTATTCTTCTGCAAATAAAAATATGAAAAAACATTAAAGCAAGAGAAAAAACACTGCATTAATTCAAGAATAAGCAAGAAATTTGCGTAAAAAAGAGACAAGAAAAACGCCACAGAAAGCAAATTAAAAAGTTGAAAAAAATTGCAGCAAAGGCAAGATTAACAACAACAGGAGTAGCAGCAAAGACAACAATAACAACAACAGGAGTAGCAGAAAAGACAACAAGAAAAACAACAGTAGTAGCAGCAAAGACAACAATGGCAACAACAGGAGTAGCAGCAAAAGCTACAATAACAGTAGCAACAATCAATATTATCAACAAAGCCAGCAACAACAACAGCAAGGTACAAAAACACTAATACATATTACACTACAGATATTAAAATATTAAACTTTAAAAATAACAGGTGGCGCAAAAATAACCTTCCGATGTTTTTTGGAAAATAAAAATTTTTTTGAAAAATTAAAAACTTTGATTCTGCTTGTGGATTATTTTTATTTGGTCTTTTAAATTTTTTACATCAAGTCGAGAATATTATATCATGTAAATGGCCGCCGCCACAGTTGATTGTCATTTGAGCCCTTTTTATAGCATTTTCCACCACTTTGGCCAGAACTTCCGGCGATAGGTCTTCACATTCTTGACGGATATTGTCTTTAAGATCTGCAAGAGTCTGAGGCTTGTTGACATAAACACGCGACTTCAGAAAGCCCCACAAAAAAGTCTAGAGCGGTCAAATTAGGCGATCTTGCTGGCCAGTGAAAATCGCCAAAACGGGAGATTAGGCGCCCGGGAAATGCATACTTCAGCATATCGGTTGTGGCACGCAGTGTAGTGTACCATTGTTTATTTACGCGTATTTGGCATGTGTTTTCTACACAAATGTCAAAACAGAACTCACATTAGAGATTAATTGCAAAGTTTACAGCATCTTCTGATAGGAGGATTACTTTTGAACCACCTTATATATACACCTTTACTCGCCTAAACTAATTAACTTCAGAATATACAATTATACATATACAAAAGCATTTTGCTAAAGAGTAATCATTTTGTAAAACAAAGAAAAAACGCCAAGTATAATATGGCAGAACAAATAGAATTATTAACTAATGCTATCTTTAACGCATATAACTGCACAAAATGAAGCAAATAACCGATTGTCAATTAGGAAAAAATAGAAAGAGATTTACAATATTTAGTTTCCTTCGAAGGGAATGTAAAAAAAATTACCATACTTCATTGAGGCAATTGACAGAGTACGGAGAAACTATGAAGGACAGAAAGAAATATTTTTTAAGGTGATCTATGATTTAAAAATCGGTGGTTCAGCAAAAATTTTTTTGCATACAAACCCACTTCAAGATTGGGCAAGTTGTAAAGCTATGCTCGGGCATCATTACAGACCCACAAAAGATCAAATGACGATCACAAAAGAAATTTCGCAACTTAGGGTAAACGGTATAGCGGAATTAAGCAGAAAAGCGGAAGAAATGGTAGATAATATAACAGAATAAATACATACACTAAGCGAAAATGGTGACACTATAAGATAAATTTTTTCGTGAGTGCTAATTCAGCGAATAAAATCATTAAGACATAACAAATTAAATTTATAAATTTAATGGTAGGGATGAAGGCAATCTAAATTCTCATTTAAAAGTGAAGGAAACCAATTTTCAAGTTATTACCAGACACAATAGTATTATTAAAACAGACCACTTTCGGGGCAATACCAAATCCAAGTTTTTCAGGACGATATCGTTCACAAAACCAAAATTCTTTCAACAGTATCGCCCACAATCTGGACAACCTCAAATGAGTTCCTGTGGACAACAATACTTGTGTAACCATACAAGACAGCCATCGGGGCAAAATCATCCAAATTATTCAAGGCAAATTAAAAGTTAATTAAAACCGAGACAGCAAAGAAGCCCAGAAAATTACAAAAAAGGGGACCTGAACCCATGGACGTGGACGCAATGAGTAGAAGAGGTGGTCTACAAGAATCCAATACGAACGAGTAGTTTTTTACAAACTAGCCTCGGAGTCTTGGGAAAATAAAATTATAATTTTATTAACGATTTTTGAGAATCAATTTTGTGGTCTGTTTGACTCAGGCCCCACCATAAGCATAATTAAAAAATTTAGAAAGCACTATGGTGAATACTTAAACAGAATAATTTAAACACAAAACATTAAGGTGAAAAGCCCTTGTTGAAACGAATTCAAATATCCGGAAAACGCCAGAATCAGATGGTTATTAGTGGATTTTAATAAACTATATGATTTATTGATACAAAATATTGAGAATCTTCCATTCAACTTGAAAACGATACAGGAGAAAGTTTATTCATTGGATATAAGCGAAGAAAGAAAAAACGCACGTCAACAAACATAAAGAAGGTTCGACGTCGAACCTTCACAATCACAATAGGCAATCGAAAGATTTTCTACTCGGCTTGTACTCCTACTCTCTGAGGGCACTCGTCAACAACTCGGTATATGGGAACTGTGGGACCGCATTTCAAACTCCTTACGTACACCAGCAACCGAAACCATTGGTTTTCGGAAAACGCAAAAGAACAGCTGGTACGACGAGGAGTGCCGTGTCGCAGCGGAGAGAAAACACACTGCTTACCTCCCAACGTAACGATCGATCACAACACGTGCGGGATGGGATAGAACTGAGAGTTGAAGAGGGAAGCTGGACGCATTTGCAGACAGAAAAAGAAAGAGACCGAAATATGTGAATACGAAAAGCTTGACAAGCTAGCCGACAGGGGTAATGCTCGAAAATTCTACGAAAAAATGCGACGGCTAACATAAGGTTTCAAGACCGGAGCATACTTTTGTAGAACTCAAGGAGGTGACGCAGTAACCGTCCATTACCCGACCATGAAGAAGTTCGAATAGCAATTACTCGTCTGAAGAAGCCATTTAAATAGGCCGCGAAGAACTGATAAGAAGCATGCATCAGCTTACTTGTAGAATATGGTCGGAAGCAAGCCCAACGATTGGAATTTAAGTGTGCTCTGCCCAATCCACAAAAAGATAGACCCCACAATATGCGCCAACTACCGATGGATGAGTCTCCTTAACATCGCATATACATAAGGTTCTATCGAGCGTATTGTGCGAAAGATAAGGCCCTTCGTCAATAAACTTATTGGACCTCATCAGTGTAGCTTAAGACCTGGAAAATCAACAACCGACTAGATATTCACTCGCCAAATCTTGGAAAATACTCGTGAATCGACACATGCCACCTCTTCGTCGATTTTAAACCTGCTTTTAACGGAGAAGGTACTATCTTCTTTAAGAACGTGCAGCTGCTACAGCTGGCGTATGCTGATGATATTGATATCATTGGCCTCAACACCCGCGCCGTTAGTTCTGATTTCTCCAGAATGGATAAGGAAGACAAGCGTATGAGTCCGGTTGTCAACGAGGGCAAGTCGAAACTCGCGATTTGGCTCTCACGTCACTGTTGACAAAGTCCGGTGTGTTTTACGTGGGCACCTGCTGACGACAGCCTTACTCCACAGCGCTCAAAAGCACAGCGGATCAAATCAATGCGTTGATCAGCGCCCTGAGAATGCTCGTCACTGTTGACAGTCATAACTTCGAAGTTGTAAATAATTTCGTCTATCTTGGAACCAGTATCAACACCAACAACAATGTCAGCCTCGAAATCCGACGCTGGATATCTCTTGCCAACAGGTTCTACTTCGGACTAAGTAGGCAATTGAGAAGTAAAGTTTTCTCTCGACGAACAAAAACAAAACTCTATAAGTCACTCATTATTCCCGTCCTGCTATATGGTGCAGAGGCATGGACGATAACAACAACTGATGAGTCGACGTTGCGAGTTTTCAAGAGGCAATTTCTGCGAAAGACTTATGGTCCTTTGCGCGTTGACCTCGGCGAATTTTGCATCTTGCGCGCTGTTGTTAACTCGGCTGTAACCGCGTAAGTGGTTTCCATGCCAATATAGAGGAATAAGAAAGAACATCAACCTTGATTATTTAAAATCAAAAGAGAAAAGGGAAATTGAAAAATTGTTGAAAACTTTTAGTAAACTTATTTTTAAAAAGTGGACATGCTCACAAGTACGAAAACAGTGGTGCACGACATAAAAATAGTAACGGATCAACAAATAAATACAAGAATATGTAGATTATCTCCCAAGCATGAAGAGGAAGTAAGATGACAAATTTGTGAATTAGAAGAGCAAGGAATAATTAGAAAAAGTCACAGTAGATATAGCTCACCAATCTTACTTAATAGTACCAAAGAAGATATGTAATTCAGGAATTCAGAAATTCGGGCTAGTAGTTGATTATAGGAGATTAAATCAATTTACTGTAGACGATAATTATTCTCTACCAAATATCGAAGGCATCTTGGATAAATTGGGCAAAGCACAGTACTTTAGCATAACAGTTTCAGCAAAAGGTAACCACCAGAATTTAATGGCAGAAAGGGACATCGAGAAAACAGCTTCTGTTACTCCGGCAGGACTATATGAATACGGCCGAATGCCTTTCGGATTGAAAAATGCGCCAGCTACATTCCAAAGATTTATGAATGACATATTGAGAGGATATATAATTAAAAAAGGTTTCGTATGTTTAGACGATATACTAATATTTTCAATTTCTTTAGAATAGCACATAAGCTTATTGACAAAAATTTTTTCGCTCGCTCCTTGTTGTCAAGGATATCATTTATCGTGAAAACAATATAGTGGTATAGTTAAATTGGCAACCTATATTTTTTATTGACTTCGTAAATACGTATGGCGCAACAAATATCGTTATGGTAGCCCAAAAAGTCTTTTCGTATTTTGTCAATGGATGTCGTTGCAGTCGTATATCTCCAGTGCTGCGAATCACATTGTGTCATAGCATATATTTTTGGAATGGTGAGATTTTAAACTTTATTTAACCAAAGAAAAATTAAATTCGGATAAGTTGAAAAAAAGTTACAGCTGTTCAAAAATTAGCGAAAATTTTGAATTTTTTGTATGAAAAAGGAAAAGTGCCACTAAACCACTAATGGAATTTGTGAAGTTTACGGAGAGGATGCTGTATGTCATGTAGCTTAAGAATGATTCGCTCGGTTCCGTTCTGGAAATTTTGAAATTTCGGTTTACACTGATGAAAGTTTTACACTGGTGGAATAATGTCTCTAGCGGGAAAATGGCAAAAAGTGGTCGACCATAATGGTACATATTTGTTTATTAATTTATTAGTATAAATATAAAAAAAAGTTAAAGTTTGATTAGACAAGGAGTAGAGCAGGAGAGCGCGCTCCTCACACCCTATATGTATCTAATCATATGGTAGTGTTTTGTTCAACATACTTGTACATTGAATGTAATTGCAAAATCGACGGATAAAACCCAGATACTACTAAGAATACACTGACTTGATCGTTCCTTTTAAATATTGCATTGTTCTGTGTAATGCTTCAGCAGTGGCGGATCCAGAGACGATTCTTGGGGGGGAACTTGAATTTATCCTTCGATTTAGGTTTCAAACTTATCATTGCGAGAGAAATACAGTACAAATTATGAAACAAAAATTATCAATTCCAATTTTTAGGTAAACAAAGTGGTTAAAATCGAAAAGTCAACCATATGCATGCATTACATAGTGGCTCATTTTATTAAAAATTCAAACAGAAAAAGCCTTTTACATTACGTGTTTCATAACGCAAAACGATGACTGCCAAGTTTTGCGAATCTTTCGATGACTTCTTCGGCGGTGATTTCGATGTCATGATGCGTATGAAGCAACGCTAATCCATCTAGTCTTTCTTGAAGCATGGTCGTCCTAAGCCATGTTTTGATGCGGCGAAGATAAGAGAAAGAACTTTCAGAGCTCGCGTTTGTTACGGGAAGTGTACAGAATACTCGGAGATAGGTGTGGATTGTTGGGAATATGTCGACATCACATTTTCTTAATGTTTCCAGTGCAGAAGTTGGAATCTCGCTGCCTTCAATTTTTTGTTGCTGCTGCCAGTGACATTGCCAGTACCTTAACCCGAATCACCCTACGTAAATTTTTTGTGGAATTTTGAAAAGATTTTTTTTTGCGGTATCCTTTTGGGTAAACTAAAAAAACTGTAGCATTAGATTTTATGTCCTGGACCCAGGGTCCTTGAAGTGTCCTGTTGCCATATGGCAACGCTAGGTAAGCTAGGCCACTGGTTTACATATATGTATGTAGAAAATCATTCCGCAACCCCCAAAAATCAAACTTCAAAACAAAAATTTTCAATTCACTTTATTATAAGTATATCATTAAAAAATCAAAAATAATGAATTCATTTTATTATATATCATTGAGATGATACAAAATTTTATTGAAAAATCCTGGTTTTTCACATTTTTGTATGATATGCTTCGAAGCAAGGCAAACAAAGTCCAACATCGCATTTTTTGCAGGCTGTTCGCACGATGTACATACATCACCTGCACATCGCCTCTTATTTCCAATTGGAACCACAAGGATTCAATTCGTTTATTTGAGGTTTTTTGGAACTTTTCAAGTTCGACGCCGTAGTGCTTGCAGTAGTAAATGGCTACTTCTCTCTTAAAATCTTTAAATGACTTATTTTCATTAGCGGATCTATAAAGAAGTCATCTGTTTTGCAAGCTTGCATCAATAAGCCAAGTAAAAATGGAATGCCACCATATTTTTCCTTTAAAGCTTATGCGGTGGCCTGCAACATTTTGGTCAAATCGATCCACACCCGACATAAATTTGTTGTATTGAGTTACAACGCACGGACTGGTATTTTCCTACGCAATTATCTATTGTAGCGAGATGTTGTGGATTTTGGTTCGCCACCAAAACATGTCGATGCAAGGCAGACTACCGAGTTATCTACCCACTTAGTCATATAAATTGACTCTTCTTTGATTTCCACGCTTTCGTAATATCCTCTTTGCTGTTTACGAAAATCCTTCTTATGTGGAATAGAACAACTTTTTGGAATTCGGTTTTCTCGAATTGTACCGGTAGCCTGGAAACCTCTTTTTTTCAAATAAATCATCAATGGTATTCCAGTGAAAAGATTGTCAAAGTAAAAGGATAACGGAAGTTCTTGCACCTCTCCCGAAAATTCGTCAATCATACACAAGAGTGGAGCTGCGCAAGTGCCAAAGCGTTCTTCATATTTAGGATTCACCCTCGGATTCTTACCTTGGTATATTTCAAAATTGATCATATAAATTAACGACCTATTAGTTACAAAGTCGTAAAAAAATATTTTGTGGTCAAATTGCCTTTTATTGTTTGAATACAGAATAACAACTGAACTAATTTACAATTAAACATATTCTTAATATTGCTTAAATCTACTTGCGTTAGCACTTTTGGTTAACGTTCGCTTATGCGGCGCATAGCGGATGTTGTTCCCAATTGTTTGTTTCTGCTGACTAAACGTCTGGAATATTTCCTATTGGGGATAGTTGACGTCGGCGGTTATTCTTTTATTTGCAACATTTCTGGTGTTTACTCCTCCACCCCTAAAAACAAACGTCCCCGTTATTGACTCTGTTAACTGTGGTGTTTCGGATGTTGTGAACTCTTTAGGGTCACTCACGTTTACGTTTACGTTAAAACTTGACCGTTCTTCCAGTTTGCTTTTGAAAAGTTCCCTTAGAACTAATGCCATGACTATTACCGCAACGAATATCAGACTGATGATTGAAAGAGATAATTTCGTGGTGTTTGGTGTTGTTCATGTGGAGTTCTTTCAACATTTCCAAACTTAGGATTTCTTCTTCCCTATTTGAAGGGAGATTTGGTTGCAGAATTGCGGGTAGTGGTTTGGTGCTTAACGTTTCGCTAAAGGTATATTTTTGTTCGTCAATGCCAACTGTAGAATTGTGATATTGTACTGCGTACGATCCAGTAAGATTTATCTTTTGGTTGTCGATCTCTATTGTGCCATTGTACTGATTTAGTAGTATGATGCCAGGTGAGATATTCTCTACTGATGGGATGATCCGGAGACAGCCAGGGGATTTTATTAATATTTTTCCTCATTTTTGATAAAACCAAAATTGAGTCGTAAATATCCTCATTTGTTACGGGTATTCCGACTATATAAAGTAACATTGTATTGTTTGAGGCGACTTTTATATTTGCTAGCTCTAGTGAATCTTCCATATTATTTAATGTAAAATTATTACTTTCAAATACAGATTTTATTAATCTAAGTTCATCATTTGACAAAATATATGAATTTACGATGCCGGCCTTTGCCCAATGCATTGCGTAATCTATATTAATTATTTCCTCTTTAATAATTTTTAATTTATATTTTATTTCAAGAGCCAAATGGTGATGTATTTCTTCGTTCGTTTGTGAAGTTTTTATTATTTTATTTTATATTGTGGTGATATTGTTAATTCTGTCAAAAATTACTTTGTTAATTATTACTTGTTTATTGTTATTTTCTATTATATTGTTAAGTTGATTTTCTAGAATTACTAGGTCGTCGTGGTCGGGATTTCCAGCGATCCATTTCCAGACTGTCCCTAGTGCATCTATTGATTTTTTAAATCTCCTTGGCTTAAGTCTGTTTAAATAAGTCTGTGTCAAGTTTAGTTCGTTAATGAGAATAGGAAGGAGGGGATTTTCTTCAGATATCTTTATCTTAATGATGCTGCTTATTTCATTCAATGTCGACTTTATGTATTAATCTGTACGTTCCTGCTTGAATTTTGGTTACTCCTGTATTAAATGTTGCTAACTGCGAGTTGGTGTTGTCTATTATTTATAAGTCAGCGTACACCAGATTTACGAAAAATCTGTAAGAGGAAAAAAGAAGGGGTAACAAAACTAGGTGATGGAGTCATGTGTAGAAGTTCACGCAAGTGAGGAAAGTTCTCTGATCGCCATTCACTTGGGAGTGGCCAGAAACGATTCTTTTACATATATCTCAAGCAGCTCAATACTTCCGGTCTTTGACCAAGTATCCTCTGGGTAGCCTAAGAACATTCGTTTGAAGGCGAGCTAAAGTGAGAAGGCGAAATATCCCCTACATAGGGTTGTGCGCTGGGTTTGGGACCCGCCACGTAAAACACCCCCAATGAACAGTAACAACCAGCCTCGGATGAGAGACCCCCTTTTGATGACGACCACGGCAAACGAAATAAGGACTACGATTTAAGGGCATGCACCTGGAATGTCCGGTCCCTTAATTGGGAAGGTGCTGCTGCCAGAAAATAAAGGCTGACATCACCGCCGTCCAAGATGTGCGACAGTGGACATATAATGGAGCGCAAGTTTGGTGTGGAATTCGTGGTGGGAGAGAGACTTCGTCGCCGAGTACTATCATTCACTCCGGTGAATGAACGTCTAGCCACAATCCGCATCAAAGCGAGGTTCTTCAACATATCGCTGATTTGCGCCCACGCCCCGACGGAAGAGAAGGACGATGTGACCAAAGATGCCTTTTATGAGTGCTTGGAGCGCACTTATGAGAGCTGCCCCCCCACGATGTCAAAATCGTGCTTGGCGATTTTAACGCCAGGGTGAGCAAAGAAAGTATCTTTGGCACTACGGTCGGTAAATTCAGCCTCCACGATGAAACATCCCCAAATGGGTTGAGGCTGATCGACTTCGCCGGGGCCCGAAATATGGTTATCTGTAGTACTAGATTCCAGCATAAGAAGATTCATCAAGCTACCTGGCTGTCTCCGGATCGAAAAACTACCAACCAGATCGATCATGTTGTGATAGACGGAAGACACGTCTCCAGTGTTTTAGATGTGCGTGCGCTCCGAGGTCCTAACATCGGCTCGGACCACTATCTTGTTGCAGCTAAGATTCGCACCCGCCTCTGTGCAGCAAAAAACGCACGCCAACAAACACAAGGAAGGCCGAAATGCGTGAGTACGAAGAGCTTGATAAGCTGGCCGACAGGGTAATGCTCGAAAATTCTACGAAAAAATGCGGCGGCTTACAGAAGGTTTCAAGAGCGGAGCATACTCTTGTAGAATCCCCAAAGGTGATCTAGTCACCGATGTCCAGATCATACTTAAATTATGGAGGGAACACTTCTTCAGCCTGCTGAATGGCAGTGAACACACAACACCAGGAGAAGGCGAACCCGATTCCCCAATCGATGACGATGGAGCAGACGTTCCATTACCCGACCATGAAGAAGTTTGAATAGCAATTGCCCGCCTGAAAAACAACAAAGCGGCAGGGGCCGACGGATTGCCGGCCGAGCTATTCAAACACGGCGGTGAAGAACTGATAAGGAGCATGCATCAGCTTCTTTGTAAAATATGGTCGGACGAAAGCATGCCCAACGATTGGAATTTAAGTGTGCTATGCCCAATCCATAAAAACGGAGACCCCACAATCTGCGCCAACTACCGTGGGATTAGCCTCCTCAACATCGCATATAAGGTTCTAGCGAGCGTATTGCGTGAAAGATTAAAGCCCTCCGTCAACAAGCTGATTGGACCTTATCAGTGTGGCTTTAGACCTGGAAAATCAACAACCGACCAGATACTCACCATGCGCCAAATCTTGGAAAAGACCCGTGAAAGAAGAATCGACACACACCACCTCTTCGTCGATTTCAAAGCTGATTTCGACAGCACGAAAAAGAGCTGCCTTAATGCCGCGATGTCTGAATTTGGTATCCCCGCAAAACTAATACGGCTGTGTAAACTGACGTTGAGTAACACGAAAAGCTCCGTCAGAATCGGGAAGGATCTCTCCGAGCCGTTCGATACCAAACGAGGTTTCAGACAAGGTGATTCCCTATCGTGCGATTTCTTCAACCTGCTTCTGGAGAAAATAGTTCGAGCTGCAGATCTTAATCGAGCAGGTACAATCTTTTAGAAGAGTGTACAGCTGCTGGCGTATGCCGATAATATTAATATCATCGGCCTCAACACCCGCGCCGTTAGTTCTGCTTTCTCCAGGCTGGACAGAAAGCACAGAAAATGGGTCTGGCAGTGAACGAGGGCAAAGCGAAATATCTCCTGTCATCAAACAAACAGTCGTCGCACTCGCGACTTGGCTCTCACGTCACTGTTGACAGTCATAACTTTGAAGTCGTAGATAATTTCGTCTATCTTGGAACCAGCGTAAACACCACCAACAATGTCAGCCTAGAAATCCAACGCAGGATAACTCTTGCTAACAGGTGCTACTTCGGACTGAGTAAGCAATTGAGAAGCAAAGTCCTCTCTCAACAAACAAAAACCAAACTCTATACGTCACTCATAATTCCCGTCCTGCTATATGGTGCAGAGGCTTTGACAATGACAACAACGGATGAGTCGACGTTGCGAGTTTTCGAGAGAAAAGTTCTGCGAAAGATTTATGGTCCTTTGCGCGTTGGCCACGGCGAATATCGCATTCGATGGAACGATGAGCTGTACGAGATATACGATGACATTGACATATTTCAGCGAATTAAAAGACAGCGGCTACGCTGGCTAGGTCATGTTGTCCGAATGGACGAAAACACTCCAGCTCTGAAAGTATTCGACGCTGTACGCGCCGGGGGAAGCAGAGGAAGAGGAAACCTCCACTCCGGTGGAAGGACCAGGTGGAGAAGGACCTGGCTACGCTTGGAATATCCAATTGGCGCCACGTAGCGAATAGAAGAAACGACTGGCGCGCTGTTGTTAACTCGGCTATAATCGCGTAAGCGGTGTCTACGCCAATTAAGAAGAAGAAGAATAAAACTAGGTTTTAATGTTGCTTTTGTGTACCGTTCGTCCTGTCTCCGTGATTACTACACTGGATTTATCCTCTTTCACAACTTCTTTTTTATATCTAGCTGTGAGCTTAGATCCTAATCGTTTGTTTATTTTAACATATACATATTATTTCTCCAGGAGAGTAGGTTTTCGTTGGCTTTCGTGTTTTATTGTGAAATTCTAAATCTTTTGCTTGTCTTTTCTGAAGAGTTGTGATATTTTCTTGTCTTGCTTTCTCATATTGCTCTGGGTCTATTGAAATTCATCTACCAAAAAATTTTTCTATTGGTCGTTTCCCTGTAGCAGAGTGTATGGAGTAGTTATACTCGTATGTGCAACGGTCTAGGAGTTCCTGAAAGGAGCGATGGGTATGTTCAGTTTGAAGACAACGCATAATTTCAGATAGGGTAGAATGAAATCTTTCTACCTGTCCGTTAACTTTGCTCGCGTAAGGTGGTGTTTTAAAAATTCTAATACCAAGTTGATCTTCGACCATAAATTATATTGAAGATGAATTTAGAGATTTCTCGTTGTCTATGACTATTGTTTTGGGTACACCGAAAGCGAAAAGTATTTGTCGCAATGGTTCCCTGATATCTTCTGTTGCTTTTGATTCTATTATCCTAACTTGAGCATATTTCGAGAATTTATC